>NC_057951.1:12162328-12497328 GCF_018555375.3 Anguilla rostrata | reverse complement strand
TGTCTCACAGGGTTTAGACTGCCTATACTGATGACACAGAGTGCCTTTTCTGTGGAATGTTGTAGCGCATTAACGTGGAAAAAACATAACTCGATCACCCATTCCTACCCACGTTTTTCCCCTCAGTTTCCCGCAGTAGGTTATTCACCTGAGATTTATTCACTTGCTTTTATAATTTGTCATGCCCTTATAGGACCTCAAGGCCACTCATGGTAAGGACAGCGGTAGCTACTATAAAAGGAGACATTCTTGAGGAGGGCAATTTCCTCACATTAGTAGCTCAAGCATCAATTTGGGGGGGGGGGGGGGGGGGGTCCCTCTGAAGTACTGGGGGATGGGGTGCTGGGGGGGGGGGGAGGACTTATTCTGCCTCTAATTACAGTCCATGGATTGCTCCCAAGAGATATGAGATTTCTCATCTCCTCACAGCATCTGAGGATCAGGCTCATTAGGCAGGCATTGGGCAGAAAAACTGCATAAACACACACACACACACACACACATACACACACACACCACACACACACCACACACACACCACACACATACCACACACACACCACACACATACCACACACAGACACACAGACACACAGACCATACAGACACACAGACCATACATACAGACACACACACACACACACACACACACACACACACACCACACACACACACACACACATCCACCTCTCCAACACACACACACACCACAACACACTACCCTCTCCACACACACAGGGGAAAACCATCCACAGCAGGCAGAATGAGCTCTCCGACAGACAGACAGTCCTGCATTATGCATAAGCCCAAAGTTCAGCCGCCAGCCGCCCCATGTTGAGAAGCGAATTTGGGGGAGGGGGGGGTGGATGGGCCAGTGCAGCTACCCCAGTCTAACTGCACAAAGGGCACAGTGAAAAACAGCTTTCATCATCACCATCCTAATTGCACAACACGTTGAAAACAAACCCGAGGGGCCGCAGTGCAAGCAGACAAGAAGCAGAGGCCCTCAGACAGGAAGCAGAGGCCGTCAGAATTCTCTGCTTCTTCCCTCGTCCCGCTTATGCTCTGGTCAGCAGTGTGATGCGTAATTCAAACAGCACCATCAGGTGCCGAAGATCGCAGTGAATGCGTGTAACATCCTCCCCCGCTCTTTGGCAGTGGCGGACGGTCCACCAGTGACCCCCTTGGCTACGGGGCACATTCCATTACGCATGGGACCCGCCACCTGCCCCGAATGGGCATGGGGCCCAGCCCACAGCTCAGAGCACATGGGCTGGGGGGGGGGGGGGGGGAGAGGGGCAAAGCCCGGCACTCATTACAGCACAATACCCATCTGTCTCCCGGCAACGGCGCCAATGACGGAACGTACCTCCCTTAATCGCTTCATTACCATGAATTACCCCTACATGCGAGCAGTCAGGAACGGCCAGGAAAAGAACACAATGCACGGTAAAACTACAAATCCCCTCACCCCCGCCCCCGAACACACACTAGCACAACTCAACCGGGCCAATTTAGTGCAAATTCAGGGTTAATTTCTCTAGCGAGGACAGCTTGTTCAGCTGTGATATTACGTGGTGGGGTGGTTTCACTATCGGGTTTCGCTGCCATATTTACCCCTCGAATGGCATTTCAGCGATTTTCACTTTCAGTCTATGCAAATCAGCCAGCAGCAGATCACTGCAGGTGCACGGCTACATCCAGGCTGCTTAATTTAGCCCTTTTACTGTGTGAGGTCACAAATGTGTGATTTGAATATTCTTAGCTGAACATTCTAATGCTGATGTAACAATCACTGCTGGTGACTGAAAGCAGTGGAGTTCTAGAACACTGACTTAGAATTTTGAAAAAAAAAAAACATCAATGACACAGATGGGACAGAGTCTCGTTATCGTCAGTGCTGCTCATTTCCCAGAATGTCTCAGGGCCTCAGCGCTGCCTGTCCTGGCCAGGATCCGACTCTCCAGCCCACGGAATATAAATAGTCCGGCTCCGGTCCAACATTCCCGCGGATAACCCCGGTTAGCCGTCGGGCTGCGCTGAGCTGTTCTAGCCGGGCGTGTAATAGAGCGCAGCACTGAGCTGCAGCACCGCACTGCCAGCTGTGCTGGAGTCAGGGCGGGCGGTAACTATGCTGAGGTCTGGCTCTGTCTCTCCCGTACCAAAATTACACCAGCGGTCCTGGCCAATTTACAAGTCCATGAGTGTTTCGTTTTTTGGGGGGGGGGGCAACTGCACACTGCAGGACCAGGGGGCCAAATACCAACAACCCATTCTGACATTCTGATGCTGTTTTTGTTTACCTCCTGTACGCCTGCCACATCAATACTGCAATGCAGCTACAGACTGGGCTCTCTCCAGCTCCAAGGGACTATATCAAAGGGGGGGGGGGATATACAAGCCTCTGGCATCAGGCCTGATCATTAGTCATCAGATAGAGCTGGAACATCTCAATCCACCTCCGTCTCCTTTGAGAGAGACAAGGAGACGCCCGGATGAAATCTGCAGATGTGCACCAATTAAGGCTGAGATCACCGGGGGGCTGCGTTTAGGACCTCACATCGCTGTGGAACACCCCCAGCAGCCCACCGGGGGGGGGCGGTGGCGGAGGCGGAGCAGAAAGGCCTCTCTCATCGCAAACGGGAGACGCTCCCACACCAGATACACAAATCTAAAGACTCTGTGATATTTTTTTTTAAAAACTGGTGGTTTAATGAGTAAACAAAGAGATGTGTGGTGCCTCTGTCCCACGGTTAGGCCTGTTAGCTTGCCTGGTCGTAATCACAGACTGGGCCGCTTTCGCTCTGTGTGTTTACACGTACCCGTCTGTGGAGTGTGTCCGGTAAAATGAGGTGTACGTGTGTGTGTGTGTGTCGTGGGGAAGGGTGGGGGGCTGTTAAACAGAGTATATTGGGTCAGAGAGAGAGAGGGAGAGGGAGAGACAGAGAGAGAGAGAGAGGGATTGTGAGAGACAGAGAGAGGGATTGGGAAGAGAGAGACAGAGAGAGAGAGAGAGCGGGATTGTGAGAGACAGAGAGAGGGATTGGGAAGAGAGACAGAGAGAGTGAGAGCCTGTTAGCCTGGTGTTTGGGTACTGTACATCTCACTAATGAATAATAATGCAGCTCCTTTTGAGGAGCGACAATTATAATTCTAACAGCGCCATGGAGATCACGGCAATCAGACGGTAAACAACCAGCGCAGGCGGCAAGCCGTGTCTGGCCAATCAGGACACTCAAACGACAAAACATGAGAGGCATTACTCTGTCTGTGGGGGGAAAAGGGAAACTATATCATTAGAGGAATCACTCGTTTTGAACCTCAGCCATCCGCTCCCGTAGTTATGCCTAATCCAGTTTGACATTTTGTACTGGAACAATGGGTTCAGCTAATGGAGGGCAAATCCAAAGCATCTAAAAGCATCTCTGGCTTACTTGGAACTTTTCACAAAGCGGTTTCGCTGGAGCACACAGAACAGGAACAGGCAGGATGCAATACAATTTATGACACTTTTCATGGTAGCCATTCTCTTTGGGGGGGGAAAGAGAGAAAAGATTTTCTTTTTTTTTTGGAATAAAAAGTGCCCCTAGACAGAGGGCAGGGGAACACAAATAGCTGCATAAGGCACTCTGTAGACCTGCCGCCTATTCAGAAAAAGAGTGGTGTGACAAGGCTCTGGTGGAGCACTTTCAGCCTCTCTGGGGAGTAATGAAGCAAGGCGGACTACGAAGAGGCACCTGGAGGTAGACAGACGTGTTTTTGCAGAGATGAAACTTAAAGGACAGGAAGAAAGAGAGAGGTTGAGGTTGGGGAGGGAAATTGCAGGGACAGATTATGGTTATATCTCTACACAAGTGACATTAAGGCCAGCATGGCAGTCCCTACCCAAACTCTGAGAGACACAGTCCGTGGGACACAGGCCAGAGTGAGGTGAGTGTGTGTTGGTGTTTGTGTTTGTGTGTGCGTGTGCGTGTGCGTGTGTTGTGTGTGTGTTTGTGTGTGTGTGTGTGTGTGTGTGTGTGTGTGTGTATGTGGAGGGGAAGGTATCCGTATAAACTGTGGCCACCCACCACACTTCTCCTCTGAGACCCAACTGACAATAATCCTGCAGAGATAATCCTCCTGGTTCACCTTCCCATCAGGCTGTGGGTGGCCCTGTGACTGCCCCGCCCCCCTTCATAACCATAACACCAATCACACAAAAACCAAAATACAATTACCAGCCCTGCCAACAGGTCTGGGTCTGTACACAACTCTGTGTGTGTGTGTGTGCGCATGTTTGTGCGTGTTTGTGTGTGTGTGTGTGCATGCATGTATCTGTGTGTGTGTGTGTGTGTGTGTGAGTGTGTGTGAGAGAGAGAGAGAGAGAGAGAGAGGACAGACACACTCTGCAAGTTTCTCTAGACCCATATGAATATTTTAGGCCTTCGCTATATCTCAGTCTGACAGCACCGTGTGTGAGTTCAGCGTTTCACACGAACACCTTGATAACACACCTTTAATTTCAGAGCTAAAACTAACACGGCACCAACAGAGAAACACCTAATGCCCTGGAGAGGACAAATAAAGTACTGATGCCCGTTTCACACTGGGTAAGACAGCTCAATGTGCACTGGCTTGAAACTGCATTTTCTGCCAGTTGTAATAACCTTCCTAGAGCCAAGATGACAACAGGAACACCACAGTTCTCCCTGTGCTGCAGGACCTCTTTTACAACAGCTGCCATTCAGACCCGTTGACTGATTCAGTCGCTCAGGTTCCTATTTAATCTATACAGCTGACAACAAGAATGTGCATGCGCCCATTCAAAATGGATGAAGCGCATTATTGACCCCGACCAAGAGGACCTGACCGTATTATGTTCAGGACAGTCGTGCGCTTGGGCTGCATGACCCTGTGCACCCAACCGTGCACCTTCGCCATACGTCCCAACAGAATGGGACAGTGCGTAGCGGAGGTGGGATGGCAGCCCGCACCCACCCTGTACAGCTCAATATCAGCAGCGGCGACTGAAGCCGCCACTTCCACACCCCCCGTCGCCACGACAACCCCCTCAATTATTCACCAGTCCTCACGCTGCATTATTCATTGGCTCAGCGGGCACCCTTGAGCCGGGTCAGCTGACATATTTCCACAGCGACCGCTTAAACCACACGAAGGTGCTGTATCAGGGACCATCCGCCTGGGATTCGACCCCACGACCTTATGGCTCTGTTAATAATGCTTCCACAGAGTTTTCACTGCAGGGAGGAAGGGGGGTGGGGGGTGTGTCCTCAGATCTGACATCTGTCATCACTCAACCAACCCGTCCCGATTCAACCTTTGACCTCAGTTACTGTGTGACCAAGCCACGCTTCACAAGGGCTCCCTCATGCTGAAGAGCGTTCTCATAGGTCACCCGGTTTAAACAGGGACCTGGGGACTTCACTACGGTCTCTTTTCTCTTCTACTTTTGTTTTAACTTCAGCAACCAGCAATCAGGAATCTCATTGGTTGGCACAGCGCAGAGAGAACTCCGACGTGTTCCAGCCCTTATCAGAGACCAACGCACCAGAGATCGGACTGTCAGACAGCCTCCCCCCCACAAGCTCCAATCACAACCCCAAACGCCTGGACTCCGGACCCACGTGCCAGCATGGAGAGTCTGCAGTCACGGTTCAAGAGTCCTGATGACAATCCCCTGCTCTATGACTTCCAGAGCAATAACCTGCCACCGTGACACGCTCCACAAAATCACTGACTGCACACTCACCTAAAAAGCCCCTTCCAACTGACTGTCTTGGAAGTGTGTTGGTGCAACATTTTCTAGTATTAATAAAAGAACTGATAGAGTGTATTCACTAAAGGATTATGACTAATTAAGACCAAAGATAAATTCTAGCACTAATTCTCCAGAGCAACACATAAAGGTAATTTCAAGAACCTGGAATAATGCAACCAACAGCAGAAAACACAGAGATTTTAAAAGAGACAGCTAAAAATCAGCGCTGAAAATGTGGACATGAACGTCATCTTTATGCCCGTCATTGCATAAGGAACCTTTATCAGAGTGGCCTTATCGCAGTCTTCTCATCAGCTGTCTGGGTTAGGCATGCATAAATTATGCAACAGACACAATTTGGCTCATGCATTTTGAATTATGCAACATTAGCCTCCAGTACAGGAGGCCAGGCTTCCCACTGTGGAGGCCCCGCCCGCCGTAATCTCGGAAGCCAAGAGCCCCCCAGACCTCCTCCAGCCTGAGCTGCAGGAGATAGAAAAGTGCCCTCCTTACGCAGGGAGATGTGCGGCACGGCAACACAAAAACAAAAAAAAACCCTCAAAAAAACATGGCAGCTGTCGCAAACGAAGTCACGGGCGAAGTTCAGTCGGGAAGCCCAGTTCACGCTGTGAAGGCTTTCACCCGAAATAGCAGCCATGTTTCCCTTTCCTAGGAGATGTGCCTCACCCCCCAACCCCCCCGTGCCTGCTGATGGGGGAGAACGTATGGGCTCCGGGGTCAGAGGTCACGCGGGCGATCGATGGAGCCGCGGCGCTCCGACAGCCGGCGCGATGAACTGCCGGGCGCGTCCGTGAGCGCGGGGTTGGTCTAGGGTAACCGGGGGCGACGAGCGCTGCGGTAACTAAAGGAGGCGCAGCGCTGCAAGCTGCGGAACAGTCACCTGCACGACTGTCTGTTAATACCGTGACCTTTGACCTCTTAACTGGTGGTGGTGGGGGCGGGGGTCATCGTGATTTGTCTGAGCAAAGAGGTTGCTGTGGTTGTGACAGCATCTATACATAACAAACTGACCTGGGACAGACACTGCTTTTTGTTGGCCCAAATGCACATTCAGGCAGATAGTGTGTACTTTCTAAAGTTCAACCTGAAGGAGGTGTGTGCAGTGTTACTTTGAGAGAGGGTGTCCCCTCTGTTTTCCCGTTTTCGTTGCGACTTGAAGACTCAAAAGACAATGTGTGAAAAAATGTAAATGAGATACAGGAAACCACAACCCAAAAAAACCCCAAAAAGAATAAACCTGAAGTTAAAGGTCAAGAACAATCTGCTCAAAAACCCATGGTGAGCATTAGAGGACTTGGGGGGGGGGGGTGTCCTGCTTTGTTTCTATCAAGCGTCCTTCACACCACCACAGACGCCGCATGGCCTGGGGGCCTCCTGGTGGTTTTGACTGGGGGGGGGGGGGGCAGCACTGATGGGACCCCTCCCCCCCCCGGCCCCGTCTCACAGTCACACAGACAGGCCGCTGAGCGGAGGGTGTGAGGGTATTTGCATACGCATTGTGTGCACTTCCAGGCAGGGTTATTGGGGCAGAGACGGGGACAGATGGCCGGGTCGCTTCGCCTCCTCACCCCCCTTTGTGAGCTGCACCCCTCCAGCCGGCCCAGCCCCGCCCCCTGGCCGGCAGCATGGGACACCCCCCCGTCCCGTAGGGTTGGGCCTGCACCTCACCCCTCACACCTAAAAAAGCCCATAGACACATGAACACACACACCCAGCTCAGAGATCTGCTAGGAGGGAAACAAGGAATCCCAGACTGGCAGGTAACTTCAGCTTTGGGTGGAAAGAAACACCAGCATTACTAACCTAGAATGTGTGTGTGTGTGTGTGAGAGAGAGAGGGTTTGTGTAACAGAGACAGCTACCACCTCTTCAGAAGCAGAATCTTCTTCCTGTCTGAGGGACTGACCTACTAAAGCTCCCCCCTCCCCCAACGGTGCTCCACATCACCCCCTAAAAATAGGCCCCCCTGCTCTCACCTTTCAGCACCCCACCAGCCCTGCCTGCCCCCACCCCCCTCCCCACCGCACACCCACACGGCACACACAGCACCAGAGCACCTCACACTACCACATCCCCACCGCCGGCGCCTACGCCCCAAATACAGTGTCACTGTAACCACGGCACACGTCCTACCCCGCCAACCCTTGCATGGCGGCAAAGCCACAGCTTTCAGCAGCGTGCCCCCCCCCCCTCGCTCGCTCAGAGAGATCTGCTCTCTGGATAAGACCGCCCGCTAAAAGAATGCAAAGTGCAGAGCAACGGAGGGCCCAGAGAGCCACCACAACTCAGAGCGAATGGGAGCGAAGCGGGCGGCCCGTTTCCATGGCGAGAGGCGGGAGCGGCACTGTGGGGAAGCCGGACCACGGAAAACAGGCAGCCGACCCCAGGACCGCACACACCAGCAGGAGGACAGCACAACCCCCAGCTGAGCCCCAGGACCCCGAAACAGTGAGGTCATCAGCCAATTGGGCATGCTGGGAAAGATTTTAGAACCCCCCCACCACCACCACCACCACCCCGCACCCAACCCCACCCCACCCCACAGACAGACAGTCATTCACCAAGCACGCGCCTGCTCATTGAGCAAGTTCCAGGAATGAATGGGAGAAGTTGAATGCGCTGATGTAGTCAAAACCACACATGACTCTCGGCTAAAAAAAAAAACAAAAAAACAAACAAACCACCATGTAGTCCAAAAAGAGAGGAAACAGAGGATCAAAAAGACTTAAAAACCCTTTTATCTTTTATCCAGCGCTGCTCAGGCTAACAGCATTCAGACACTCAGAGCTACAGAAGCCCGGCAGAGCAGACAACGCTGCAAATGAAGTCCAGCTGAACCTCCGATAGCACAGAGGCTTTTTGTGCAGCCTGGCCTAGCTCACAGGCAAAACAGGGCTTAGATGAGCACAAACAAATATGCATAAAAACAAAACTCCCCCCCCCCCCCGTACGGCCGGGTTCGGCGTGCGGTCACCACACAATGCAGCTCCGTTCAGACGGATTAAAACAACTGCATGGAGCTGCGGCGGCCATGTTGATCCCCCATTAACACCCTTCAGACCGGACTGCGCCACGGCGTGGGAGGGGGGGGGCTGGGCTGGGACACAAAAGCGGGGGGCTAACCCGCAGGGGGGGGGGCGCCGTGGTCACCCTGCCCCAGTGAGCGGCCCCCCTGCCGTCCCGCGTAGGGAGTAACGGCGGGGGGCTGTCTGAACAGGGGGGCAGGCCTAAAATAACACAGCCCTGAGGCAGGGCAGCACGCTCATGTGGGCCAGTCTTGTGAGCTTCTGATCAGTCGCTTTATGGGGATCACACCTAGCTACCTACCTACCTACGAACCCACCTAACTGACTAACTACCTATCTACCCAACTAGCTAACTAACTACCTACCTAACTGACTAACTACCTATCTACCCAAGTAGCTAACTAACTACCTACCTAACTGACTAACTACCTATCTACCCAACTAGCTAACTAACTACCTACCTAACTGACTAACTACCCAACTACCCAAGTAGCTAACTAACTACCTACCTACCTAACTGACTAACTACCCAACTACCCAAGTAGCTAACTACCTACCTAACTAACCAAGCAACCAACCAAGTTACTCACTAACCAACCAACTAACTAAAATAAATAAATAATGCAAGTGTACATAAAAATACTTTTCATTCATAAATTGCTGGTCTAAACCCAAATTCAGAGCAGGAGGAGTTCCAACAAATAAAGGAATACAAACACTAAAACATACAATAGGGTAAGTGCAATTAGTCAGTAAGGGGACAAAACTAATTACATTTCACATATACACACATGAATCTTGCTTCATGCAGGAGGGAGTTTCTGTGTGTAAATGTCTTCACCTGCACACAGGCGTGAGTGAATACTTGCGCATGGGTCAGTGGGACTAGCCTGAAATGTGAACACCATTCCTTGCTGTTGTAATAGAGGGTAACACTGAGCTGAGACACAGGGAGATGTGCCAGGCTCTGTGCCAGCCTGTTCTGTCTCTGACCACCCCCTTAATCTCGATGACATCATTCGGAATCCTCAGGCATATGCCCTCATTAGACAACACAGAGGTCATGTGACTGCAGGCAGAGGAGAACAAGGAGAAACAGATGCACAGAGCAGAGAGATGTTTACTGACTGAAATGTGAAAAAAATATGTTTTGGATTTCAGCAGGTGGTGCACGGATCTCACAAGTGTAAACACTGTTATCATATTCATTAACAGATTGAGTTAATCCTGGAAAAAAAACCCTCTGCATTTACAGCGTGTTCAGTACACACTGACTGCAGTGGTTCTCAAACTCTCCTGCATATGCTGGTTTTTGTTCAAGCCAATCTCTTTCTCAGGTTGTTGAACACGTGTTGAAGTTCTTTTATAATGCTTTCCTTCAACTTATAAATTATTGTTAACAATGCGGGCTTGGCTCGTTATCATTTGCTACGTCTTTAATAATTAAATTGTTCTTTAATTATGATACGTTTCTGTCAGTAACACTTTTCTCAGAAATCTGTGAGGGAGTGTTTTCCCATTTTTGCCAGCACGTAAAGGTGAAATAATTTTGAGTACACAATCAGCACAATGGACGACAGGATAAACAACGAGCCAAATCAGCCATTACTGAATTGCGCTGGAGCTGATCAGACAGAAAGCCTGACGCTGTGCTACGGCAGCATCCATTCTGCCACGGACAGCTGCTCGGCTCGGAATGATGCAAACTCCGGCCAACAGCGTCCGTTCCCAACAACGCTCCCAGTTCCCTGCAGCGCATCGCCCGCATTTCAGGAACGCCGTCCACTGGAAATTCCCTGGTCTGGGACACGCCTGACTGAAAAACTCAGTAACTCAGTTTCTTGGAAATCATGTCGTTTATCTCCTCTGTTCACATTTGGGCACCCTGAGGACAAGCCAATGCCCCCCTCCCCTGGTGCAGGTCGTCCCTCCTCTCCAAGGCAGAGGCAGTTTAAACGCCACACACAGACCCGTCTCCCCCCGGACTCTAAGGACCCTTCCCTGGAGGAGGCTGCCACTTGTACTCAGCTGATCCACAAACATCCACAAAGCCCCATGCCTGGGAGCGAGTGCAAAGCACTATGGGTAAGCCTGTCAGGTCCACACAGAGTCACAGCCACGGTCGTTCACCACCCAGTGCCTCGCGGTTTGGTCATCCAAAGAGACCCCCCCCCCCCAGTGTCCATTTCAATAAAAACAGAAACAAAAAAAAGTCTCTTCCCATTTTACACAGCAAAAAATCTCACAGACGTTTTCAGTAAAATTTTTATGCATAACCGGCCACTAAGAACCAAGGTTCTAATGAACCTGTTATGTAATGGTGCTGGGTCAGACCTGAGTACTGAAACTCCCGGAGACCAAGGAGCTGTATTGATAAGATAAAAGGCTGTACACACAGCCTTGCGTCACTCTGACCTTTGTATTAAACACAGATGTCAGGACACGTGTCAGTCCATCTGTTATGTTCTGAAAGACTGGTCAATAATCCTATTAGAAATATGCCATATTCCTCAGAACCAGCTGTGACTCAGCTATGAAATCTTAAATATGCATCATAAGGGGGAGACAGAGCCAAATAAAAATGTACTAACTGCATAACTGGAAGAAACCAAAGACACCCAAACAGTAACACCGATGAACAAAAATCGTACAAAGGAAGCCACTAGATCATCCAGCTACTGCAACAGACTTACTTAAACTTTCCAATGTACCAGTCTGCAATGCCAAAAATGCCTGTATGCCCAGGGAGGTTTGGATACGTGGCCAGAAATGTTTGTTGAGCTACCAGCTATCTGAACTGTCAATATCACAGCCTATGCTGTGGCAGAGTGAACTGTTCGACATTTTATATTAAGAACCTGTGAAGACACGCTGGGCAACAGACATAGAAAAGGCTTTGTAACAATGGAGTAGGGACCAGAAAACCAGGCAGTACAAAAAAAAAAAATTAAATAATCTTTTTCTTCAGGTGCACCACAAGACACTGCGTAGAAATGGCAAGATCGATCAATCCAGAATTCTAATGACCCAGGAACTCGATAATTTGTCTTGTTTACTTCATTGGCTGTTGTGTTTTCCGACCAGATATTTTAAGAGCACTGCATGGAAATACTGAATTTCGAATACGTGAGTAAGATCAGCCCGAGAAAAACAGTATCCGAAAATATAAACAGGGCTATCTTCCCGTGTCCCGCGGTCTGAGTCCACATTAGTGATCATTTCATAAGTGTTTTACGGATGAACAGGCTTATGTTGTTCTGCTGTTGTCATTATAACAAATTCGAGGCAACTGTGGTAGAAACAAACATCTTTATCTCTCTCAAATATAGGCACAAATACGCTTTAATATGTGATTCTGTTTTTAACCTACTTTCACAAAACAATAACACCGACGCACGTTTGTTTCCATTATACGTTGTGCAATCTGTGTTTCAGTTGCCCTTCCACAGCAAGCTTTACAAACCGCGTGGTAATCCACATCGGACCTTGGTGGTTTAGTAAATGCAAGAAACGTTCAAATCAAGACAATTCCGCTGTTTTTTCAGCTGTGTTTTGCAACGCACATTGCCCTATATTTTTCACCATCATAGGATACAATTAATGCTGAAAGTTTTTTAAACAGCGTTGCATGTTTGCGTGGTCAAATGATAACGCGTGAGAAAAGCAGACATTGAACCTTACCTGCCAATTCGTCGGGTTCCAGACCGGTTTCAGTGTCTATACCGCATATCACGAAGTAGTGGGCGAAGCGGCATGGGGCCGCTCCAGTGCCCGTGCTGCCTCCACTCATTCTGGGAACACGGTCTCAGCTTTGTGCTCCTCTCCTACTCCAACGGCAAAATCTTCATTCCGGAATATCTGCAGACAGAGATAGTTGCCAAAAGCCAACACAGATACTATATTAAACGGAAAATAAAGGGTAATTTTTCTGAAGGACTGAGTCTTCAGAGGCTTCTATTAGGGGGTATTTAAGACCACACAGGGAATTTCTCCTTACACAGTGCTGGCAGCTCCACACTGATCAGACGCTCACGAGCGAAATGTTTGCTTGCCTCGCTTTCAGCTGCCAAGGGGGCCGGAGCTTGGAGAATCACGTGGTAGAGCGGGACCTTCAAAATCAACAAAAGCAATTTATTTGAATAGCCTAATAGGTTGAGTGTTATTCTGGTAGATTGCACAAGCAACGTTGTGTGCATCTGTGGTACATCGAGGCGTTTATTTGCAGCGGGTAAATGAAATATTTCAGGACTTAAAGCAATCATTTTTATAAGATAGGTAGGCACTTCGCAATATTCGCATTTAAAGTCATTATAATCCAGAAAACACAAGTGGGGGGAATTACTGGGCTCACATATGATGATTATATAAGGATATTCTCTTCAAATAAATCCAATTCCACATCCAGTTTAAAATTTCATAAAAATCTTTCAATTTGAATAACAATAGTAGGCGCTCTTTCTTATTTTCTGCCTCTATCTCAAATTTTCACTACTCACATTTCTTGTTATAATCAATAAAGATAAAAATAAATAAATCAATAATTAATCTGAACAATGACGTAGTTTAAATTCACTGAATAGTAACCAATTTAACCTGAACGATATCATTTTTCTGAAATCTTATTATTATTTTTTTTTTACTGTAATTAAGTCTACTTAAAAATCTAGGCAAATACATTTGCTGCTAATGCATTAGTCTGCATGGCGCTTAAGGACTTTGTATTTTTCCGGAAAGACTTCTTAAATTACTGAGATCAAAGACCCCGCTTCACAGGGCAATCTCACACCTAGTGTTGAAACCCAGAAGGAACGAGTTAATCAGCGGAAATTCGTGGGCAGATGTTTCGCTTTTACAGTTAGAACAAAAGCAAGGGCTTGTGAGTCAGGGTATCATTAGCTGCTACCGAAAACAAAACTAATCGACCTGACACTGGAATGTTCTTTTGTCCGGGGCTTGCGTTCCCGCCACCACCACTGGCGGCAGTGGTTGCCATTCCACAATAATAGGACCGGATGCGCATAGTTCTTTCACCATTTCCAAGGTCGTAGTGCGGTGTAGGAATAGGCTACAGTTTCACCATCGTTCATAATTAATAGCACAGCCGTGAATTGATAATCCGATTGGTGAAGTGCGTCAGGAGATCAGCACTCTGGACAGCTCACAGCAAGGGCGCATGCCCATACATCAAGCAAACAACATTAACACCCCAGTTCACAGATCAGTCACACGTCTCTCCAAGGAAAACGATGCCTTATAAATGGCTCAGTGAATTGTTTCCGTTTAAAATTCAAGTTTTTCATAATAACAGCCCCCCCCCCCCCCGAAATAAAGCCTTTTTATTGTTATTTGCTTAGAACATGGACAGTTGAACGGTAAATTTTCTGTTCACGGTAACATAGCTTTGGTCTTTATGGGGAAAATGACATTTTATAATCTTGCTACTTTCGTCCCAACTGTCTATCTTTTTCCTTTGACTTTTCGAGCAAATAAAATGGGTTCATACAGACTTATACAACTGTCATTTGTTATCGAACGTGAAAACATTTAATCTAGGTTTAAGGTAATGTCTATATCAGGCCAGTCATACTGTTGGCTATACTTTGCTTCCATCTGGTGTTGGAATTTGAAAGGGCAATGAAAACAAGGCGATTCATTTCAATTTAATTTTACGACGTTCAAAAACCCTTAAGGAAATAATAAAAATCTGTTTCAAGAAAATCAGTATTAGAGCAATTCAGATTAAAAGCACTCAAAAATGAATAAGCCGAAACAACTTTGCGAGACAACGAAGATATGAATGGCTATCAGGCAGAACCAACAACATTGACGCACACGAGTAGGGGAAGAATAACAAAGTTGCACAACAGTGGAACTGGCTAGTGAATTCAGAACTTTGTAGGTCATGAAACACTTTTATTAATGTTTTTATTGTATTCGTTAGAGCTTTCTGTCTTGTTCTATGGTTATCGTACGTGCCCATTAAACGTTTGAGTAAATGTTTACATCTTTTAATGTTGAAATCTATAAATGTCATCTCGACATCATGCAGTTCCATTGTAACGTGCGTAGCCAGTTACGCAGCGCTCGGCTAACGCAGATGTACTGTACATCAGTTATATTGTAATTGACCAATACAGTTTAGTTATTATGTTTGTCCAATGGATTCGAATTTTGGACTCTACAGAAGGTCGTCTTCTAACGACCTTCTGTAGACTTAACGACCTTAAGCATTGTGGCAGCAGTCAGCGTTACTGTACTCTAAAATTAATTTCTGAAAATGACATAAAACAGTTCATTGTTGAAAACACCGAGGTAGTGAGCGGTGGTAACCTGACCCCGGAAATCCGTTTAAGGTTGTTTACCCCAAATTGTCGTTTCTGGCACGCAAGACCAGAGCTGTGGCCGTTCACAGACCCATACTGGGCAATTTACTGGCCTGGTGGACAAGCCCTTGCAAGGTACTCTTTTTTACATTTGCTGCACTGTTTGTTTAGAGTGGTGTCTGTGCAAAACAAGTTTGTTGGTTGACGAGCCATACTTTGACCTGGGTCTTTTTCCTTGTAAAAAGAGACTACAGAGACTGATATGATCACACCATAGCCTGTTTTATGAAGTACCCCAGAGAAGACAAAGGTGTTGGCTGCAAACAGCGAGATGTTCAGATGCAAAATAAACACATTTCCATTACATTGATCCATAATTTAGACTGTTGATTTGGCCAAATCACATTGCTCAAAGATGGCTGAATTCACATGGCTGACTTGCTGTACCAAGTGTTGCGTGCTTGTGCTGCCTAGTTTCTCTGTTTATGTCAGCCTGTTGTCTTTATCTAATTAATAATACTAGTTAAAGTCATTATTAATGAGTCACTGTCTTTGTTTAAAATAGAACTGAATAGATCATGTGACATTTGTTGTAAAGTATGAATTACTATCGCATTTCTTACCAGGTATATGTTAGATAACCCGGGAGTTGCAAAGAATAAGAAGGTGCTGGATCTCGGGAGCGGATGCGGGGCTTCAGCTATTGCTGCCAAAATGAGTGGCTCTGCTCACGTCCTGGCCAATGACATTGACCCAGGTGAGCCGCCGAGCATCGTCGCTGCATAGATCTGGGCATTCTTTTGTTCCATTGATAAGGCGTATAAACATGATGAATTGTACACGGGCTTATTACGTCACATTACAGGCATTTAGCAGACGCTCTTGTCCAGGGCGACTTACATTGTATCCAGTTATACGGCTGGATGTATACTGGAGCAATGCAGGTTAAGCACCTTGCTCAAGGGCACAACGGCAGTGTCCTACCGAACCTGTGACCTTTAGGTTACAAGACCAACTCCTTAGCCATTACACTACACTGCTGCCCTTACCATTACTGTAAGCACTCATAGCGGGCGAGGAGTAAATGAAGCTTGTCGCTCTTCATTTAAGTTGCGGCCATCGCCACGAAGTTGAACTGCGAACTGAACGGCCTGGAGCCCCTCCCTGCCGCCACGGAGGATCTGATTGGCTCGGAGCCGCGGGGCTGGGACCTCGTCCTGCTGGGGGACATGTTCTACGAGGAGGCCCTGGCGGACGGCCTGCACGCCTGGCTGCGCCGCTGCGTCCGCACCCACGGCACGCGGGTTCTGATCGGGGACCCCGGGCGGGCCCAGCTGGACAGCCACGGGATTAAGAGGCGGCTGCTCCCGCAGGCCCGGTACGAGCTGCCGGGGGCCGTGAGGGAGGAGAACTACGGTCTGACCAGCAGCACGGTGTGGCGCTACCAGCCTGAGCTATGATATAGTCCCTTACCGGGGACCTAGCTCCAGAGCTACCAGGCTGAGCAGTGATATAGTCCCTTACCGAGGACCTAGCTCCAGAGCTACCAGCCTGAGCTATGATATAGTCCCTTACCGGGGACCTAGCTCCAGAGCTACCAGCCTGAGCTATGATATAGTCCCTTACCGGGGACCTAGCTCCAGAGCTACCAGCCTGAGCTATGACCATCGGCCCTCCTGTGAACACTATAACACGATAAAATTTAATAGTATTTGTTGTGCAGGTCTTAATTTTTCCAAGTTTCTCTTGCCAAGGGATCTCAACTCACTTTGTATTGGATGCAAAACACCTCGTGGACCTGGCTTGTGCTGTAACTGGCTGACTCACTCACACACTCACGTTTCTCCACAAGGGGAAGCTATTAGCACGCAAGTAGCTGAAATTCGGGGGCACTTAGACAAGGCTGCTGATGCGAAGCAGCACTCTTACTATGCAGTTTACCCATTGATCCAAGCTTCAAGCATTTTGTTTCAATAAAGAAAGCCATTGCCACCCTTTGCTTATGGTTATGGTTTTTATAGTAATTTTATGCAATTACAATAAGGCCGTAAACATGGTACGCATGTATCTCCTGATTCCCCCAATATTCAGATATTATCAGATAATTCATTATTATTATTCACTTTATATTTTGTTATTCTTTGGCAACCAGTGGATTACCGTCCGAATTAATCCATAATTATCATTTACACTCAATAAGTGTTACAATGAATAAGCAACACATTAACGTCGCCTATTCGTTCGTCTAAAGCAATGTTGCCCGATAGTATGCTGGT
This sequence comes from Anguilla rostrata, assembly GCF_018555375.3. Classification (NCBI taxonomy): domain Eukaryota; kingdom Metazoa; phylum Chordata; class Actinopteri; order Anguilliformes; family Anguillidae; genus Anguilla; species Anguilla rostrata. The sequence goes on along the minus strand of NC_057951.1, from coordinate 12,479,922 downwards.
TTTCATTAAAAACCAATCACTTCACCTGCTGAGTTTACTCATGAACACACCTGCAACTAGAGGGGGGACTAATTAATCGGGAGGTATTGGTTTGGTTGGAAAAACGCGCACAGGCTACTCTCGGCCCTCCATGGCACATGATTGCGCACCACTGGTCTAACGGGAACACAAATGAATTAATTTGTTGTTGTTGGGGCACTGTCAGTGGCACACCACCCACGCAAAACGGTGCGCGACCCTCTGTGGGAAACTTTTTTTTTTTTTTTAAAGATAAAGTTTGTGACAATTTAAGGTAACGTTGAGACATAAACGTTTCTGACATTATTTAACTTCAGTTAAATATGATGGTTTGAATAGTTTTATCGTTAGGTAGCCTGTTAACGGCTCTATATTTCTGAACTTCCAGTTTGTATGTAGCTAGCCGCTTGCTGTCTAGCAAAATCAAACGCAGAACGGTAGCCTTGGCTAATTTGGCACTCGGTGATTAAGCAATCACACAGTCTATGAATCTCCAGTGAGAATATTTGTTGAGACAATGAAAACGTTAACTTACCTTCCTGTTACTGGAGTTCGTTTGTGTGTGTGTGTGTGTGTGTGTGTGTGTGCGCGCGCCCTCGCTCGCGCGCAATAGGTGAAATAGTTTTATCAGTCAATGTTATTCAGTCTCCCCATGAAATGGAATGCAAGTGACATCGGGCTTTATCTTAGGAAAAGACATTGATTTTAGGCAAATCTATGTATCAACAGTTGGTAATAGTTTTCTTACTCACCATCACGTTTGCTGTGGAGGGTGCAGAGCAAAGAGGGAGAGAGAACAGGAGGATGATGATGGCAGAAGGAGACAGGTGTCATGCTGGTGAGTGAGAAAGGAGCAAATATGGACAGTTATGACAATACAGTGACAATAGTCTCATCTTTATTCTGGCTAACTTGCAGGTATTAGCAGTAGTAGCACTAGTTTTCTAACTTGCTGTCATGTTTGCTCTGGTTGGTTCAGGTCAGAGAGGGAGAGAGAGAGTACAGGAGGAGGTGACAGAGGTGAGTGAGAAAGGAGACACTAAAAGTTAAAGGAGGTAGTCACACAAAATTACATGATTGTCTCTTACCATGAAAGTAACTAAGGCCCAAAGGAACTGGAATCTATGGGATTGTCAATAACAGCTGCCAGATATTCCCAGCTTCCTACAAAAGTCTTATCTTTGAATTACATGGTCAAACTATCTAAATTGGGTTTGACATGATAGCACAGTCATATACTGGGACATAGCCAAAGGAAATAGACATTTCCTTTGTTATTTTGATAAGTCATGTTATTTTTAAATCATACTGTTTAAAAAAAAAAAAAAAAATACAGTATATATGCAAATAAACTATTCACTGAACCATGGACTCTATTGTTGGGGGAGAAAACAGGCCCGGCCTGGGCCAGAAACCCCAGGGTCGCTCTCTTCCACACTGTTGAATACTTCTTCAAAATTATGCACAGTCCACAGAGTCTGATGTAACTGGGTTTATTGTAAGTGACTCCGAGATTACATACAAGAACCTGGGCTGATCTGCGCAGTTCAATACAAACAACAGTCAGTCAGAAAACAAAGACAATACAGCCAATCGTTCCCCAAAACACTCTAAAATCCCCGGGGGCTGAGCACTTTTTATCCACTTGTGTTAGCCCCTCCTGTTGTGGAGCTTAAACTTGGTACTTCCCACTCATTTTCTTTGTTTCTCAGGTCTTATTCTTGACACCATTATCTCCCAGTTCTCAGACACCATTATTTCTGAGCCCCCTCCTTTCTTTATTTAAAAAAATAGGTACTCCCTTCTCCCATCTAAATCTCCCTCCCCTTTCCATTACAAATCATGTATTCAGCCCACCACCTTCCTGCTGGATTTTTACCTCTCACAACACTTTTGTGTGAAAGGCATAGTTTGCGTAACAGAAGCTGTGTTCACATTACAAATAGGTTTTCACTGCATGTGTTTGGTGTGTAGTGCTTACTGCTACAGACCATTAATCTTATGGCCCAGGTCCACCTTCGTCAGCTCTGGGTGCACTTCCTTTGCTAGTCATCACGGGGGTGGTGCCTGGCACGTCTGAAATACATTTCTTTCCCTCATACATTGGGCTAGTGCTCTTTGAATACATTTCTTTCCCACACTATCTAGACTTGTCTAGATAAATAGTATATGAATAGTATAAAAATAATAATGCAATAACGTTGTAATAATGACTTATTAATGCCTTATTTGACAGCATGAGAATAGCATTCATAATAATTATAAAAATATTATTTTTGTTATTATTATTAATAGACGGCAGAGCCCTTACAAACAGGAAACCAGCGGAGAGACCGTTGGGTATTGTGCTGTAATGAGTGTTTATCTAGGAACATGAAAGCATTTCCAATTGATTTCATGTGGAAAATGTTCATCCATGACAAACTGGTCATTGAGTATAGAGTTCTGGAGCACCTCAGTGAGTAAGTGCACTAGCATTCCCCCAATCCACTAACCGTGGATGCCATTGCTGCTCAAGTTGGGTGATTATTGTCTGTCTCTCACTCAATCCAGCTCGGCCATCAGTACGTCTGAGAGACAGAGATTAATCACACTCCTTGAGTGGGAATTGAACCCACACTTTCAAGCTGGGAAATACCAGCGCATTTACCCTCTGAGCCACCCCAGAACTCTGAAAGCAAGGCCTCGTGCATCATAGACAAGTCTACAATCAGAAAAGTCAAAGTGAGACACACCTGTAAGGCCTGCAATGGGACTGAACCAAGATCTTTGTTGAGGAAGAAACCCTTGGACATTCTGTTCAACATACAAACCAGGGTTCCTGACATTGCTATACTGGAGTGTTTTTCTCTGTTAACTTTTAAGTCTGTAGACTTAACTTTGAAGCCTGGAAAATTGGGTTTAGGTGCCAAATGCCACATATGGTAAAAAAAAAAATCTTGTTTAACAATAATCACAGCATAGTGATTTAAAACAATTTGCATAAAGACAAACAGTATTGGTGGGTAGAGGTCCAAAATGTATCTAGGAACATGAAAGCATTTCCAATTGCTTTCATCATGTGGAAAATGTTCATCCATGACAAACTGGTCATTGAGTATAGAGTTCTGGAGCACCTCAGTGAGTAAGTGCACTAGCATTCCCCCAATCCACTAACCGTGGATGCCATTGCTGCTCAAGTTGGGTGATTATTGTCTGTCTCTCACTCAATCCAGCTCGGCCATCAGTACGTTTGAGAGACAGAGATTAATCACACTCCTTGAGTGGGATTTGAACCCACACTTTCAAGCTGGGAAATACCAGCGCATTTACCCTCTGAGCCACCCCAGAACTCTGAAAGCAAGGCTTTGTGCATCATGGTTAAGTCTTCAATCTGAAAGGTTACTTACTTTCAGGGGGACTGAACCAAGATCTTCATTATCTATTATCACCGACGTACTTAGTGAAGACACGTCACATAGTGTGCAATGGTTTCTTCCTCAAAAAAGATCTTGGTTCAGTCAATGATCTGAAATGCCAGAAGGAATTAAACAGTCATAGGTTTTGATACATAACCAATGAGTTTTAAACTGGGGTATGTAGCTCAGCATAGGGCCAACTTGTCCCCATGTAAAGACACTCACTTGTATATAATAAATATTCAAACTTGTGCATGTTAACCTTAATTTCTTACACTCTAAATATCTTTGTTAAGCACATCATAGCTGTGTCCTTTCCTGATCAAGCAACTCTACTGATGTTTATTAATGTTCCACATTAAAAAATTGTGAATAAACTATTATCTATAAATGTTTATGTTTTGCACAGAATTGCAGCAACAATCCGTTTGAAAAAATGGAAAAAAGGAACAAACCTTCTCTGACAACAATTATATCTGACATTTAGCTGAACTTCTATTTTAGACCACAAGATAGCAGTATAAGACCATAAATGACTAAGAAAATGACAAAAGGGTCTCTATTTGTGTATCTGGAGGGGGTGCTTGTGTACATGCTTGAGGAGGTGCTCCAGAACTCTAGGCTTAGTGTCTGGTCTGACATAGATTAACCTTAACCTCCTGAGAGCAGTCAGAAAAGTTTTAAAGTACAAAATGGGTACAATTTGGACTCCAACGCACCTTTACCGAATTTTAGTGTTCCACTGTAACCAAACTGTTTTAAATCACCAAGCACCAAGTCATTATTAAACAAAATTATTAAACATCTGTGACATTCGGCGCCTAAAACCATTTTTCCTGGCGTCACAGTTAAATCTACAGTCAGAGAATTCAAAGTGGCCATCAACAATCCATTTGAAAAATGGAAAAAAGGAACAAACCTTCTTTTTTAGCATTTATATCTGAACTTCTTTTTTTGTACCACAAGATGGCAGTCTAAGACCATAAATGACTAAGAAAGAAAAAAACAACAAAGTCTTTTTTGGTTTTCAAACCCGGTCCTACAGACCACTGTGTATGCTGGTTTTCGTTCCAGCCACAATTTCAATCACAGAATTAACAAGCTGTTCACTTTTCTTAATTAGACACTTTTCATGTTTTGAAGGTTATTTACCCCTTTTAACCACTTTATGTTAGAAATAGCTATGCATGCCAAGAAGAATAGCAGTACCATATTCACATTATGCTATATTGCAAATGGTTACAAATGAAAGAATGAGGTTAATCAGTAGGCTCCTAATTAAGGAAGGTGTGGACACCTGGCCATTGAAAGTAACCATTTGGTCAATAATAAATAATTAAAAGACAACGCAAATGCTAACAAGTCAGGTTTAAGGAAAACCATTTTGAAAGTACTTAAACACTTGTTAAGCAACCTTAATTAAGCAAGGGATTCTAATCAAAAAGGTCTGTTGTTAGTAATTTGATTTTTGCAGGTTTTGCCTGATTACGCTCAGAAGACTCAGATTACATGTATGCGAAAATACAGTGCAGTGCTGAGAGAAGAGTGTAAAATAAACAGAAACACTATTGAAGCAGGCTGAGTGACATGGGAAAATGAAATGAGATGATTGATCTGAACTGGTCCTCCATCCCTCCCTAACGAGTTCTCGTTGTGTTGCTATAGAGAAATCAAGCTGTTGTTTCCCCTTGGAAATTCTGCTAGTCAGCTAGTAAATGTTGTTCCTGTTAGCTTGACTGTTTGGTGCTCAATTCTAACTGAATCATGTGTTTTGTTTAACTTTCTTTTCCCTATTAATTTCCCACTTGTATTTCTCTTTTCCCAATTAGTCTCGGGCTGAGAGAGTTCATTTATGTTGGACAAGTGAGTGCCTTCACAAGACAGCTAAGGTACCTATCTTATCTCACTTTTAGACCAAGCCCAACACTTTTGTCTCACGTAGACTTGCCTATGATGCACGAGGCCTTGCTTTCAGAGTTCTGGGGTGGCTCAGAGGGTAAATGCGCTGGTATTTCCCAGTCTGAAAGTGTGGGTTCAATTCCCTCTCAAGGAGTGTGATTAATCTCTGTCTCTCAAACGTACTGATGGCCGAGCTGGATTGAGTGAGAGACAGACAATAATCACCCAACTTGAGCAGCAATGGCATCCACGGTTAGTGGATTGGGGGAATGCTAGTGCACTTACTCACTGAGGTGCTTCAGAACTCTAAACTCAATGACCGGTTTGTCATAGATAAACATTTACTTCAGGAATACAATTGGAAATTTTTTCAAATTCATCAGTACATATTGGACCACTCCTACTCCAATACATGCAAACTTTTTTTTAAATCACTATGCTGTGATTATCATTATACAATATATTTTTTACCATCTTTGATATTTGGCAGCTAAAACCAATTTTTCAGGCTTCGAAGTGAAGTCAACTGTCTGAAACATTCAAAGGGAAGACACTCCAGTACAGCAGGGCACTGATTCCTGGTCTCTCTGTTGAGAAGGTAATAACCTTGTCATAGGCACTTAGTGGAGACACATCATAAGGTGTCCAAGAAAAAAAGATCAACAAAGATCTTGGTTCAGTCCCCTTGCAGGCCTTACAGGTGTGTCTCACTTTGACTTTTCTGATTGTAGACTTGTTTGTGGTGCATGAGAATCAGAAAAGTCAAAGTGAGACACACCTGTAAGGCCTGCAAGGGGACTGAACCAAGATCTTTGTTGAGAAAGAAACCCTTGGACATTCTGTTCAACATACAAACCAGGGTTTAGACATTGCTATACTGGAGTGTTTTTCTCTGTTAACTTTTAAGTCTGTAGACTTAACTTTGAAGCCTGGAAAATTGGGTTTAGGTGCCAAATGCCACATATGGTAAAAAAAAAAATCTTGTTTAACAATAATCACAGCATAGTGATTTAAAACAATTTGCATAAAGACAAACAGTATTGGTGGGTAGAGGTCCAAAATGTATCTAGGAACATGAAAGCATTTCCAATTGCTTTCATGTGGAAAATGTTCATCCATGACAAACTGGTCATTGAGTATAGAGTTCTGGAGCACCTCAGTGAGTAAGTGCACTAGCATTCCCCCAATCCACTAACCGTGGATGCCATTGGTGCTCAAGTTGGGTGATTATTGTCTGTCTCTCACTCAATCCAGCTCGGCCATCAGTACGTTTGAGAGACAGAGGTTAATCACACTCCTTGAGTGGGAATTGAACCCACACTTTCAAGCTGGGAAATACCAGCGCAGTTACCCTCTGAGCCACCCCAGAACTCTGAAAGCAGGGCTTTGTGCATCATGGTTAAGTCTTCAATCTGAAAGGTTACTTACTTTCAGGGGGACTGAACCAAGATATTCATTATCTATTATCACCGACGTACTTAGTGAAGACACGTCACATAGTGTGCAATGGTTTCTTCCTCAAAAAAGATCTTGGTTCAGTCAATGATCTGAAATGCCAGAAGGAATTAAACAGTCATAGGTTTTGATACATAACCAATGAGTTTTAAACTGGGGTATGTAGCTCAGCATAGGGCCAACTTGTCCCCATGTAAAGACACTCACTTGTATATAATAAATATTCAAACTTGTGCATGTTAACCTTAATTTCTTACACTCTAAATATCTTTGTTAAGCACATCATAGCTGTGTCCTTTCCTGATCAAGCAACTCTACTGATGTTTATTAATGTTCCACATTAAAAAATTGTGAATAAACTATTATCTATAAATGTTTATGTTTTGCACAGAATTGCAGCAACAATCCGTTTGAAAAAATGGAAAAAAGGAACAAACCTTCTCTGACAACAATTATATCTGACATTTAGCTGAACTTCTATTTTAGACCACAAGATAGCAGTATAAGACCATAAATGACTAAGAAAATGACAAAAGGGTCTCTATTTGTGTATCTGGAGGGGGTGCTTGTGTACATGCTTGAGGAGGTGCTCCAGAACTCTAGGCTTAGTGTCTGGTCTGACATAGATTAACCTTAACCTCCTGAGAGCAGTCAGAAAAGTTTTAAAGTACAAAATGGGTACAATTTGGACTCCAACGCACCTTTACCGAATTTTAGTGTTCCACTGTAACCAAACTGTTTTAAATCACCAAGCACCAAGTCATTATTAAACAAAATTATTAAACATCTGTGACATTCGGCGCCTAAAACCATTTTTCCTGGCGTCACAGTTAAATCTACAGTTAGAGAATTCAAAGTGGCCATCAACAATCCATTTGAAAAATGGAAAAAAGGAACAAACCTTCTTTTTTAGCATTTATATCTGAACTTCTTTTTTTGCACCACAAGATGGCAGTCTAAGACCATAAATGACTAAGAAAGAAAAAACGTCTTTTTTGGTTTTCAAACCCGGTCTTCAACAGTGTTTCTATTTATTTTACACTCTTCTCTCAGCACTGCACTGTATTTTCGCATACATGTAATTTGAGTCTTCTGAGCGTAATCAGGCAAAACCTGCAAAAATCAAATTACCAACAACAGACCTTTTTGATTAGAATCCCTTGCTTAATTAAGGTTGCTTAACAAGTGTTTAAGTACTTTCAAAATGGTTTTCCTTAAACCTGACTTGTTAGCATTTGCGTTGTCTTTTAATTCTTTATTATTGACCAAATGGTTACTTTCAATGGCCAGGTGTCCACACCTTCCTTAATTAGAAGCCTACTGATTAACCTCATTCTTTCATTTGTAACCATTTGCAATATAGCATAATGTGAATATGGTACTGCTATTCTTCTTGACATGCATAGCTATTTCTATAAAGTGGTTAAAAGGGGTAAATAACCTTCAAAACATGAAAAGTGTCTAATTAAGAAAAGTGAACAGCTTGTTAATTCTGTGATTAAAATTGTGGCTGGAACAAAAACCAGCATACACAGTGGTCCGTAGGGCAGGCTGAGTGACATGGGAAAATGAAATGAGATGATTGATCTGAACTGGTCCTCCATCCCTCCCTAACGAGTTCTCGTTGTGTTGCGATAGAGAAATCAAGCTGTTGTTTCCCCTTGGAAATTCTGCTAGTCAGCTAGTAAATGTTGTTCCTGTTAGCTTGACTGTTTGGTGCTCAATTCTAACTGAGTCGTGTGTTTTGTTTAACTTTCTTTTCCCAATTAATTTCCCACTTGTATTTCTCTTTTCCCAATTAGTCTCGGGCTGAGAGAGTTAATTTATGTTGGACAAGTGAGTGCCTTCACAAGACAGGGTCATGCTAAGGTACCTATCTTATCTCACATTTAGACCAAGCCCAACACTTTTGTCTCACGTTGACTTTTCTGATTGTAGACTTGTCTATGATGCACGAGGCCTTGCTTTCAGAGTTCTGGGGTGGCTCAGAGGGTAAATGCGCTGGTATTTCCCAGCTTGAAAGTGTGGGTTCAAATCCCACTCAAGGAGTGTGATTAATCTCTGTCTCTCAAACGTACTGACGGCCAAGCTGGATTGAGTGAGAGACAGGCAATAATCACCCAACTTGAGCACCAATGGCATCCACGGTTAGTTGATTGGGGGAATGCTAGTGCACTTACTCACTGAGGTGCTCCAGAACTCTATACTTAATGACCAGTTTGTCATAGATAAACATTTACTTCAGGAATACAATTGGAAATTTTTTCAAATTCATCAGTACATATTGGACCTCTCCTACTCCTTAGATAAATTTTGGACCTCTACCCACCAATACTGTTTGTCTTTATGCAAATTGTTTTAAATCACTATGCTGTGATTATTGTTAAACAAGATTTTTTTTACCATATGTGGCATTTGGCACCTAAAACCAAGTTTCCAGGCTTCAAAGTTAAGTCTACAGTCTTAAGGCCTGCAAGGGGACTGATTTGCGCTTTCATGTGTACAAGTGAATGTGACTGTTAACCAATATTGCCGATCTTCTCCCTTTGTGGAACCATGTCGCGACCCAGAGAAGGAATGCACCGACGACCATTTTCCGACTGAAAGGGTTTTAATACACGATGCGCAGGGAGATTAGTGAACGTGCCGCTACAACAGCGTATCCAGCAGGTCTCAGCACAGTAACCGCAGAGGGAGGGTTTAATTGCCCCTGTCAGAGGTGTAACAATTGCCAAGTGTTAACGTTCCCAGCAGGGAATGTACAGACAGCCCCCGAGACACATTTGGTGAGCTGCTGTTGCTTTGAACCCGACATGTGGCCGTTTGTCCCTGACAAAGGAGGGCTTTTTTGGAGTGTGTGTGTGTGTGTGTGTAAACATGTACCAAGAATGAAGATAAAATAATTTAAATCAGAATAAAACAGCAAATGAGGGTTATAATAGTTCCAAACTCGACTCTGAAAATGACATGAATGATCCATCGCAGATAAAGAGTTGCGAAAGGAAGCCGAAGGTCACGGCGCAGACGAGAAAAACACGCTTTTGTTTTGACAGAATCAGTGGCCTGGATGGAGCCCTGCCAGTGGCTGAAGAGCGCTGCTTATCTCCTGACAGGAAGTGAAAGTGGGAAGTGGTTGGAGGGGTGGTTTGCAGTTGCACCATTAGAGGTATGAACACCCTCATTTTTCTTTGCGAGCGGTGTGCATAATGCGATAATCTATACTTTCATAGATAATATCGTCTTTCCACAGTGCATTAAGCAAGGAAAGTAAGTGTCAAAATAAACAAATGTTATGACTGGGGGGGGGGGGGGCAAGGACTAATTGGAAGGACAGGTCTGTGAATATTAGGACACACTCACCCCCCAACCCCCACCCCAAAGCAAGGACTGCCTAGGTTATTCCAGAGAACTCACTGGTGCACAGTGACTTCCTCCATCAGAAGGAGTTTGGCCTGATCAAATCTGCTGTCACTGAACTCACCCTCACGTAAAAGCAAGTCTACAATAACTTTAGGGGTGCGGTGGAGGACTACCAGCAGTAAACAGCACTTTGCATGTTTTTATGGAATAAAATAAGTTGAGACAAGTTGTCTTGTCGTTACCAGGCATTCTTGTGGCATTACACAAATCCTGTCTGGATCTGCATGATCAAACTGATCTCTGCAGCACCTCTTGCTTAGTGGAGTATGAATCCATAGAGCCGTTCTACTACAAATTCATTGTACGCATAAAAGAGGACACAGTAACCCTTGATCTAGGTACCAGACCACTTTTTATTTGTAAACACTGTATGGTATCAGGGAGAAATGCCTTACAATTTGAAAAGTAATAAAAAATAAAAAGAAAGGTAAATCAATGGGGAAAAATCTGGTTACAAGAAACAGATGCAATGTTGTACAGGTAAAAATATATTGTTGCATAGCAGATTGTGGGAAGCTGCTTTTGTGTGTAAAACTAGAAAATACAGTACAAAACTAAATGTAACACTTTTGTATTCAATATATCGTATTATAACATAAGCTGCCATTTTGAGGAAAACAAATGTTTCTACATCTTGTCAGTTTTAACACTCAGTGCGTTATGTCTGGTCATCCTAAATGTGGGGAACGGCAAGCCTCTAAATTGGCGAAATTAAAGCCGCCATTTTATCCTTTTTCGTTTTGCAATTTTTCCCATAGCTGTAAGGCATGCTTATTCTCCCAGTTTTCAACCAACAACTAAGGCAAGCATTTTTGGCTGTGTAAACATCAAGTCCTGGGTAACACTTCACTTGGGATTCACAACAGAAAATGCGCTCAAGCAGTCCTCATGGTCACGTATGCCAGGGAATTTAATGCTTGAAAAGTGATGCTGCTCTGGTCGGTCTGTGTGAGGTTCAGTTGTCCTTTGTTGTCTGGAAGGTCAGGATACGACACATCCTGGGTGCTCAGAATTATTTCCAGATTACAGTCAGTAGAGTGGAGAGATGGGAGGAAAATAAATCCGCCTCCCAAAGGAGACGTCAGAAAAATGAAGCAGTTCTTCTCTCAAATTTCCCCAAGGATGAAAGAGAGATGCGCCTTTATGAATGATAAAAATGTGTCCAAATGGATATATAAAAAAAATTATTTAATTAAATACTAACCAAAGTATTTAAGTCATACACTTTTATTACCCCCCCCCTCTCAACTGAGGAGAAGGCCAGGAATAAGCACGGTAGCAGACCGTTTCCACAGGAAACAACATGAAGGTTATGCAGGACTCATAACCTTCCATTTTTTCATTTTCCATGAAGTGCATTCTGGGAAAAAGAACTATATCTTGCCCTTTGCCATGTACATCTTCTTATACGTCTGAAAGGTGGTGCCCGAATGTGTAGTTTCTGCACCAGGAGACCTTACTTCAGTAGACGTCAGGTCTTTTGAACTCTTTGACCAGGAATCTGTGATAAGGGACAGAATAAAGATCCACTGAGTGTTTTTCATAAGCTTCACATTTGATTACAAAAAAATTCTCTTCAGTTACTAATTTGTATTGTAATTCTCATACAGCACACTGAAATGTTTGACAAAGTATGACCGATGAAATATTACAAGCCAAAAACACAGAATAACACAATAAGCAACCAAATATTGCGAATGGTGTAAAACACAAAATGCATTAAGCAAAACACAAATATTAAAACATAGAAAAGTATTGAAATGATGCTTTAACTGCTTTTTAAAAATTATTTAGGGATTTTTATTCGTAACATTATTTGCAAAAAATAAGAGGGCTAAAATAAACAAATATAAAGACCAAATGACCAGACATTGAAACAGAAATACACATTCTTTAATTCATATGGAATTGTTTGCAGTAATATATCATTTAAATGCTTTGCCCACAAAAATATCTGCATTCAAAAGCCAAATCTAACATGTAAACATGTAAAACAAGCTGGCTACCAAACACTTGAAAATTGAAATTCTTTTAAGCGAAGTTCACAGTTCAGTTTGTCCCCCTCAACAGCCAGTTATAATGCTTGCTATTACCTTGGCGTTTCCATGTGCTCATCTTCAGGCTTTCTGATTGTTGACGGCCAGTTTTAGCACTCACTGTCCCTGGAGGAAAAGTTGTACTGTTAGAAGAACACATCACAGAAATTGAATGTTGTATATTTAAAAAAAGAATGCAAGGTGTCATGGCAACAATGTCGGTGAGCTTACTCTTCACTTCTTTCGGTTTCACAGACTCCCTGTGATCTTGACTGTCTTTGAAGTTGAAGGACTCGGGAAGCAGCTTGAATTCTAACATGCCGTCCTGTTGCAGTGCAATCAGGGCAGGGTTCCCAAGTTCAAATTTACTCTTCATTTGGGTATCGGGTACAGTGGACCGTCTCTGTTCTACTTTCTTGGGCTTAATCCTCTCCAGCCTAACTTTATTCAGTGGGAACAGTGGTTGTGCGGTCGAATTACGTTGCCTTCCTTCTGTGGTAACTCTTCTTTTGGTAGTAGAGGTTATTTTAGATGCAGTGTGGTCAACAGGCTTTGAGTAGAGTTCATTCTCTGTGGATTTAAATGTGGAGCTCTTTCTGTTCTTGCTCTTTTTTGGGCAAACAGTCACTGCTTTGAGTTTAATTGGTGTAACCAATGGTTGAGATAATAAAGGAGCACTGGTCTGGCTTGTGGGAGGCTTTGGATTATTCGGATGCGTGGTCGGAGTAACGCGTGGAATTTTCGCTCCGTTTTTGCCATTCTTAGAACTGTGAGGCTTTGTCTGGCGGCCATCTTTTGCTGGCACCAAGCTGCTCTTCCACTTGTCAAAGACTTGCTGCTTTGCAAGACTTTTGACAGGAGGACAGTGTTGAAATGGATCGGTCTTCTCGGAAGGAACACCAAAGCTAACGGTTGCTGGCGGGCGTGGTGTTGTCCCAGCGCTTGATTTAATTTTAACTGGCTTGCTGTCCACCCGTCCCTGCGAATGCAGCGTCCCAGTTCTTTTCTGGGGAGAGGATCCATACAATGCAAGACTTACACTACTAGCTTTCTCCTGCCGTTTACTTAATACCAGAAGCACATTTGCGTTTCTTGGCATTTTTCCCTTTTCACTATTGTTTGCTGGACCATTTCTTGGGCGTTCGCTCTTAGCTCTTTTAGGAACCGTTGGTCCGAGGGATTCTGAATGGAGATCTCCTTTGCGTTTTTCCTGCCGAGATGTCCTGCTTTTATGTTCCACCACAGTCGTTTTAATCTCAGGGATAGCTTGAGGGTGAGACGTTTTTCTTTTTTTCTTTTTCTTGTTCCTTTCCTCAAGGTCACTGGCCGAGCGATCAAGGGCAGAAGATCTGGGATTTGAGATTTCCCATTTCCGTTTTCTGCGTTTGCTTTCCCTCTTAGCCACGTTGTCATCCTTGCGGTTGTGGTTCTCACTGGACGTTTGACGTTTGTGAACATGCACTCTCCTGTTGAGGCCTTTTGCATCTGGGGATCCAACCTGTTGGCCAAATGTTCCACATTTAGCCCCCACTTCATTACACCCTAATGAAGCTTTTCTGGTTCCTATGGACCCAGAGCTAATAGCATGTCCATCCACATTTGCCTGTGGTGGAGTCCACAATGGTGCCACCACTGAAGAGGCTTTGAGGGCTTTGTTGTAAGATGAATGGAGGGCCTGGATTTTCACTTCTGTGACATTTGAACCGCTGAGAGCGCTGGTGGGAGCGGTTTCAGGATGAGCCTGGTTTTCTACTCCTGATTGGTCAGAAGGGGTCTTCCTTCTCATCTCCACTTTTTGCACTGAAGGAGGCCCTCCGTTTCCCCCTGTGGCTCTACACAGGGAGTCCTCTCGCCCTGGGTTCACCACTGATTTGTGCTCAGGCACTGCACATTTATCAGGTGCACCCTTCGCATTCTTTTCCCCGCACGAGTCGGCAGTTCCAGTGCTGTGCTCCGATTGGGCAGTCCCCACAGGGCCTCTTCCCGGTGGGCTTGGAGCTGGCACCACACCGTTGTTGTTTTTACTTGCACCCGACTCCCTTTTCTCCTGATTGGATTCGTCCTCCCTCTGGCATGAGCAGACAGATTTGTTTCCATAGCCCGTCATCACACAGAGCCAGCGCGCAAGACAGCAGTAGACTTCCATCTGGCTCTTTTCCCCCTCTTTTACTGGCCGTTCAGGCGACTCAGCGTCCATTTGGGTCTCCTTTTCCTTTGAGTCTGGTTTTGGGAGCTCACTCTGCAGGTCCTCTGCCTCCTCTGTGATTTCGTTGAAAAACCTTCTTGCTTCCTCTCCTGAAAGCACGTTGATCTCTATGCAGGACAGTGGATCTGTGAAGTCACTGACACCTTCTTCTTCAGGCGCCGGCAACTCGGTTTGTGTTGGCGGTTGTGACACAAGCCTTTCCTCAGCCTCTTGTGCGATAGGAGCTTCAGGCAGGCTGCCATTTTCAGTTTCATTCACTTCCACTTCAGATGGAAGCACATTGATCTTGATAGTGGAAAGTGGATCCTTGGAGTGACTGACATGTTCGGAGGATGCTGGCAACTCTGCCTTGGTCAGTACTGGTGGTAGGTTGCCACTGTCAGATTCATTCACTTCCTTGTCCTCACACTTTTCCTCAAGTGTGTGCCGTCTTAACCTCAGGTGTAATGGGAGTCCATGTTCTTTATCTATGTCATCAAGCTGCTCGTTGAGGTTCAACCATGAAGACTTGTAGACTACATCCTCAGAGAAAGTGGCATCATGTGTTACTATATGGCAGTTCTCTCTCACTGCCTTATGGTACGATTTCTTAACTTGTGAAAAAATGACAGCATGTTTATATTCGGGGGATATACTAGAAGCCTCATTCATTATTGACATATAGAGATCTGAACTAAAAACATCAGAAACGTCTGGGTAACTACAACTCCCATAAATACCATGGAGCTTTTCAAGGTCCATCTCCACCTGAAGGGGCCCTTGCCTCCATTCAAGTAATGACATCAGCTTATACAGTTTAGAAATTGTCCACTTAAACACAGGCACTGAAGATAAATCAAAAGTATTTTCCTTTGATTCTCCATTTTGATCACCACTTTCAATAACACTCAAACTAGGCAGGGTTTCAGAATTATTAACATTAAAACTACTTATTTTTTCAGTCTGGTGAGCAACTTCAGGTGTTTTAGGTTGAAGGTCAGGTGGGTTTGATTTTTCGATGTCCTTTTCTGCAACAGCCAAAGCGTCTGTAGTGTATATCGATGGGCTAACTAAATCTGGGGCTTGTGCAGTCTGTTGAAGAGGGGATGAAGCCTGTTCTGAAGGTGATGATGAATCAACGTGTGTTGCAGGGACAGATGTAAAGATATTCCGTTTTAAATTCTCATCTGATCCTGTGCCGTGCGACACAGTCACAGAAACGGCACTATCAATTTTTTGTTGGGTTGCATATTCTTCTTCAGCAAGGGACCACACATTCTTTATTTTAAATGGCAGTCCTTCATTGGTATTGATGATGCCACTCCCCACATCTGCAGAGTTTGAGGACTGCTGAGATATCGGCGGAACAACTGCCACCGCTCTTTGACCCGACGACCCGGTACCCTTCTGCTGATTTGTTGGCTTGGGCATGCTGAAAACAGACTCTGCTCTCGTGATAGCGGTCAAAAGCTGGGTTTCACAATTCTTTGGATCGCTGCTGCCAGAGAGCTCTCCATATGCAACTCCAGAGTCCAATTTTGCGGGTCCCTCTTTGGAAGTCAATTGCAGCTGTTCGCTCAAGGCACACGCGTGGTTATCAGTCATGAAGATCACATTTTTGGCTGTGAATCCTGTCCCTGGCCTGTCCTGTGTTACAGTGACAAAATACCTTTGTGTTTTGGGATACGGTGGGGGGTTACCAGAAGGCTGATTGTCCGGCATCAGTCTGTGCGGTTGCGTAGCCTCATTTGGTAAAGTTGAAGTGAATCTGTAACCACTGCCCAAAGCATGAGGGTGTCCATTTTGACTTTCAAAATTTGACTGAGGAATTTGGTTTGGAGCAGGTTTCGCAATTTGAGCGGGTCCAACGTGCCGCGTTGCGGCAGCCACACCTCCGTTTAAGGTCTTGGGAATGAAGAATTGCTGCTCTTTTCCAGTATAACTTTGAGTACGACGTTGCGCCTCCTGTACCCTCATTGGGTTCTGTGCCCCAGGCAGTTGGTGATCGGTTGGAGGGAAGTGGCGGCTCTGTCCTTCCGTACATCGGGAATGTGCAGAAAAGTTACCAGCAGCAGCACTGCTTGGAAAGTGGGAGGAAGGTTGCCGTTCCATCGCATTTTGCACAGGCAAGGAATTTCCAGACCCACTTCCAAGTGCACCAACCTGGCTGACGCTTTTGTCCCTGTTGACACTGTAATAAGACGGGTTAACTTTGCTAAAATAGTTGCCAGCAGCACAGCTCCTGGGCTGAATGTTATTTGTCCTTTCCTTGGAACCTGTGCCACTCCCACTGCCTGTTCCTTTAACAGCATTTACACCTGGGCCTGCAGACCAACAGCTGCTCTGGCCAGAGGGAGGACATGCAGTACCAGCTGGGGTCCTGGCGACAGACCCCTGACTCCTGCTTAACAGTCCTTGTAAATAACTGGGATTGGCATGTTGACCCACAGAAGAAAAAATAGCAGAAGGAAGGTTCTCCCTTATGCCTTTCCCCCTGTCCACCAGAACATTCTCCAAGCTTGTAATCTCTCCGGTGGGAGGGGCTACTGCGCCATTGGAGCCTTTCATGCTTTTTCTGTTGCTCTTTCTCACTGTGCCATCAGCCCTACTCATCACACCCTGTCCCATGCCCACCGTTGCCTGCAAGTACTGATGGTTTGGGTTCCCTTCCAGTGAACTGTAAACATTTGCAGAGGGGTTAACACTCTCCCCCATCAAAAAGTTTGTAATTCTGTTTATATGTTCGATGGCCGTCAAGTCGTCTCCATGAGCCTGTGTGCCAGAGGGCGGGGCCCCACTACCAACTCTCGAGAACTGCAACGTCTCCTGGGTATGTGGAATACCCCCTATGGCTGAAGGTGCCAGGTGTGTGTTTGTTCTATTCGCCATCACAGTCTGAGGAACATCGGTTTTCAAAGGGTTTTGATGTGGAGCATAGTGGGACTGCGGTAGGTATGGTCTCGATTGGGCAATGCAACTGCCATTTCCATTCATCAAAGTCTGGTTTCTCAACGGCAGCTGAGGTACTGGTTCAGAAAATCCGCTGCCACTCCTATGTGCGGCAAAGCCATCGCGGTTTCGAACAGAGTTTAAGTCCGTAGCTTTGTCATTCCAATAATTCCCATTGGCAGTTTGTCCACTGTGTGAGGTATAATGTGCACTATGGTAGTCTGCGTGCTGCGTCAGTTGGGTATGACTACCATACATGTTTTGTTTTCCATTAATCTGTTCCCCAGGCATAAAACACTGGTATCTCGTGTCATTTTGCATGGTGGAGTTTGAGGCCTGCAACCCAAAAGCTTGGCTCGGTGTACCCTCAGACCAGGAGATGGTATCCATTGTGGATGTGTCATTTACACTTCAGTGTTCCTCAGTGTCCAATGTCTGAAAGAGAAATGGATAGAATTCGATTACAAACGTTACCCCTAGGTTACCACATGGATGAACACACAATCTGTACACACAGCTGAAACTGCAGGTACACACTTGGGATGATGTACACAATTCTCAATCCTCAGACCTGTGTAACATTTTTGTTTTGGCACAATAAATGACCTAATACTTTTAATAGTGGCCTCCCATGCCACTCTTAATTTTAACATAGACAAACTTTACTTGCACCCGTGTTGGTTACAGGGGTATAACTATGCAGCTTGATTACAATAGGATGCGACAGTGATAATCTGAACAACAACATGATGCAATACGATTTCTCGTGATTTACAACAATATGAAACAATAACCACACGATTAGCTGTGACCATGAGATTTGACAGATTCCCCCACCGACACTCGAAAACAGTGAAATAAACAGTATAGCTGTCAAAGTTAACAGCTAAGTGTCTTTGTAAACTTTGGTGCCTAAATAAAATTGCCATATAAATTCATTCATCTCGATACTAATTGATTCATACATGTCAGTTAGCTAGATTATTACAGTTATAGTTTTTCTGCACACGAATTCAGCTAAATCTTCAGGTTACATTGGCTAATCTTAGTTGCTGAGGGTTTGACTATACATGTCTGTCACCTCTTTCAAACCAGAATAATGGAGGCTAATACAAAATAGTGCCAGAGTTACCCTCTTTCGCAGATTAGGCTAAATAGAGCATACTCCTCACGTCGACATTTTGCACAGGGTCAAACAAATTTTGGAGGAAATCGGTCAACTTTAAACAATATTGATATCGATAATCTAGCATGGAGAATGTACAATTTCAAGTCAAATGGCACGTACATGCAAGTGCATTTATGTAATTATTTTTATTTTATGCTGGGTTTTACTGTTTGAGAATGTGGCACACAGGACACCCCAAAATATCAGCTGAGAGAGCATTTAGGGTTTTGTTTGAACACAATTTCACCATTCAAAGTGAGCCTTGAGAACTTAAAATTGGCACATTAACTGTGGGAATTCCAAAAAAAAAAAAAAAACAGTTAGGGCCCCAGTATTCAAATTTAAGTTAAGCGCATTTGCTTAATTTTTATCACCACTTATGCTTCCAGTTCTCCTCGAGTGATAAACTGAGTGCAGCAGTGTTACAGAAGTTGGAATATTGAAAAACAAGATGATATCCAAGTAAGCCAAATTCCACAAGGAATTTAGGAACAGTTTCACAGACACAGATTAGGCCTAACATGGAGATTCTCCATACAAAACTAAATTTAATCTTTGTCTGTGAAACCGGCCCATTAGAGTTAATGACTACTCTTCCCAGGCAAACCATTGGCAAATAAATATCAGCCTAGTGCTGTGTAAATCAGAACAAACTGTTCTGATCAGCCAATTAAGCAATGGCTGGGTACGAATATAATTAAAGGAATGCTCGTCTTGCCCAGTGCATTCAGCTGTACTTGATCAAGCAAGCTAGTTACCCATTTAAGATGGCTAGCTATAAAAGTAACCTAGCAGATTAAACTAGGCCTGAAAGATAGTGTTCCTGGGTTCTGGCGAGTTTTTTAATTTTTTAACCAAACTTGCTGAATTTTTGGGAAGTTTAGAAATTATGCAAGTCTACATGTTTGTAGTCAAGTAAACACCAGAGTTAATCAAAGAACATGTCTTTTAGTTTTTGAACTGATCACCATTAATGGTCTTCAGGAAATGGGCCACACTGAACCTTAAAACGACCTCCGCCAATAACGGTGTGTGTATAACGTGTGTGCGCCTATTTTATTCGGCTAACTAGTTAAACCGACTGAGAACGAAGTATAACACGTAGCATTTAGCGAAATTACCAAATTACACATGAAAAGGAATGCACACAATTATTATGCAATAAGACTGTTTTTTTACCGTGCAAATTAGCATGCCTATACCGGCAAGAAGAAATCAGTACGTTTCAACATTCCGTAGCTAGAGTAAGAAGTCCGTCTGGATTGCAAGTGAAACAACAGACAGCGAAAGTTATCTGCCACGATATGCTTCATAATAAATAAATTAAATCGCGTTAATACTCACAAATGACAAGAGGGAGATGCAAGCACCCCCCCAAAAAAGCCACAAAAATGTGCAATTCCGTTTGAAATCAAACAAGCACGACCTTCTTCCTGCACGCGCACTCCAAACTCCGTTGCTTCTCCTTACTGCAGACCATAGGCTGTGCTGCAGACTCCGTGCAGGTCATAAACCCTCCCCCTCCTCTTCCCACTCCCCTTTTCGCGCGCGACAAATCCCACCTACTGTGGTATTGCTTTCGTTTTGCTTTGGGGGGGGGGGGGGGGGGGATTTAAGTTTCCAATTCTCGACATAAACTGAAGTCCACACCCGGTTGAGAGAAGGCAGACTTTATAAAAGAAAAAGACATTAAAAAAATAACAGCGTGTGGTGTTGTGTCTAGGAATGGACAGAATTCAAAGTCCAATCTCTAATTTGTAGAAAACAACTTCAGGAGGGAAAAGTCACCACAGCAACAAGCTCTTTAGAAAAGTTAGACTTTATTTGCACAGGTGCACAAAGCCGGATCAACTCTGCAGAATTGAACCTCGATTGTCACATTTCTTAAAATACCAGCCATCCGTTCTTCTTGGCACCACAATGATTTTAATTTCCTGCTTTTGTGGTCGGCCTGACCTTCTTGGCACCACAATGATTTTCTGTTCTTAGTTGAAAACGTTATTGTGGAATGTTACCCAAACTTTCCCTTAAACAAATATTAGTCTTTATTCTGTAATTTTCCATTTAAGCATACAAGTTACAGAGTTATAGCCTCCTGTAATTTTAATGTTGCCCTTAATGTTGCCTGGCGCCTCGATCTTCACTCAGAGAGGGCAGAGGTCTGTCCCCTCCCTGCGCCTGACCTCTGGACCATACGATTTACAACCTAGGCCCCAATGAATAAATAAATAATAAAACCCAGGGGTTTGTCTGGCAGTCGGAGTGTTGCCGGATTGATCCCCTGCCCTGGGCGTGTCGACGTGACCCTGAGCAAGACACCTAACCCTTACTTGCTCTGGTGAACGTAAGGCATCGATTTTAAAGCGCCTTGGATAAAAGCGCTATATAGATGCAGTCCATTTACCATTTACCAATAACCATGCCTCACCCATTACACAAAGTCAGAGATGAATACACACGGGCCTGACTACTTCCAGAGGAGAACAACTCCAAACCCATCACGCGTCTTGGCCCGGATCAGGCGGGACGTGCGTCGGGCCCTTAGAGGGAACTTAAACCAGAACTGAAGATGAGGGCGAGGAGGTCAAAGTTTCAGCGATCAGATTCCTCGCTGCCAAGTTCGACTGCGAAAGGAAGTAAACGTTTACGGCTAAGTGTTTTAATGCGTGATGAGTCTTTAACGCTTTGACACCTTCACGCACAGCCGTAGTCCAGTGCCCTGGCAATTGCTGGTCGTTTGTGAGGAAATTCCTCAGTCTGGCGCCAATTTACAAGGTGATGGGAGGCCTTTCTGCAGCACAAAAGCGCCTGTCCCCAACAATGGAATCACTTAACTGTTTGCTCAGTTATGCACCACTTTGGGTAGGAACACCCCCTCCTAATTTGAGAAGGAGATTGGGGAACCCGATTTAGTACGTTTGAACATGGAAGCGGTAGTAAATGGTTTATCCATCAGCAGATTGACAGAGTAGCAGATTGACAGCTCAAATGTTTGGGTGCCCAAAACCTTCTACCGGGTATCAGTACGGGTATCTTCAGACTTTTCCTCCGGTGTGTCCCATGTGGCACGGGCCCGAGTGGAGATCATTTTTCTGCTGGTAAAACTTTATTTTATGAGACTGATGAAACAAACTGCATAATATCGCGTAGCATGCCACTAACACACAACGCAAATTAACCTTTGTTAAATCGTAGTGCTCTTTATTTGTAAATTTAGCAATTTCAGAATGATCATTTCTTTGATTAGGAGTCATATAATACTATTCCTCATATTATGAAAATTGTTTTCAGTTAGACTATTCATATATTCGTTATCATAGTCAATAACATATATATCATTTTTGTAATGTGTACATTATTTCACTAAATTGTGCTCTATAGATGAACATAATTCTAACTGGTTGTAAACTCAATTTGTGCTGAATAAGCCTGACCAAACCTCACTACACATCAATCCCATCCGCTGTGGATTAATAATATTAATAATAATAATAATACATTCAATTTGTAATGCACTTTTCATTAGAAATAAATCTCAAAGTGCTACCGAGTAAAATTACACAAAATCATGGTTTTGCACTCAGATCTTCCAGTGCCAACTCTGAATTAAGTTTTTTGTATTTCAGTAATAAACCAGGGCAGCCCTATCTGATCCTGGAGTTCTGGCTCCAGTTGTGTATGTGTGTGTGTGTGTGTGATAATATTGCTGGACACAGTATTACCCACTCTCATATCACCCAAGTCCCACTGTCCTGGTTGCAAGTCACTGCTGTCACAAGCAAGCAAGCAAGATGGATGGTGCAGGATTCTGACAGTCTAACCTGCTTTCAGACCCAATCAACATCTTGACTGTGAAACAGAAATCCAAAAAAAAGTATTTTATTTTCTTGCATTTGTACAGTAGCAGGACAGTTTTAATTTAGACTACGTCTATACTATGCGGGTGACGGGGCAGCCCTCTGTCTGGTCCAAAAATAAAGTCTGGAACATGTGGTCGTAAAATTGGGGGTGGTACTGGCAGGCCCGGGCACAGTCGGGGCTAAAATTGACCTCCAGGATCTGAGGCTTCATGACTCTTTCACCTGTAGGACAAGATAACATCACAAGCTCAACAAAGCCTGGTCCACGGAGGCCAGTGTGTTTTGCATATTTCATCAAAAGTGCAAGTGGTATATTTCAGTTTCGGTTTTTTATATTTTTTTTAACCCGTGATCCCCCGTTGGGACCCTGTCAGAGACCCAGAGGTGTATTTACGGTTTTATTCCTAACCTTGGTTGCTGGTGTCCCACTTCAGCATGAGGTCAATGGCGTATATGGCCCTGGAAGAGGGGTACGCACAGATGCCGTAGGGAGCGGGGCGGGACGAGGCCGCCTGGAACAACTCCGCGAATGATCTGAACACCTCCGCCTGTAAAAGCACGACCACACGCACACGCATGTAAACACACGCATGTAAACACACGCATGTAAACACACACACACGCATGTAAACACACGCATGTAAACACACACACACGCATGTAAACACACACACGCATGCACGGAAGCTTCATTAAGTCCTTTGTCAGTTATGTCATGTTTGTGGTTATTGAGGAAGATCTGAATTTACTTGTCTGTATATACAGAATCAACAGCCAGGAAGTGTTCTCCAAATACTAAACACAAGCATAAACTGAACATGTAAAAATCTATGGGCTTCGGGTTTACAGAGTAGCAGGAAGGACTGTACTCTGTCAGTGTGCTTTACCTGGACCTCCTCCCAGGGACACTGGGGATGCTGTTTCTCAAACATGGGGATGAACTCGTCATAGTGAATCTGGGGGGGGGGGTAAACAAAGCAGACCACATCACTCCGTTTAGACTGGGCCCTTATCCAGCACACATGTACACAAACACAGGCACACAGACAAACATAAGTGTGAGGATGTCTATGGTTCTGAAGGATGGCAGGCTATCTCCATTATGCTCCTGATGTCTATGGTTCTGAAGGATGGCAGGCTATCTTCATTATGCTCCTGATGTCTATGGTTCTGAAGGATGGCAGGCTTTCTCCATTATGCTCCTGATGTCTATGGTTCTGAAGGATGGCAGGCTTTCTCCATTATGCTCCTGATGTCTATGGTTCTGAAGGATGGCAGGCTATCTTCATCATGACTAGTGTGCCCTGCATTAAATCCTCAGGTCTGCCGCTGGGGCCTCTGGCTCTCCAGGCACAGAGCATCGCAACGGCAACAATGAGTTGTTTTGTGTGACAGGAGATATATGTAAGAGTGAGTGTGTGTGTGTGTCTTTATTTTTCTCTCACTCATTCTCAGGAGTCCAGATAGAGAAACCTGGGGGGAGGGGCAAACGGAGAAGCTCTTTATAGTACCTCTGCATATAGGGAAAAAAAATCCCCCTGAGCTCAGATAGTAGAAAACTGTCACAGACAGTTCAAAGGGGCTCCTTGTGGTTTGCACACGTGGATAAACCACAGAGGTTTCACTTATCTCTAAGAACACACTCATTCACACACATCACATACGCTTTCATTCATCAAAAGAGGATTCACCAAGATATACAATCAGCAAAATCATACACTCATATTTTCACTTCTGTTTTTGGTCAAACAGAATTTGGATCAAGTAAAAACACTTCCAAATGCTGCAAAAGTAATTCTCTTCAGGAATGCATTTTAGGATAAAACTGAGTGTAGTGGAATCTACCCTCAAGCTAGCATTACCTTAGTTTGTTAACTGCTCATATAATCACCATGTCCCTGGAGGGCAGGGGAGGTGCCAACTGCCCTTTTTATTGCTTTTTATTTTCCTTTTTTAAATGGACCAAATGGTACTGAAATGCATTCCACTTGGTTGTTGTCTGTTGCTCATATGGTAGGGAAGGCAAAATGGTGGGAGAGATTTCAAAAGGCAAAAAAACAGGAGTATTTAACCTAACTCACCACTTCGGGTTTTGACTTTGATTTTTTGGAAATTACCAGACCTGTGGGCGCTAAAAGTCGAGTGAATCCCTCTGGTCATTTGTTTACAAGTTAACAGAAATCTGAAACCGATGAACACTCGGTAGTGGGATTTTTGAAGGCCCAGGTAAATCAAATCCACCCCTTGCTGTCTGCTGGTTGGTTTAAGTTGTGGCCTCTCCCACCTGTTTGAGCTGGACTCCCTCTGCGTAGTTCATGACCGTGAAGTGCTTCTGGTAGTCATCAAAGTGGTCCAGAGAGAAAGGCCTGCAGGAGAGAACAGGAGGCCGCTGAAAGGCAGGTCTTTTTTAAAAAGCTAACGTACAGCCCCCGCAAACCCCGCGCCGACGCAGTGCAGCTCGGCCGAACGCCTGAAAACGTAACGCAGGCCGCGCAGGCGCGGTACTCCCCCCTGTCAGTCGAGCAGAACAACAGTCCAGTCCGTGACACTTCATCTTAAGAGCGCACGTGCGGCGTTTCCCCTGCTGCAAGCTCCAGCAGTCCATTGCAAAGACTGTGTCACAACATGCTCAAGAGCAACTGCCCAATTAGTGCCTTATCTGCCGCACCAGGTGGGTTGTCATGGGTACTGGCACTGTTTCCAGGGATCTCCGGACGACAGTGAGACAGTTTGCTGAGGAGCTCACACTAAAGCACTCTTTGAGAATGTGCCAGCACTTCTCGGGGCGAGCCACACTTCCTGTCTGCCGCTGAAAATAAATCTTCTGCTGCAGACTCTTGTGTTTGAGCCAGCGCTGAAAAGCACCCAACAGTATCAGTATCCTTGTTGCCGGCTAGTAGACGGTGATTTCACGTAACGAAAGCAAAATTTCTTTTTCAGTTGAAAATAAATAAATGGAAAAAAAAAAAAACCCAGAATTTTTGTAATAATGTAAGAAAGCCCTGAGTGTTAGTAGCAAACTGTATATATGAACCCATATAAGCTTGTCTGCACTCTAGGTGACGAGCAGCGATTCGGCCTTGAAGAAGACCCTGGGAAAGTGGTGCAGAAGCGGCTCCCAGCCGGAACAGATTGAAAACAGCCCCGGTCCCGTGCTGAGGGAACAGAGCAGGTGTGACCGTGCTGGGTGACAGCCATGGCATCGGGGGAGAGACAGTTTAGGGTTTAGGGGCAGCAGTGTAGCACAGTGGGTAAAACCTGTTTTGTGCTTTTTCTTCTTACACTTTGTGTGAAATACACTATAAATTATAATAATAATAATAATAATAATAATAATAATAATAATAATAATAATAACAATAATAATAATAATAATAATAATAATAATATTATGAATTAATTAATTACCTGTTGGCAAAGCGAAGCCAGAACACATTGTAGGCATAGAGTTGGAGTGGTCTGACAGAGCGCAGGAGCACCATGTAGCGAATGTCAAACTTGACCAGGCCGAGCTCGTCCCTCTGAAACAGAACTGGGTCCTCCAGATACTTACACACTACCTGTGGGGGGGGGAGGAAATGAGAGGGAAGTCAGGAGGAAAGGAAAGAGAGATGAAAGATTACAGCCTCACCCCTCCCCTCCCCCCCATCCAATATATAGAGTGGAATGTGAGCAAGAGGGGATGGACACCAGCTGCAGTAATGAAGTGCATTATGGGATTAAAGGACCTATATTACTGTCAAGTTGGGAGGCCCACATGGTCTTGGAATGGAATGGACTCCTTAACCTACAATTGGCCATTAATGGAGCCAACAATAGCCAAAGCAGAAGCTTTCCGACAACTTCCTGCTTTTGAGGCAAACCAGGTGCAAAGCCTTCACAGTAGTCCTCTGGCCAACGGCCAGGACTCACAATCCTCCTATTTACATGCAGCGCAGGGTCATGTTTCATATTTGGGCAGGGGATTGTTGTCCACCCCAGAGTGGGGTGAGAGGTTACCTTTGGGGTGCTCTCTCTCTGTCTGATGATGTAGTTGAGGTTGTCGGTGATGTGGGTGTCCAGCCCGCGGGCCAAGTTCCATGGCTTACAGATCCAGTGATTATCACTTCCTCTGGGGATCCAATAGAAAACGCAGACACAGGTCACATGATGCTACATAAGTGTATATGCTACCTTTTATTATAGTATTTGGCTTGGATGAGATAAAAACAATGATTTTCTAGATCTTCCATTAATGTGATATGATAGATCACACTGTCATTCCTAGACCGTCATTCACCACTTCTGGTTTTACGGGTAATGCACAGACTTTGATTGACCTCTCTTGGTTTTGCTGGTAGTGGCTGATGACCTGGGGAAGCTCAGTCTGCAGGTTGAAGGTCCTGGGCAGCCAGTCTGCGGCGTGGCCTCCGCCCGTCCTCCGGGCCACAGAGGCCAGGCAGTCCTTCACCGTGACAACCGTCTCACAGGGGAACTGGTTCAGCAGGACATGGGGACGCTCCTCACTCAGCTTCCTACAGGCAGGTCAGCCCGTCAATCAACCGATAAACCAATCAATCGATCGCATTTTACTTTCTTAGCTCCTTCTGGAGTGTAGTTTGAATCATTGCTCTCGCCTGCCGGTGGCGGATGCAACCTTTCAGTCCACTAAAAATGAATGCAGCATGTGGGCTGAGAGATAGAGAGAGAGAGAGAGAGAGAGAGAGCGAGAGAGAGAGAGAGAGAAAGAGAGAGAGCGAGCTGACCTGTAGTCTCGGATATGAGAGTAAAGCCAGAGGATGTCAGCCTCCTCCTCGCTGTCTGTGAACTCAAAGCTAGGGTGTTTCAGGTGACTCAAAACCTGCTGCATCTCAGTGTACACCCTGAGAGGGAGGGAAGGGGAGAGAGGAAGAAAGAGAGGGGGAGGGAGGGAGGGAGGGAGCGAGAGAGAGAGAGAGAGGGAGCTTTGGCAAAATGAGCATGTTTTACCAGCGTGTCAACAAAAAAATACCCCATTTACCCCAACTTTGCGAGCATGCTTTAATTGTTAAACATTTTTTGCAGCAATGTCACTATTTATGTCATTCTATTGAAGCATATTTGGAAAAAAAGGCTACAGACAGACAGACAGACAGACTGACTAAGCATCAGGACAGGTGCAGATGTGACTCACTTGAACACCTTATCTTTAGGATACACCTGGGGCTGGATTTCACTGGGAAGAATTTCTTTGTTTTCTTGTGAAATGGTCTGATAAGAAGATAGATGGGCAGGAGAGGAATGGGGGGGGGGGGGTGGGAGAGAGAGAGAGAGAGAGAGTACTAAATGCTGATTTCACACAAGTATACTATATAATTATGGAGCATTGGCAAAGTTTTGTTCTTTATGTCAATTTCACATTTCTACAACACATTACTCTAAAAGTCATAATGTTTTAAATTAATTATCTTAATCAAATGAAGCCTTAGTATCAGTAATGTAGTTCATGTAAAGTTATTTTTCATCTGGAATACACAATAGATCCATATAGTGCTTATTAATATGCATACTTTACACTCAAAAGAAGATACAGGCTTTGACAGGGCAGCCAAAAATCAAGGTCAGGTCGAGTGAAGAACTGATAATATTTAATGCGAAATAAGATAAAGTTTTAGGACAGAGCGGAGTCACAGAATCACAGCGACTACCTCAAAGGAGTACAACAAAAGGCCTTTCTCACGCCTCGCAGCACCAGGTGGTTGTTTTCAAGGCACTGTGTGTGGGAGGGGCTATCCCTCCACTCCCCCCCCCCCACCAACGATGTTGACTTAATGTATTGGCTTTATCTGATCTGTTTTCCTGACCTCAGGAAAGAATTTCAGCAGGAAGTAAGGGGGGCTTCCTGCAAGGATACTGCACAAGGTTTGTGTGCTAATCTAGAAGCAGTATCGTCAATGCCAAGAAAGAAAAAAAAGATTTTAAAAAAAAAAAGAACATCTACTGAAAAAAAGGATACATGCTAGAATAACGAGTCTGCCTTTCACAAAAACAAAACAGGCACAGAGATATGGATGATCTCAAACAATATACTCTCGGTGCATAGTAAAAGAAATATTAAATCCATTGAAATGAGACACAATAAATTCCACAGCTTGATGCACGTTTGTGTCTGTGCGGTTCCTCCATACCTCATAGTACTGATCAGAGGGCTCAGGTGTGAAAGAGGACATTTCATGCATGTCAGCCGGCTTCCAAGGTAACAGTCGACATTTCCTGACCAAGGGGTCCCTCTCACCGTACGCATAGTCCCGTGTCACTTCCTCTGTGGACCGTTTAAAAAAAAATAAATAAAAGAGGGAAGAGGTGAATTATTTCTCTAAAAACTCTCTCTCCAGTGTGATTTATAACTGTCACTTTTAGGGTAATCACCCCGTGTCACAGACCTGCCATCAAAAGCACAGGGCCAGGACTGGAACCACCCCTGTTTAAAGGAATGGCATCTGTTTTTATAATCATGGTGTCGGATTGCAGCAGGAGTGGAATGTTTTTTATTTTTTTTAATTGTCGCAGGGATGTGGTGAGCTGGGACGCGCGTTCGTACCGATGGTCTGCTTCTCGCCTTCCGATGCGAACGCAGAGCACATGGTACAAGGCAGCCATGTTGGTTCCTGAGACTTAACGGCTTTGTGCTCTGGTGGCAATAAAAAAACTCTAATAGGCAATAAAACCTTCCAGACGAAGCGCCACCGCTACACCCGCAGATTTGTGTGCACAGATAAGAGCGTCAGTGTCTTTAACTGGCTGTGGGATATCTAGTTATTTGATTACGGCTTTCCAGACAGAAACAATATAATTTACGGTAATACAATATAATATGGCAAACGTGTCCATACTGGGGATGCAAATTTTGTGGAATTCTTTCAATTTGTCGATGGCGCCCATTAATCGATTAATAATGATTAACTGATTAATCTTAATTGATAAAGCTTAAAATCTACAATAGATTAGGCCTATCCATTAAGGTGTTGTATATATCAGTAAGGGCAGTGGTAAGTGTGAAAGAGGAATGCCAGGTCAAAGTGAATGCAGTTTATTGCAGTGTGTGTTCAATAATGGCAATATCCAGTGGTGCAGAAGTGTATGTGTAGCGAGATGGCTATACGCAAATGATTAGCACTAGACCGTGTTGACGAGCCTCCTCAAACCACTGCACCTCTCCTCCAAAGATCAAAGCAAAACCTCAAGTCTTCAAATTAAGATGCAATCTCGAAACTGTACATCAGCGATCCCGCTCCTGCAGTCTCTGTGAGCATACCACTCTGGGTTAGCCTTCGTAGCTGAGACACCATGACATCATGACATGTTCCCCATGACATCGGCTTTCCAACAATACCAAAACACGATTGCACTGCATTATGGGGAACCTAATGTTTACACAAGGCTGATCCAGCAGGATGTTTTGCAGCTGAGTACTCTTTATCACACCCTGCTGACTCAGTACAGTAAACAGCCTCTTTTAATTTTGGGGGTTGGATAAGGAGCACACTTCTGTAAACTTCCCTACAAACCAACGTTAGGTTACTCTTTGAAATGGTTTAATGAAATTTAACCACTTAATCAAGAAAATTAATCGATCAGCTTTCTTATTAATGGTTATCAGTGAATCGATTAACTATTGACATCCCAATCCATACAACACTACCTTGCTGTTGAGGTAGCCTGCTCTGGTTGTCCTGAATGTAACAATGCTGCCTGTTTGTCTCTCTCCCATCGACAATCATAAAAGGGAATGCCCTTGGGCAAATCTTGCATGCAAACCTTGGGTGTCAGGGAGCGGGCTCTCCTGGAGAGTCTGCTTATCTCTCAGGAGACACCAGAACGCAAAGGTATTTATGGTGGAGTCCGGACTCAGCTTGGCCACAAAATACCGTAAGGATCATGGTTTCCTTTTCGATTCTATGTTTGAATGCCATATCTGTGACATTCAACTGAAATCATCAACCAACAGTCAGAACGTCTGTGTAGATAATTATTGTTGTGGCTTCGTGGTATGGTGTTAACATTTCTGTGGGCAGCTCCAGTTTCAACCGGAGGTCACCGTGATGTGACTGGCCGTGTCACATGGATAATATTTAGCCCAAAGGTAGAGATTGCACTACTGGCTAGACTGAACAATTATTGCGTACAATCATCACTTCTGTTGTTTTGGTATTCTATTGCTGAGCTGCATGGACTCCGAAGATCCAGTATACATGATACGTGTCGATGAAAAGCTAAAACCTTGAATCTGTTGATCATGACATCATGGAGCTTAACCCCGATTTCAATAACATAACTTACTTATTTACTAAATCTTTGTTTTACTTAATAAGTAAATCTGTCAGCTTTTAGATAAGCCAGTCCTTGTCATAAATGAGCCTGACCCCCTTCGACACTAACTCAGCTTCAACCAATCAGGGCAAGGGTCCTCAAGTCCTGCTTGATAAGGTAGTATTTATGATGGCCAAAGTGAAAAGTTTTCAGTTGGTTGTGAAGCCTTGGAGAAGAAGGGTTTTCCTCTTTATATTTCATCTGAATACCTGATACAGAGTAGGTTTTGACTTGCTGGTTGATAGCACCAGGTTACTGTCTGACTAAGCGATCAACAATTCAGAGATTTCAGGGTTATTTTTCAGAGGGGTGACCCGCTAAGAGGGGTAATTAGCAGTAGACGGAGCCGGATTCAGAGCGGCTACGCCCTGCACTGTAACGGAATCCTACTTGCCCAACATGGCTCAGGTATCGCCCCCCCCCTTGAATGTTTGGGGAAGGGACCTCTCACTGCACACTGACCTGTAGAACAAATAACCTGCATCAAAACACACAGCCCCTCTCTTCCACACGCTGCATTATAAAACATCAGGTCTCTCTGACAGTCATCCTGTGACCTGACACGTGGCGCCATAGTAACCCGTGCCGGGGGGTGGGGGGGTTTCAGGATGGCCGCATGGACCGGTACCTCCGGCGTCCAGGTCCTGCAGGGGCCATAGCACACTGTAGGCCATCTGCTGTGGAGCGTAGAAGAAGGGGGCCATGCAGCAGGTGGGCAGGTCCGAGTGCTGCACCTGGGAACCAAACTCGTCCATGATGTACCAGACCGGCACCTTCTCCTCTGCAGACTGCAGGGAAAGACCCGAGCGTGGGGGGATGGGGGGGGGGGGGTGACATTAGCGTGAGGTAGCCAAAAATAAAATAAAAACCCTTCAATCAGGAGTGCTGTAAAGCCAGACGAGGATACAATTATCCACTTTTTAAAAGAAATGACCAAAATATCCCACATAACCAGTTACTGCTCTTTGAGAGAACAGTTAGCTAGCTTAATCGCATAGGTGATGACACATAATTAATTACACAGGTAATTACTGTTACTCATGGTGCCGCTTATTCTATAGTTAAGTGCCACTGCGATGGGAAGTGGGTGCTCACCCCCTGAGAAAGCTGGTAGGTCTGGTTGTACTTCCACATCTCAGTTAGCACCTCCTCCACCGCCTCCTCGTCCGGCGCCTCCCCGTGGAAGGGAACGCCCATGAGGTTGGCCATGCGGTGCAGGAGGCCCGGAATCTGCTCCAGCTGCTGTCGAGCGTTCTCCACGCGGTACGTCCATGCGTGGTCCACCAAGAACACGCTGGAGAGGGGACAGGCAGGGATGCGGAGGGAGGGGGGACAGACGTAGCCATATGTTAGGGATAAAAAAAAATGTATAAACATTTACCAGTACCTCAGCCTTTCTGCGATGATAACTGCCCATAACTGTACACTGTGTGAGTTCTACATGTGTACAGCATGTGTGTGCAGAATCAGAACCTCATTGAGTCAAATAAATTCAGGAACAGCATTACATATGCTGGCAAGTCCCCACTGTGACATATAACAGGTGAACAGAAAAATCCCTGAAAACAGGAAAATGTGGCAGTGTTTGAGGTAGACTAAATGGTGCAAAATGATAATTGTGCGCAATGGTGCCCTCACCTGGTCGGGTCGCTGGCCTGCAGCCCGCTCTCGGAGGTCACGACGACCTTGCTGGTGATGCCGGCTCCTGGGTTCAAGCGCTTTCTCTTGGTTTCATCAGCCTGATCATCCTCCTCATCCTCCTCCTCCTCCTGCTCCACCTGCATGATACCAAAAACTTCCCCTGCATCAAACACCTGGGAGGGGGGAGAGATGGAGGACAGAATATCATTCTGGGGGTTTGTGTAATCAGGGGTGGGGGGCTGCTATTTAGGAAAAATGTCTATAAAAATATAGAATTTTAAGCCTTTAACATACTCACAAGACGAGTACAGCTATCCGAACTGTGTTAAAAACATTTAAGAGAATGTGAATTTATCAGTATCATTCCCACCTCATTGGCAAGTTTGTAAAACAAGCTCTTCCAGTATAACGGTGGTATTTTTGAAGACTTTAAAGCAGCAGAGTGCAAACGAAGAAAACCTTCAAACTCTTCATCTTCCTTCAGAGTCGTGACATTACTGCTTATTTCTTGGACTGTCGGCTCCATGATCAGACACGTGTGCGCACGTATGGGTTTTCCAGATATTTCCAAATGGCGTTTTCTAGATCTGAGTTCTACTTATTGGCTCCAGAATTTCTAATGTATTAACTCGAGGTATTTCATGGAAAATGCATTTTAGAGTTCGTTAACAACAAACAAGAAGTGCACGGTTGTGCTGTCAAGTTACAGAATAGGCTGAGAAACACTGGCGTGACGTACGGTGACTTCCGGTTAGAGGCTTACTTTCGTGTTCCGTTTTCACCAGGGCACAACAATTCAAAATAAAAGTTAAGGCTTTTAACTCGAGCTTTGACGGATTTGATTTACTTGGAACAGTAGCGCACTATCAAGGATGAAGGGAAGGTGGAAGGGAAGGGGAGTGAGAGTGTTTTTATTTTTTTTATTTTTTATTTTTTAGCAGACGCTCTTATCCAGATTGATTTACACAACTTTTACATAGCGTTTTTTTATGATTTAGTTGAAGCCACTAAAATGAAGATAGAATTATACATCATTAATCATTTTTAAGTAGGTTTCACAATTATTTACAATCCTGTCATAAATATTTGGTGGAGATTCTTTTGTCACGGGTCGTGGCACTGAGCCTTTTTATATTAAGTTTGATATGGTAGGAGGACACATTTGTTAGGATGTGCAGAACTAGAGTTTCGTGTAGGTGGGCAGGTGGGACGCGTTACCGGTAACACACATCCTGCTTCCGTTTTCGTCACGCCAAATGTTTACCTTTTCGGGACGCTGCCGTGTGGTTAGCCCTGGTTTTCTTGTCCTACGCGCACAATAAGTACCTTAATTATTGTTTCCTATGTTCCGGAGAGAGCTGTATCTGGTTGTTTTAATTGTTTTTTGAGAAACATGAAGAAAATGCATTTTTAAATGGTAATTTTAAGCATTAATGGACGGTTTTAGCCGCTTAGCATGGCTTATGCAAACAAACGAAACTGTTGTAACGTTTGATTGTATATACGTTTGCATTGCCGTGTGTGTTGTTTCCTTTTCGTGGGGTTGTAACGGTACTCTGGTATATTGATGTGTTGTTAAGCATAGTGCTGTTGAGTCAGTTGCAGACAACATAACTCCATAAAATTGGAACGCTATCCAGATCTGTAATGTAATGTATCCATGCAATACATTTGAAATATTGTACAACAAATATATTTTACTATATAAATAATATTTAAGGTACAAGGTATAGGTAGCTGTCTGTAACCACACAACTGCACAAGCAGGATTTTTCCTGGGTCAACATAGGGCTAAGGTAATGTATGTAATGTAATGTAATGGCTATGGTGGTGACTTTGTGGTCGGTCTGGCATTGCTGCCACCGTCAACTCAACACTTTGTCTCCCTATATTTAGCTACATTTAGAATGCAAATTCTGGTCTCCAAGAGACCACCACAATGCATTAGAAAATTGAAATGTGTGACAAAAATAAAAAATTGGAACAATTTAAAGGCTACATAACGTAACTGGCAGAATTGGATGGGGAATACTGAAGGATTTACACATTGTAAGGGGGTCATTCCGCAGGAATAGTGGTGTTTGTAGTGTAATTGTTATGAAATGCGTTTCATTGTTGTCGCTGTAAGAAACCCCTCAGATACACAAAGCATCATCGGGGGTCACCATAGGAACACGTGTAGGGTGCCACTGGAACAGGATTAAATTAATGTTTTCTGACTCCAAAATAATATTTTAACTTTTCCTGTGCTAACACTTATGCATGAACAGAGTGACTGCTGTCCTCTTGTAGTGTTGCTCTATACAAATTGTCAGACACGGGCGTGCCTCTTGCTTGTGTAGCCTACATGAATACAGTTGTGTGTATCCTGGTATGGTAGGTATAATTAGAAGTATTAGAAGTAAGTAGGTATAATTAGAAGTATTAGAAGTAAGTAGGTATAATTAGAAGTAAGTAAAAGTAAGTAGGTATAATTAGAAGCAAGTAAAAAAGTAAGTAGGTATAGTTAGAAGTATTAGAAGTAAGTAGGTATAATTAGAAGTAAGTAAAAGTAAGGAGGTATAATTAGAAGTATTAGAAGTAAGTAGGTATAATTAGAAGTATTAGAAGTAAGTAGGTATAATTAGAAGTATTAGAAGTAGGTATAATTAGAAGCAAGTAAAAAAGTAAGTAGGTATAGTTAGAAGTATTAGAAGTAAGTAGGTATAATTAGAAGTAAGTAAAAGTAAGTAGGTATAATTAGAAGTATTAGAAGTAAGTAGAAGTAAGTAGGTGTAATTAGAAGTAAGTAAAAGTAAGTAGGTATAATTAGAAGTAAGTAGAAGTAAGTAAAAATAAGTAGGTATAATTAGAAGTAAGTAAAAGTAAGTAGGTATAATTAGAAGTAAGTAAAAGTAAGTAGGTATAATTAGAAGTAAGTAAAAGTAAGTAGGTATAATTAGAAGCAAGTAGAAGTAAGTAGGTGTAATTACAAGTAAGTAAAAGTAAGTAGGTATAATTAGAAGTAAGTAGAAGTAAGTAGGTATAATTAGAAGTAAGTAAAAGTAAGTAGGTATAATTAGAAGTATTAGAAGTAAGTAGAAGTAAGTAGATATAATTAGAAGTAAGTAAAAGTAAGTAGGTATAATTAGAAGTAAGTAGAAGTAAGTAGGTATAATTAGAAGTAAGTAAAAGTAAGTAGGTATAATTAGAAGTAAGTAAACGTAAGTAGGTATAATTAGAAGTATTAGAAGTACGTAAAAGTAAGTAGGTATAATTAGAAGTAAGTAAAAGTAAGTAGGTATAATTAGAAGTATTAGAAGTAA
This sequence comes from Anguilla rostrata, assembly GCF_018555375.3. Classification (NCBI taxonomy): domain Eukaryota; kingdom Metazoa; phylum Chordata; class Actinopteri; order Anguilliformes; family Anguillidae; genus Anguilla; species Anguilla rostrata. The sequence continues at coordinate 12,444,260 of NC_057951.1, read as the reverse complement.
GTAGGTATAATTAGAAGCAAGTAGAAGTAAGTAGGTATAATTAGAAGTAAGTAAAAGTAAGTAGGTATAATTAGAAGCAAGTAAAAGTAAGTAGGTATAATTAGAAGTATAAAGTAAGTAGAAGTAAGTAGAAGTAAGTAGGTATAATTAGAAGCAAGTAGAAGTAAGTAGGTGTAATTAGAAGTAAGTAAAAGTAAGTAGGTATAATTAGAAGCAAGTAAAAGTAAGTAGGTATAATTAGAAGAATTAGAAGTAAGTAGAAGTAAGTAGGTATAATTAGAAGTAAGTATAAGTAAGTAGGTATAATTAGAAGTAAGTAAAAGTAAGTAGGTATAATTAGAAGCAAGAGAAGTAAGTAGTGTAATATTAGAATTAGAAGTAAGTAGAAGTAAGTAGGTATAATTAGAAGTAAGTAAAAGTAAGTAGGTATAATTAGAAGCAAGTAAAAGTAAGTAGGTATAATTAGAAGTATTAGAAGTAAGTAGAAGTAAGTAAAAGTAAGTAGTATAAGTAAGTAGTATAATTAGAGAAGTAAAGTAAGTAATAAGTAGAGTATTAAGTAAGTAGTAGTAAAGTAAGTAGGTATAATTAGAAGTAAGTAGAAGTAGGGTTTAATTAGAAGTAAGTAAAAGTAAGTAGGTATAATTAGAAGTAAGTAAAAGTAAGTAGGTATAATTAGAAGTATTAGAAGTAAGTAGAAGTAAGTAAAAGTAAGTAGGTATAATTAGAAGTAAGTAGAAGTAAGTAGGTGTAATTAGAAGTAAGTAAAAGTAAGTAGGTATAATTAGAAGTAAGTAAAAGTAAGTAGGTATAATTAGAAGAATTAGAAGTAAGTAGAAGTAAGTAGGTATAATTAGAAGTAAGTAAAAGTAAAAGTATGTATAAGTAAGTAGGTATAATTAGAAGTAAGTAAGTAGAATTAAGTATAGTTAATAAGTATAGAAGTAAGTAGAGTGTATAATTAGAAGTTAAATAATATTAATTAAAGTACATAAATAATTACCGGACGCAAAAATTCTTCTGTCTCCGACGCATAACCCATCCCTGCACTTTCTGATTTTTCGGGGGGGCCAACACCGCCCTGCCCCCCCTTCACTCACACATCTCACTCACGCCTCTCCCCCGCCCTTGGGGACCTCCAACGTTGCTCAGGTGCGGCACTCGGGGAATCGAACCATCAACCTCTACCTCCTGAGGATCGGTCCAACCACCTGCGCCACAGACTCCTTCGCACTCATCTCCCTTTTTTTTTGCGCATTTATCTAAATCACAACGGACCAAAGCTGCACAAACTGAAAGTTGGGCCGCTGCTGGATTCAAAGCAGCGGCCTCCCTACTTTTGAAGCGGCAGCCCAACCTCTTACGCCACAGAGCCTCTTGCATTTATCTTTCTTTTTTTTTGCGCATTTATCTAAATCACAACGGACCAAAGCTGCGCAAACTGAAAGTTGGGCTGCTGCTGGATTCAAAGCAGCGACCTCCATACTTCTGATGCGGCAGCCCAACCTCTTGCGCCACAGAGCCTCTTGCATTTGTTGTTTTTTTTTTTTTTGCGCATTTATACTTCACAACGGACAAAAGCTGCGCAAACTGAAAGTTGGGCCGCTGCTGGATTCAAGCCGGCAACCTCCATACTTCTGAAGCGGCAGCCCAACCTCTTGCGCCACAGAGCCTCTTGAGTTTGACTTTCTTTTTTTTGCGCATTTATACTTCACAACGGACCAAAGCTGCACAAACTGAAAGTTGGGCCACTGCTGGACTTGGGCTCTCAATGGTACAAACTATGGTACAAACTAATGAAAGGGGCCTGAATTCCAATGTGTGTCTGGGTCTTCAGACAATCGGGGATAAAATCAGTCATAAAACATAGTCTTTTTTCATTCTTACCAACCACTAAATTTCTTCTTCTTTTCCGTTGCATAACCCATACTTGCGCTCTCTGAATTTTTAGAATTGCGCCGTTATTGCTCAATAAAAATAATATGCCATACAAAATACAAATACCTCACATGAAGTGACCTGCACTGCTTTTACCGATGGTCTCCTACCAACTCATTGGAAAACAAAGTTGCCCAGTTAAACGGACATTTAAAAAATATTTTTGTTGATGGGCAGAGTCTGTATGATTTCTTTCCACGGATGTCTGATGCTTATGAAATAAACTTTAATAAATAAATCCTCAAAGTATGCATATCTACTTTCAATTACACATTGATTTTTGATTTTTAGAAATGTTTATTAAATCCGCATTATATTACAATCACATTTTAAATCAAATAATGCTTGGGTTGGCAATAACCAACCAAATAAATACAATCAAAAGTATACAATCAACTCAAGAACATAAATTACCTACCAGTACATAGAGCTCATAAACTAAAACAGATATCCCTTCTCCAGTCAAACACTGCAATCACAATATGACCATACTCTTATTTGCCCAAGCCTTTTGTTACAAAGTAAAACTGCCAAAAGGACACATAAAACCGTCCAACATAAAACACCCCAATATACTCAGAAAAACTAAAATCATCTTTTTTTTTTAATACCATAAAACAACACCATAATAAAACACAATGGAACCACACAATAAAAAAACAACACAATAAAAACAACTTCTCTTTTGTACAAAGCAGTGTGTGTCCTTAAATAACAAACTCCACTCTTTCCTTCTTTAATCAGCACAAAAAGAACCCCGTTTTATTCAAACACGTCTTTCAAAGTCCACAGCCCATCGTTTCCAACGCTGTTTCTCCCCGATTTGCTTTGGCGGTCTCAGTCCCCCACTTCCTGTGGTCCTGCCATCTGCCCCCCAGGGAGCCACCGAGCCCTCCACCGAGGGGCCCTCACCGGGCTCCACCGTGGAGCATCACATCAGAGTCCACGGCTCTCCCTGCAGCCACCAGCTGGATGAGCAGCAGGGCTAACCTCCTCAGTCTTCGCTGAGACACAGTCTTCCTCATTGCAGGGGTCCTGGGGAGCCGGCGGGCGTGCTGGACACTCTCACCAGCAGCGCATCATGGGCCAGGGACCGCGGCGGGCATGCTGGACACTCTCACCAGCAGCGCATCATGGGCCAGGGACCGCGGCGGGTCAGCGCCCATGCAGCAGGTCGGAATGGGTCACCGCTTTCCAAACTTCCTCTGCTTGCCCTGGCGTCCGCCCGCACGCTGGACACACCAGATCACTGCCCTGCACAAAAGAAAGATTTCTGTATGAGGTCAGAACAACTTCCTGCTTATAGCCCCAAACTTAGTTTAAGAAAAAATCTAAATTGGTTTATAAAAACTTACCTCCGGTTAACCTCTTCTCTTTCTCTCTTTTCTCCAAAACCCAAAACCAGATTGAACCTAAAAGAAAAATGACCAGAAACTCAATTCAAATATTACAACACACCAATCAGAATAAATATAGATATAACATACTCACTGTTTCAGCATATTTTCTACACCTATCATTTACACATCACAACAACTCATTTAATTTAACTTTATTAGGTTCTTAGCAAATGACACAACAAAAGTCAGTCAAAAAACAGAATTTACATATAGGCCTCACAAATGACTGAATAGTACACATGAAAATGGTCATTAGAAATGCACATTATAAATTGAACCTTAGAACATTAATGTCTGTCACTGTATGTCACTTTACCCACTGTCTGTTCTATTGCACATTCCCTAATGACTATTTCCTCTTTTCTTCTTCACGCTGGCAGCGGGGCTTTTGCCCCAGATTTCCAGAGGGCAGTTGTCTGGACTCCCCCACCACTGCGGTCCAGCCCTTCCTTCGTCACCGCCTCCACCCTGCCCACATCTGTCCCCACCTGCTGCTCCCCACCACCGCCACCCGGCCCCGCCCATCACCTGAGCCACATTATGAACAATGAACAATGTAAACATTGACTGACTGACCATGTTGGTCATCAATCTATCAATCTACACCCTGAGCCAACCAGAGGAGGAGCGGTTTCCTGCTGTTGCCTGAGGTTTGCTCCTGTGGGGGTTTAGGCCAGGGTTGCCTGTGAAGTGTATTGTCCCAATTGCTGTGAAATGTGCTGCATAAATAAAAATTGATTGATTCATTCATGGCTGCCTATATTATAAGTTTTAGCCTTTTTTTAAACACAAATTTAAAAAGTCACTACAGGGGAACAGGCACAATACAGAAGAACTGGAATGGAAACCACATAGTTAACTGTACACTGAAATCACAGACTGCTTTTTTAATCTACTACATTTTTCACCTTCCATAATTTAATTGCACGTTCCCTCCCATATTTATTAGTATCTCTAAAAACATAATCTTTCTGAAGAGATAATTAAATTCTGCAAGCAGCTGCTGGTGGTACCATGTGACCTTTAAAAAAAGAATGTTTCTGGATTTCCACACAGCATCTTTTACACAGTTCAAAATAGCACACGGTCTTAAAAAATGATTCATAAAAAGATGGATTTATTGAGGCCAAGAAAATGTTTTTTTTTAATCTCAAATTTGTCAATACAATTAAATAAAATAGGAGTGACAATAAAAGAACCTCAAATACTTTTTTGTCAGTAAAGGCAAAAATATAATTCAAATGACAAGTTTAAAAAATTCTTTTTTTTTTTTTGTTGCAAAATGTACCTGCTGAACTGAGGTCTGTCCATTGGTAAGTCCTCTTGATGTTCAAAATGGCATTTTGACAAGTTCCTCCAAAAGTCCTAGTCTGTTGGCTTTTAAAACCCAGAAAAGAAGTGCAGTCATTCCAGCAAGATAAATGCCTAAGCATTTACTACCACACTCATATAAAACTTAAAAAATAAAATTAGCAACAAAAAAAAAAAAAAAAACGTTATAAGACACAAGGGGGCTCACTTGGCATGTTGGTAGATTCATAAACTGCTGTCAAATTCATGGTTGTGTGATAATACACAAACTGCATTGTGGGAAATCTATACTAATTAATCATAATGAATATGCACATATTAGTTAGCTACAAAAAACACTTAATTTTCATTTAAATAATGAAAGACAAAACAAAACACAGACTTTAACAGAACCGTGCTGTTATTTTTTACGTTAAAATTGATCTGCTGTAAAGACATTTTTTGTCCACCAGAGGGAGCCAAACCTATTCTAAATGGCAGGAGCGCTGACAACTGGTTACGCTGTTGCAATAGCGTTTTTTGGCCACCAGAGGGAGCAAAACCTATGTTACAGACCAGATACGCTGACAACTGGTTACTCTGTTGCAATAGCGTTTTCTCGGCCACCAGAGAGAGCAAAACCTATGCTACAGGCCAAGAGCGCTGACAACTGGTTAGTATGTTGCAATACTATTTTGTGGACACCAGAGGGAGCAAAACCTATGCTACAGGCCAGGAGCGCTGATAACTGGTTAGTATGTTGCAATACCATTTTTTGGCCACCAGAGGGAGCAAAATCTATGCTACAGGCCAGAAGCACTGATAACCGGGTATTATGTTGCAATGCCAATTTTTGGCCACCAAAGGGAGCCAAATTTATGGACTGACGTGCCCTGCAATGATTGAGCCCATCTATTTCTTTTCTTTTCTAAACCCGTTTAATACAGACAGCCAGCTTTAATACAATGCTTTTATAGTGTAATTCAACAGCACAGTACTTTTAAAATGATTATACAAATTAGAATAATTTTGCCAAAGAATCTGCACTGACACTCTCCCAGTCTAATGTTGCAGGGACAAACTCTGAAGCACAACTGGCAGAAGTGGAACAAAATACTTTACGCTGATCGAGGAGCCGACCGGCCTTGCCATTTCCACAGAGCACGACTGTGCGTTCTGTTATAACGCAGTTAAACACTGCAGGTTTACCAGTGACACTGAGCAAAGCCTGGTCCCTTGTTGAGTACAAGAGAAAGGGACTGTTGGGGGGAGGCTGTAGGGGAGAAAAACACACACACACACATGCACACACAAACACACACGCGCACACACACACAAACAACTGCATATAAACAGACAAAACAAAGCAATCTTCCACCTTCAAAGAGCCTTGAGACTGATAAGGCTGTCGCGGCTGAATCAGTTCATTTTCTCCATTTCATAATGTCTCTCAACTCTTACAGTCTTATGAATTTCACGTTCTCATTTTTGCAGTCTACCGGTTTCTCTCCTTCTCCACTTTCTGTTTGTGTCTCTCCTCTTTCACACTGTCTGCTCTTTCTCTATTTCTTGGAACTGCCCGCACTACAAAGTTCTCACCGGGCAGATCAATCAATGTCCTCAAACAATATTGACAGCCTGGCAGACCTCATTCTAATGGGACAGTGTGTGTGTGTGTGTGCGGCGTTTTTTTTTTTGGGAGCTGGTCCTGGTCACGCCTCCACGCGCTTTGTAGCGTTCACCTTGGGTTTGTTTTTGGGCTGCAACACCTGCGTAAAGGTGGTGTTCACAACGGGATTTAGGAGCTTGCGTGGAGTGAGGCTTCTTGGTATTCTTCTTGCCAAAGCGAAACAGGTTCCTCCTTGGAGTGACGGGCGCTTTCCGAGGTGCTGATCTGACCACGGCACGAGCAGCCCTCGCTGCCCAGTCAGCGCGCGCCTGGTGGAGACATCCATTTTTATAGCCGCAGAAATCCAGCCAGGTGACTGAGCGCCCTTACCTTGGACACCTACTCACACACCATTGCCTGGGTCCGCGGCGAATCAGCCCGATGAACGCCAAAAAAAAGTCGGAGGAGCCAAAGCGCCCACGCACGCGCACACACACATTTTATTAACTGTTCATTTATTTTATTTTAGCAATTCGGCTCTGGTAAATGGTGTGTGCGCATATGCGCATGCACAACCGGTTCCCCTGAAACATGCGTGACGTTCGTTTGTCTCTGGCTCTGGGACGGCCCTAACTGCATGCCATATAACCGATAAAATACAAATTCAGAGCCTTTATGAACCATAGACTTCAGATAGATAAAGGTTAGTTACACAACACATCAGTGTTTTAAACTAAAACAATTCTGGATCCATACTCAGTGGATTTAACAGTCAAATCAATGATGCAACTGTTAAATATGGAGAAAAACAAGTGTGTAAAACCGGTAATAACTTGGTCAGCCAGCAAGTCAACAACGAAACATTGCAAAGGTGCGAATTTGAGGTTTGGAAACAGGTAGCGTTCCGCTGGAGAACTGATTTCAGACAGACACCCCACGCACTATGAGAACCAGATGTGCCACAATGGCAACAGCGGTAGCCAAAACCCGCGTGACAGGCATGCTGAGACTGTAGGCACCGCGAGCGAAGTGGGTGTGGCATCACATGACCTCACGTATAAAGCACGGATTTTGCAAGCGCCACACGAACAAACTGGGAGTGAAACTCATCTACTGACCCGCAACGCAAGCACCGGCGAGGCGCGAGGAACAGGTTGCAAAACGATGGACGCATCATTCCGCAAGAAGAACGGGGAGAATGGCACACAGGTTATTATTATTATTATTATTATTATTATGAGTAGTAATATTAACCTAATGATAGGAATTAATATGTTGCAAATTATAGGCTACATCATGTATATTCTATATAATTGAATACAGTTATTCTAAACGACAGTTTTATAAAAACAACGTTGTAAAATAAAGTGATTTTAGGCATATTATTATTATTATTATGAGTAGTAATATTAACCTAATGATAGGAATTAATGTGTTGCAAATTATAGGCTACATCATGTATATTCTATATAATTGAATACAGTTATTCTAAACGACAGTTTTATAAAAACAACGTTGTAAAATAAAGTGATTTTAGGCATATTATTATTATTATTATGAGTAGTAATATTAACCTAATGATAGGAATTAATGTTGCAAATTATAAGCTACATCATGTATATTCCATATAATTGAATAAAGTTATTCTAAACGACAGTTTTATAAAAACAACGTTGTAAAATAAAGTGTATTTTTTATTATTATATTCAGTTTTTTCTTCTTCTTCTGAATTTTAGGCATTTGAGCCACGAATGAAGGTTGTTTTTGCTGTTGTGTGATACTGCTAGGAGGGGATATACCCCTCGCATAATAAAACTTTTGTGCTTTGTTGCGCTGCTCCGTGCTGGAATATTCTCAACTGTTTTGCAGTCGGGTGCGATCACCCAGACGCACGCGCCCGCGGGTAATTGTCATACACCTGTACTCGACCTGACTGTGATCAAGTAGACTTTAAAGTAAATATTTAAATACAAATATTAACGTTATTGCCGCGACGCGTGGTGTGGGCGTGAAGCTATTTTGTATTCATTAGGCCTATTCATCGTTAAGAGCGCAGTCCAAAATAAAATCTGACATGGAATGCTTTGCTTTGATAACGTAGGCTATTTTGTCCCCTTTGGAATGATTTAAACTCAGTCATATACAACTCCCTAACAGATAACTCAGTGCCATCTAATTAATTAAAAAACAAATCCATCTATAACTGCAGCAAATACATGCCGTATTTACTCAGTTGTCAGTTGATGTACAACTTTTTTAAAAATCCAGATTTAGTTTGGCGCTTATGATAGATTACAGCAGGTTGTGCAGTTAGAACAAAAGAGTCGGGCCCGTTTTTTTCAGTTTGTCTGAATAGACATTTCGCACAGCCGTCACATTTACATTCAGCTGCACATTTTTTAGATAAACTGTTTTGTAACAAGTTACGATGCGTGCATGCATGTAATGCAGTTAAATGAACACCACTATAGATGCACTGAAGAACAAAAACGCAATTAAAGCAATGTATCATTGGGAAGAAAAAAAAAGACGCTGCAATAGATATATTTTCACGCTTGAGGGTCATATTTAAGGGGAAATTCAAAACACGCAATACTCTCTGGCGCCTTCTCTGGGATAGGATGCTCAGTCTCGAGCAGTGAACACAGTTAAATAAAGAAGTTTAGTTGCGTCTAAGTGACGTTTTATGACTGTTTATTTGGCTGTTGCAGAACATGATGTCACTGGAGAGAATCTGTTGATAACAATAATAATAATATCTCTAATGGCTGATACATATTTTAATTGTAATATTTATCATTTGTGCACATTAAACAATGGACTCAGGGGCCTGTTTGCTGTCTCCCATAGTTGTACCATATTGTCTACGACTATAATAATAATAGTCCAGCTCTCTGTCTCATGCTAGGGGAGTAGAAGAAGAATTTAGGCATAAATCTGATTAGAGCTCAGGGGTGAAAGGTGTGCAGACTCTGGATTTGAGGGATAAGTACACAGGAATGCAAACCTGACGGATGTCATGGGATTCACCCACACCCCCATTCCCCCCACTCCCGCACACACACGCACACACATACACGCACACACACACACCTCCCCATTCAGGTCTGTAAAGCTGATTTTGAGGTTCCCCCCTCCACTCCAGACCCGACTGTCGACTAAACCCCAAACAATAGCCATGCAAACATGATGACGATGATTCCCCGATCATGTGTGTTATGTATTGTGACTTTTTTAAAGAGAGAGAGAGAGAGAGAGAGAGAGGGATAGGGAGAGAGAGAGGGGGAGAGAGAGGGAGAGATAAATTCATGTGTTTGTAGTTTTAGGGATCCGATGGGATCAGAGTGTCGCCACGCTGCATCAGGTTCCTTTTAGGAGGCCACTGCTGGACAGCGCGCTGCCTCTCAGCCAATCGGTCTTCAGCATCCAGGGCTCTGGGCCAATAGAAAAAGTACATGTTGAGCATCTGATGACTTACATGTTTGGTGTGCCTCAAGACCTTCTTCCGACTTCGCAGCTTGTTGCTATGCACCCCCCTGGAATGTGTGGGTTGGTACAGTCCTGGCCAGGAGGCCAGAGCTGATGTCTCTGCTCTCTGTGTTTTCCTGCAGAGCTCCATGTACCTGGAGGAGCAAGCCACCAAGGCGGGGGTGCTGTCCTGCATCTTCTCCCTGAAAGAGGAAGTAGGGGCGCTGGCCAAAGCCCTGAGATTGTTTGAGGTGTGTCCGCTTATTCACACACACACACACACACACACTCGCGTGCAAGCATGCACGCATGCACGCACACACACACAGGTGCACATTCCCTCTCTGTCATTCAAACACACATATGCACATACACCCGCACAAAATATTAAGCATTAGACAAAGTTAATTGCCCTTGCCGCTTACGTATTTCATATTAAACAATTGAGATCTAACCTGGAAGCTATCTAATTGGAAAGAGGAAGAAAGAGAAAGAAAGAGACTGAGAGAAAAGGAGAGAGTGATAGAGTGAAAGAGAGGGGGAGAGAGAAAGATTGCAGAAAGATGATGGAACGTTCATCAGACAGAGCTTTATCACTTGCTGTCGGGAGGTGCCATCGCCGTGTCTCCTGTGAGACTGGCTAAACACAGGCCTTAAAGACCCAGGACTGCATCACGGCGTGAGCCTCCAAGAGAACGGCTCCTCAGCCCGTACAGCCGCCCATACACAAACCGTGCAGCTCTGGAGCATTGTGCACTGCTGAACCACACTTGCTCTCGAGGCCGACTGACTGGAATTAACTGGGCCATTAGGAGTTTTGCAGAGGCTTTGATGCGGATTAGGACATGGTGGCAGTGGGCATGTGTCACTTTGCCAGAGATTAGGGGCTGAAAGTCAGTCTTATCCCCCCTCAGATCGAACATGTGGCCACTGGCCAAGTTCACATTCAGGGGCTGCAAACTCACAACATGCAGCCTGTGAAGAACTGTGTCTAGAAAAGGCCTCAGTCTCTCAGGAGAGTTCTGTGCTCTCTCCCCTCTCAGCACACTGGCTCAGCACCTGTCACCTTCCTCCCTCCCTCTCTCATTCACCTCTCTCTCTCCATCTCTCTCTCCCTCCCTCACCTTCATGTCCTCCCTCTTCTCTCCCTCACCTCCACATGCTTGCATATAATCTAACTGTATGGCTGTGTGGCAGGATGCCCCGTAGAGGTGTGTGTGCGTGTGAGTGTGTGAGTGTGTGCGTGTGCGTGTGCGTGTGCGTGTGTGAGTGTGAGTGTGTGAGTGTGTGAGTGAGTGAGTGAGAGAGTGAGAGAGTTAGGGCATTTCTCTGTGTTTAGGTTCTGCATGTGTTTGGTGTTTGGGCAGTTAGTGCTCAGGGGTTGAAGGTCATGCATATCCCTCCCAGATCAATACCAGGTATCTGCCAAACGAGTTCTTCACACAACTGCTGAGAACATGAAAGACTGGGTTCGCTGGGCCTATGAGCTTCCACCATCTCAGTCCACCCCTATCCCCCCCAAAAAAAGCCCCTCACACCCCAGGCCCCCACCCTGCCCCTAAAGCAGACACACATTCCCAGCCCCAGCCCTGCCACGCATATGGGCTCCCGCTCCAGTTGGGAGGGGTCGGGGTTAAGCGGGTGCAGAGTGCCACGTTCTGCACGCGCTCTGTTCAGTCAACCAATCAGAGGAGAGATCTCTCTGCTCTGCTCTGCCGTCCTGCAGACTTATTTAATTTTACACATTTTTTTTTGTCACCAATACTGGAAAATTGGGAATATTGTGACACGTTCCACCGCTTCTGTGGGGAAAAAAAGATTCCGTGGGAAGATTCCAGAATCTCCCATCATCCCTCTCACAACGTCTCTCGTTCCTAAATCCAGCAGAGTTATGCAGGCCGACTGCCGCAGACTGTGAGCCCCCCTCCCAGCTTGCAGGCCCAGAGAGCAGCCTGAACCAGCCACATCCACGCAAGTGGACACAGTCCTCACCCTCACCAATAGCATGGCCTCCTATGCCAGACTCCTCCCCTTATTATACTCCGTATCACAGACCTGTACACAATCTGCCGGGATGCAGAGAAATGTGTCTGGAAAACACTGTTCTGTAAGCACTGCCATGTGGTACTGATAACCAAGGGCCAACTGGGCAATGAGCTCCAGATGGAATGCGGTCATGTGACCTCCCACAACGCACCACCCACTCAAAGGACCTATGGAGATGAGGGACGGCTTCACTCCCTCTCATCGTTTACGACGGTGAGGGTGAAATCTCACGCTGGGCCCCTGTTTTAAACTGAGATGTGGAACCACTCAGCGACTGGCGAGAACGTAAGCGTCTCTGGCGCCCTCAAGTGGTGATGGAAGCAAAAACACACAAAAAGAAAGATATAAGACATTAGAAAAACAGACAGTATGTCAGTCCTCAGAAGCAGAACAAGAGGAGATGTAGGGGACAGTTCATGTGAAATGACTGAACATTAACTCCTGTGCTTTCTGTGCAGGAAAAGGGCATAACCCTGATGCACATCGAGTCGCGCCCGTCCGGCATGAACAAGGAGGAGTACGAGTTCTTCGTCAGCGTGGACACGCCCTGCTCGCAGGCCCTGCAGGACGTCATCACCGGCCTCCGAGCGCAGATCAGCGGGCAGGTCCACGAGCTGTCCCGCAGCAAGCAGGGGGACAAAGGTGTGTGTGTGTGTGTGTGTGCGCGTGTGTGTGTGTGTGCGCGCGCGTGTGTGTGTGTGTGTGCGTGTGCGTGTGCGTGTGTGTGTGTGTGTGTGTGTAAGACCATCAGCCAATCTAGGATTGTCACTTGCCCAGAGAGCGGAGGGTGGTTTGCTGAAATAGGGAAAGGAAACACAAGAGAAGGGCTGAGGCCCCTCCTAAACCAAGAGAAAGGATAAAGGTGGACTCACCCCATCAGCAGAGACTGCCCTTCCCCCACAGCCAATCCCGTATTTACGGATGTGATGTCATTCTGCAGGTACTCAGTGATGTCCTGATTGGTTGCCAATGACGTCATCTGTGCCTCTGTTCTCTGTCTCCACAGTCCCTTGGTTTCCAAAGGAAATTCAGGAGCTGGACCGCTTTGCCAACCAGATCCTGAGCTATGGGTCCGAGCTGGACTCAGACCATCCTGTAAGGAGGAGAAAACGTTCATGTTACCACCTAAGTGATTTGTGAACAGGTCAAAGGTCAAGGGCCTTTGTGAGCATTCCATGTGTTTTTCAGAGCTGCCTCTGGTCTGTGAATGCCCTGTTAGCGCTTAATGTCAAATGTGATGCATTGTGTGTGTGTGTGTGTGTGTGTGTGTCTAATGGGGACTGCACAGCTCAAATGCACACATCCTGAGATCTGCTTTTGATTGCTTTTGTCTTTGAACCCTCAGGGCTTCACAGACCAGGTGTACAGAGCCAGGAGGAAGGAATTTGCCGACATCGCCTACAACTACAGACAGTAACTATCGCCCCGGGATCGCGCCTCTCTCTCTCTGACCCTGCGAGCGAGTCCGGTAAGCGCGGGCCCTGACTCCACTGACGGCGCGTCTCTTGGCCTCCAGCGGGCAGCCCATCCCGGCGGTGGAGTACACGGAGGACGAGAAGAAGACGTGGGGGGTGGTGTTCCGGGAGCTGAAGACCCTGTACCCCACGCACGCCTGCCGCGAGCACAACCGCGTCTTCCCCCTGCTGGAGAAGTACTGCGGCTACAGGCAGGACAACATCCCCCAGCTGGAGGACATCTCCCGCTTCCTCAAGTGTGAGAGAGGCTCGCGCACTGCTTGCTCCACTCAGCATGACACACACACACTAGTAGACTTTTAATGTGTTGTATTTGTGTGTGTGTGTGTGTGTGTGTGTGGTGAGGTAGGTAGGGGGGGGAGGGGGGGGGTTACCCTGGAAACCAAATGAACTACTGGCTGTTGAAGGCATGTGTGCAGTTTGACAGGAATATACACTTTCTCTCTCCCTCGCTGGCTTGCTTGCTCGCCCCTCTCTCTCCTCGCTCGCCCCTCTCTCTCTCCCTCAGCCTGTACGGGGTTTCGGCTGCGTCCCGTGGCCGGGCTGCTCTCCTCCCGGGACTTCCTGGCGGGGCTGGCGTTCCGCGTCTTCCACTCCACGCAGTACATCCGCCACGGGTCCAGGCCCATGTACACCCCCGAGCCGTGAGTACCGCCATCCTGACTGAGGGGGCAAGGCATCGTGGGTAAAGACACACCCACTATGACTACTGCTTAGTCAGTAAACACAGAGGCAGAGACAGAGACAGAGAGAGAGAGATTAGACTGGCCAGTAGGATCCATATTTAATTTTATGAGTAGTGAGTTCATTTCTGTTATCTTAATGGATGTAGGAACATAGCCTGACAACAATGAAGAAAAAAGTCCAGAATTGAAAACTAAAGCTCTCTGTGTCCACAGGGACATCTGCCACGAGCTGCTGGGACACGTGCCTCTATTCGCCGACCCCGGCTTCGCCCACTTCTCACAGGTACAGGCGTCTGATGACCGAATATTCACTGGGGGACGAATGGGACAGGGCTACCATGGAAACCATCGCCTCCCACTGCGGGACCCACGCAACAGTCAACACTCAACCCTCAGGACAGCGCACGCGCTCACAAACACATCAGCAATACTCACGGTCTGGAGGTCTGCAGTTTCTAAGCCATGAAAAATACTCCAGCTCTATATGCCAGTGGTCTGTGGAACTGCTGGGATGCACTCAAAACGTGTTAAAAACTAGTTTAGTTCTTACATTGACTCACAAATAAATGTGGTCTTTGTTTTCTGAACAGGATTTTGCAACAAAACTGCCAACAAAAACTGCCAAAACTGAGTGTCCAAACTTTGTTTGTGAAGAAGAAAACAAACGCTTGCATTAATTTTGAAAATGCTGATTGAGTCCAGGACTCAGTATCTGGAAAACATTTTCAGTGGAATAAAAATAAATAAATAAAGAAATAAATAACTTTGCTGGATTTTTTTTTGTTCTGGGCAGGAAATTGGCCTGGCATCCCTGGGGGCCCCAGATGACTTTATTGAAAAACTGGCGACTGTGAGTATGAGAGAGAAACTACTCCATTACCTCCAGTGGTGTGAAGTCATCCTCCGTCCCCTCCTGGTGATGCGTTTCCTTTCCCCCGGGCCTGCAGGTGTACTGGTTCACTGTGGAGTTCGGCCTGTGTAAGCAGGGGTCAGAGGTCAGGGCCTATGGAGCTGGTTTGCTGTCATCCTTTGGAGAGCTGCAGGTAAGAGTGAACGCTCTTGTTCTATGGTATTTCACGGATGGCAGTCTGTTTCAGCTGCACGGGTGTGACATGCGCTCTGGGAGTCTACTTCAGGTGCCTCTCTGTTGTGCATAAGTCTGTCCCAGCTGTGTCTCTTGTGCATGGGTGTGCCACAGGTGTGTGTCTGCTGGGTATAGGCGTGTCTAGAATGTATGGAGATGTCTCAGGTGTGTGCAAGGCTGTGTCACAGGTGTGGGAGTGTAGCTCAGCTGGGTGTTCCCTCCTCACAGTACTGCCTGACGGACAAGCCCAACATCCTGCCCTTCGACCCGGAGAAGACCAGCGTGCAGAAGTACCCAATCACAGAGTTCCAGCCCGTTTACTTTGTGGCGGAGAGCTTTGAGGACGCCAAAGAAAAAGTCAGGTAGCGTGACGGTGACCTTTTCACAGGTCCCCTTTAGGAACACCCCCACGCCACTGTGTAAAGATTCGGTCTCCCGCAAAAAGGGCGCTCTGGGACAGAACAACTTTTGGAAATAACTTAGTGTTTTTTAAGATGGGGTGGGGTGGGGCAGGGCTGACCTAACTGCGGGGGTTCCCCTGGTTCCTCTCCCCAGGCGGTTCTCCGCCACCATCCCCCGGCCTTTCTCCGTGCGCTACAACCCCTACACCCAGAGCATCGAGGTCCTGGACAGCACGCAGCAGCTGCGCAACCTGGCCAAGAGCATCAGCGGTACGTCTGCACCGCGCCCGCTGAAAACAAACCAGGGCCTCGCTCACGACCCAGCGCATGCCTATTAACTCACAGTACTGAAGCTGACCCGAACACCATAACCCACGCACAGCTAATAGACAAAACATAAAAAACAAGAGTTTCGCAAGCCATTTAAAGAGCTAATTCTTTTTAAATCATTGAAATTCAAAAAAATAGTGTAGTGTGGGCCACAAAAAGTGTCCAGGTGCACGTTTTCTTAAAAGTGTGCTAAAAACCACAAAAAGTGATTTCACACTTGTCTCTGGCCCATTTCAGGTGACATGGGGATCCTGTGTGACGCCCTGCAGAAGATGGAATAAGGAGGATCTGGGAGGAAGACTCTCGCCGATCTGGGAGGAAGAATTCCCTTCAGCTGCCGGCCCCAGGCCTCTCACTTCTGTACACCTCAGCAAACAGTTTTTTCAGGATGTGTTATCCTTCATTTCTTATTGTGCGCAGTCACATATCCAGTGTTAGTTCAACTCTGACAGAGCACAGATGAGTCCAATCAGAGCCACATGTACTCTGTAAGATGTAACGATGTGACACTGAACATTTTACTGTGTGTACACCTTCATTTGATATTAATCAATGTGACTGGAGAGGCACACATTTAAACAGACAAAACCACAAATCTCATTATGCAATTCAGGGTATTAAATGAAATACCTGTTTGTAATCTATGCTACCTTTTTGAACATGCATGCATAGTTATTATGACAATGTAGTTATACTGCATAATATGTTTTTGAAAGAATATTTCATTGGCTGATATTTGTTTTGTAAGAAAGAACCAAAATGTTTCAGAGGGAATACTAACAATATTTGCACTGTATTCTAAGTCTCTAAAATATTTTTGAAATATGCAGTTTCAAATCGGATGAGTGAAAATTAGCCAGTCTCTTCAGTGTGAGAAAGAACGTGCAAAAACATGCCCATGTTTATATCGCGACTATTTCCTCTCAACCATTGCAACCAGGAAGCACTTATTAATAAATCACTTTTTTATATTTTACACAGAACATGAACTGTTAACCAAAGAGGGCTGGACATGAAATGTATATTTTATTATACATCTTTATACAAAATGAAGATTGCAATGAAAATGGTTTGAATTGTCTTTACCTCCCGTAGAAGATGCACGTACTCTATTACAAATTGCCAATAATCTTTTCTTTATCTGAGCCAATTCGATGTCTTCAAAATGTTGTATAGAAAATGCATCTGAAATAAAGTTGTGGGAGCTCTCAGCTGTGAGGGATTTATTTTCCTGTGTGTGTGTGTGTGTGTGTGTTAGAGAGAGAGAGAGTGTGTGTGTGTGTGTGTGTGTGTGTTAGAGAGAGAGTGTGTGTGTGTGTGTGTGTGTTAGAGAGAGAGAGTGTGTGTGTGTGTGTGTGTGTGTGTGTTAGAGAGAGAGTGTGTATGTGCGATACAGAGAGATAAATTGTGTATGTGAGGTATGTGTGAGACAGAGGGAGAGAGGCAACATGAGTGTCTATATTTGTCATGCCAATAAAGCACTTTGAAATTTCAAATTTGAGAGAGAGAAAGAGAGAGAGGAGAGGGAGAGAGAAAGGAGAGAGAGAGTGAGTGAGTGTGTGTGTGTGTGTGAGAGAGAGAGAGAGAGAGAGAGATTGGCAGATACAGTAAACTGGATGTTCCACTGAACCTTTCCAAACCAGATATTTCCAAATGGGAAATTCTTGGAAATAATTTGTCTTTATGTGTAATAAAGCAAATGGATGAAGCTAATTATGAGTTATTAAAATATCATGTTTTGTCTGTAGGCACTTATCTGAGCCAGAACGTGGGCAGTGACGCCTCAAACGATTCTACAGTTTTTTTTTTGAGGATGACTGCATATGTGAAACGGCTGCATTATGTGAGACCGCTGAATCACCTATAGCCTATAGTTTTACATTTTATTTCCCCAGATAAACGCAGGTTTGTGCAGGAGGTCTTGAGTGTTATAAATGTATGGTTTCCCACAAAAGCCCACCAGATCCAGGGCGGGGAATCCCTGGGTTACAATCTCAATGGAGTCTGCAGTACTGATGTGGACATTGAGTTACTGGGACCAAGTGGCCACAGTTGTGTCAAATTTTACAGTAAAAAAGCAGATACGTAGTAGTATGGGTGTGCTGTAGGGGTAGGATTGCCAGCGATTAAGGCACACCCTAAGAAACTAATAGTATGTAACTAATTCAGACACACATACAATATATGCAGTTATGGGTTCTGTGTTTGTACTTCAGCATATTTTACCACCAGAGGGCGGTCTTTGGTTGTCCATTGGTATTGATAACACAAGATGAGATTAATATTCAATTTGCGAATTCACATTTCTCCACATATACATTAGTGGTGAGCGGTACTCAGTAGCCTACTGTACAGAACCCAAATACCAATTTCACCTCCACACCTGGTAAAAGCCATGATAACGAATGCTTACATCATTATAGATCAGGTCACACTCCTGGGCCAGACATGCTCAGGTCTCAGGCCTGGGGTCTCATTTGAAGAGCCGGCCTGGGGAAAAGGTAGTGGCCCAATCTCGCTGCTCCGCTGGTTCTCGTCGGGCCCGTCGTGTGCCCTAACCGAAAGACGGAACTGTTCACAATTCGGCTGCAATTTGCACAACAGCATTTTTGCACGAGCTGTGACCAAACACTAGGGGTTCTGGAGGCCAGAGCAGTCTTTCCCCCGCTTAGAATGGACACGCTTCCAGAAACCTCCAATGGCCGACCGCCCCCCCGCCCCCTGCCGCCGTCCACCCCCCTGGCCTGCCAGAGCTCTTGCAGTAGCTTCCTGGAAGCATCGACAAGCGGTTCTCTGATTGGGTGCCAAGGACAAGCGAGAGCAAACACAGGCCGCAGGCTGCGTCCGCCAGACTGACTGGCCTGCAATTCCCCCGGGCACCTCCAGGAGGCACTGCAACACACCCTGTGTGGCTCTGAACCTGCTGAACTTTGCCTGAAGAGACCTGCATCCTCGCTGACGTCATGGGGGGGGGGGGGAGATTGGGCTCCCACAGCGCTGCGCTGTGGTCTGGGCGCTTCTGAGAGGAACAAGCAGCTCCAAACGCTGGTTTCACAAGTCCTTCCTGCCCCCACCCGCCCTCCCCCCACCCCCACTGCCAAAGATTCATTAGACGGTCCCTTCAGACCATAGTAGCTGGACTATAAGCAAATATTGTTCTGTCTGTAGCTACAGGAAGCTTCCTATCCGTATCTGCAGTTAAACACTGACTTATCAGTGTCGATGTTGAATGAGCGGAATCTATGGTAAATAGCGCTGAGTCCATCGAGCGCCCTGCAGGATTAGATAAAGCCACGGAACCACATCATTTACCAATTACTGAGTCAGCTGTATGTAGTTTATAATGGCTGAGTTACACTTGGAGAAAATGCCATTAGGGCTGCCATCTGCCATAAATACTGAATGAACTAATTCTACAGTATATCGTCTAGAAAATGTATCTATATCCACTGCGAGAGACATATATATATATATATATATACACACACAATATGTACACAAAACATTGCTTTGGTGTTTTCTATAGTCAATACTGTTGTTAAAAGCACATGGGCAGAGATAAAATCAAGTGAGCTACATCTATAGTAAATATAGAATAATCTATACCTAAGATAAATTTATATCTAAGTCTCAAACACAAGGTTTCTGTGTTTCATTGTATTTTCAGCAATCATGATACAGAACTGCCTCTGGAGTGGTGAAAGCTCTCAGATGTGATTACCTGTGAGACAGGTGTGTGTTCAGGTGCAAGGTGACAGTATGCGTGTGTGTGTGCGTCTCCATGGATACAGGTGTGCACAGGTGTGAGGAAACGTACCTGCGTTTCCCCCGGAGCCACTGCCGTTTGCTCTGTAGACATTACCCAGGGAGCTGGACTCGGAGGCCCTGTAGTGAAGAAGGGGAGAGGCCCTTAGAGGCCCTGTGGACCCGCAGTAGCCCTCCCGGGATGCGTCCCCGTGCGGAGCCGGGGGTGTGGGGGGGGGGGAACCAGACTCCTGGAGCTGGGCCGGGCCGCGGTGGTTTCGGCTGGAGGGCCGACCCCCTCATTATGCTCCAGGCATTTGTTTTGGAGCGCCCGCTGCTGCGGCAGGGCTGGACCGAGACGCCGGGAGCTCCGGAGCTCCACAGCGGCTCCGCTGAGCTCACACAACCCCAGCACTGTTATTCTAACCTCCCTCTTCCCTCGCTCTCTCCCACTCCTCCGCCTCCCCTTTCTTTATTAGCTTTTCTCTATCTCTCTCTCTCTTTCTATGTTCTTCTCTCGTCTCCTCTGTTGCTTTGCTTTTTTGCATTTTTTTGCATTCATAGTTCATATCATTCATATCTCCATGGTTTCTCGTAGCTGCTCTTACCTTGTTCTGTGCATCTTGTTGAATTCTGCTCCGTAAACATGCAGGATATCCGGTCCAAGTACATAATTTCCCAGCATTCTCCCTGGCTTTCATTCATTTCCCCCCCCCCTATCACTTCCAAACATTCTGTGTCTGTTAGTGCAAGATAAACTGCAACACGTCCACGTTTCTCTCCCTTGTTCTCTGAACAAAAATGCTGACTTTCATTACTGCCAATGGCTGGAAACCAGAGACTGGCTTCAACGCCCTTAATTGGTTAATTAAGGATATTGAAAACATGTGTTTGCGTTTCACACTTCTCTGCTGAAACAGAGTTGTTTCATTTGTTTTCTCTTCCAACTCTGCATGTCTCGCAAGTGGTTTAGTTTTAATGACCAGGTGTCTACCCCTTCAGCATTTCACAAGCCTTACTGATTTCTTAATTTAATCAGTACAAAACGCACCCTTTCAAAGGGAATGATCGGTCACAGCTCACAGCAAAAATGAAAGCGTAGTTCTCTAAGGACTCATTTTTAAAAAATTAAAAGTCCTTAAATTTACAGACAATATTCATTCTTTACTATCTGTTTCTCACATAATATGGGATTCAGAGGGTAAAGCATCCCTCATTAGACATCTAAGCAAAAACAATTAGCAGCTCTTTAGGGTTCAGCAATTGTAATTAAGTTTAGGCTGAAAACCTGCATTCATGGGGATGCTGAGGGCAAGGGTTGAAAACCCCGGCGCAGAGAGTCCTTTTTCACTAGTTACTAGTCCTCTGTAGTACTGACACTTTGCTTATGAGCAGTGACTATCCTGCAATACAAACTGCCCTTACACTCTGCAGGACTGACCCTTGTCCATAATTTACTTTATCCAGTGATGAGCGTCCATAGCCTCCCTGTTTAGTAGGCTACTCAGAAACGCAATGTTGGTGCTATGCGTGTATGGTCCTGTTTAAAGAACATCCCTATAATAACTACTCTACAAACAGGGACCAAAATCATTTTCATCTCTTTCCCTTGTTGGCACCTCTGAAAAGGAGAGGACTCTGTTGAGACCGCTCTTCCCCTCAGGCGACAGGAGCCAGACAACAGCTCACCTCCTTCCTCGAGAGACAGTTCCTGAGGGTACGACGCGTCACAAGAGCGCTTCCCTCTGATTGGCCGAGCCCGTGGGGGTTGGGGGCTGGGACGGCAGGCTTCCTTCGGTTGCCTGGAGAGAGCAGACCACAGTTTCCAGGAACAATGCAGCCGAAGAGAAAGAGAGAGAGACTCTCTCCAAGGAAAACATGGCACTGACATCATAGGCCCCCGAAGCCCCCAGCCGAGACAGCATGATCTCCCGTCACAATCAGCACTCTGTGAATTTCCACTACGGGGGGGAGGAGGGAGGGGCAGGGAGAGAGGAAACAGAGAGGGGGGAAACAGAGATGAGAAAGAGGACAAAAGAGAGATAGAGAGAGAGAGAGAGACATAGAGAGGGATATGATCATGCTGAGAGGCATGCTGATCCCTGTGTTACCCCATGCCCCCCCCCCCCCAAAAAAAGTTCAGCCCCTCGTATTCTACCCATGTCACCACCATTCTGGCAGCTCTGACCAAAAACAGAGCTAATGGAAGCCCAACGTGGCAAAGCCAGCGGTATTACAACACAGTCAGTCTCCAAGCTTTAGCAGCTTGAACAGCGAGATATAATGGTCAGGAATCCATCCTTCTACTGTACTGTTCCTTCAATGATGCGCACTGAGCTCTTCGTGTGGACAGAGCACAGCCTGTGGGAATAGATTCCTAGCTGCTATGTGTTTCGGGCCAGTCAGCGAAAGCAAACATTCAGTAGTAATAAAAAAAAAAAAAGGATCTTCCAGCTTCTCCTTAGCTCTCTAACAAACCATGGAGAGAGAAAAAAAAACTGTGAAAGCGGAGAGCACTAAGGAAGACCACAAGGTCGTTATAAAGACAACGGTGCACCCAATCAGCAAAAGCCCAGAGCATCCATTTCCTAGCCAGGTCCAGGAACCGAGTGTGTCCTCATATGACCTGATCTCAGAAAACAGCAGAACTGTCCCAGGCAGAGGACCCGCAGAGGATCGTTTCTCCAAAAATCCACTGCACCCCTACTTCAAAAACCATTGTAAACTGTTTTACATTTATAAAAGATCTGCTCAATCTGCATAACCGAACAGACTCGTGTTAAAAATCTTAACATCCTGACATCTCGCAGGAAGACAGTGCTATGTGTAACAACGGTAGTTTCCCACAGTGATAAAGTATTGAGCAGGCCTCTGAATCAGACGGTAGCATGTGTCAGCACAAGAGAGCAACGATACTGAACTTCCTGTATGTGGTGCACTGCCCAGCTCTGAAGAGAAACACCAGTTGATAAAATACAGTTCTGTTACTGTTGGCTGAACACCGTGAAATTTTTTTCCAGTCACCTACTCACATTGCTTTTTAACAGTGGCGTACCCCAGGGGCCAGGGTGAGGCTCAAACGATAATGGATTTGACTTGGATCCAATCACTCAGGCAGGATGTGAATGGGCGAAGAAAGGGGGAGGACATATCAGACCGACGCGAAAGCTTGTGACAGCTCCTCTGAACGCCACAGTTCACTCCCTCACACTGAAAGGCCTCAGTGAGCATGCTCAGTAGGGAAAGATAGAGCCGCATCCAATTTTTTTTCTCCACCTCTCTGGTTTTAGTTGCAGCATCGATTTATTAATGACCATTGACTGGGCACTTAAGCGTTCCTTCCTGTCTTTTCTTTCCGTCCCCTCTCCCTCCCTCCCACCTCTCTTTCTCTCTCTCTCATACACACACACACACACGCACAAACATTTCAAAAACTTTCATTAAAATGATCAATGACTTTGACAGTAGTAATAATCTGATTGATCACAAAGCACTTGTAAATAGACATTACATTATATTACATTACAGGCATTTAGCAGATGCTCTTATCCAGAGCGACTTACACAACTTGTTACATAGCATTTACATAACATCCATTTATACAGCTGGATATATACTGAAGCAATGGCAGTTAAGTTGCTCACGGGTACAACGGCAGTGTCCTACCTGGGAATAGAACCTATGACCTTTCGGTCACAAGACCAGCTCCTTACCCAGCACTGATCTTGAATACTGTGATGTAATGAATAACAGGTCATTTTACAGTGCTTTGCTGGCACTTTGCAGAACAACGTGCTGGGATCATGGGAAACGATTTCGGAAAGCGAGTCTTTATTGTTCTTTCGTTGGCAGGGGTGACTGGTGAGTAGAGTCCAGCCAGCCAAGCCTTTCATGGCAAACAGATGTAGCAGAACATGCGACATTGTGCATGTGCACATTATGTACAATTAAGTCAAAACTTGGGATTTCTGATTCATGCAGTAAATGTGTTGCAGGTATAGACAAAAGTGCACAAGGACTTTGAATATCTAAATAATAATGGGAAATAAAACTTCACAGTTCTCGTTTGTCAAGTCATTTGGCATAGGGATCAAAAACTTGAATAATAATAATAATAGGCCTAACAATGATAATTATAATAATTTACATTACAAACAGTAGAAAAAACTGAAAAACAATGAACCTTTGTGGGACCACATCAGATGTGATTCCAAAAAATCGATTCAGATTTGAAACATCTGCTGACTCACAAATAGCTGATTGAAATAGTTTACAAATAAGAAAAAAAATTTTTTAAAAACTATTAACAGTCACAGCCACAAATCTGTGCAAAAGCATCCAGCATCTCATTTTTTCAGAACTTTAGCCAGCCCTTGCATATAACACACTATATAGCACCATTATACGGGGTAAAATTTCTGCACATGATTTTTTGCTATATGATACTATCACATATAATGAATGACAGTAGAACAATGCATGATAAAATAAATTCCGTCGGAGTACACTAGTTGGGTTATATACAGTCGAGGTGTGGATAGTGCGGCGCAACGTGATGTGATGACGTAACGATGATGTTATCGACGAGGAATGTGACGTGAAGCGACAGTGACGAGATACAGACGGGGACGATGCGATGTTTACACAGCGATTCGTGATCGCGTGCTATTTTATATAGCCTCACGGTGGGTTCTCCAGGTCGCCTTGGCTTCACGTGCTTCCCGGTATTGGAGATTGAGCAAAACCAGGACAAACATTCTGAAACCGGGGCGGACCGACGCGACCGCGGCAATTCTCAGAACAGGGATTATCTCGCAATGTATGAACCCGCACACGGCGCGCGCGCGCTCTACACAGCCGAACGTGGGTCTGCGCGCCCTGGCTTCTGGAGCGCGTGCAGCGCTTATGTGTTTGTTTGAGGTGAACACCGTGTTCTGGGCGGTGTGTGTACGTGCAGACCTTTTGCCGTGCAATTTAACAGCATTTCTCTTTATCCCCTCCCCCCCCCCCCCTCTCATTTTCCTGATGAAAAATCGTGCGGTCCAAAAAAGCAAAGGTTCCTCCCAATGCTAACAGAACAGAACAGGCCAGGCCAAACTGAATTAATCATTACCCATCTGTCTCTGGGTGGCTATTCCCAGGAACCCTGGGATCTGGTTACAGTCATTACCACGGCTCCACGCTGATATCTGTCTTCAGGTCGGACCCCCTGGAGTCCCCAGGAGACACTGTGTGCCCTCTCCCCAGAGCTGAGCACCCAAAAACACAGACTGTTCTTTCCAGTTTCCTGTGATATCCTGCTAACATTCTAACCGAGGTTATAAACCCTGCGTAAACGCACACAAAGGCTCTTTAAGCTTTTGAAAAACGCTTTTTTAAAAAAGGTTTGTTCACTTAATTCCCCCCTTTTGCAATTGTTGATTGTTAATGAGCGAACAATACATTCTTGGAAAATAGGAATGTACAAATATGGTTTAAAAAAAGGGGTTTCTCACTCACGCAGTAAACAAACAGTCCAGAAAGTCTATCTGGCAGGCAGGTCAGTGTTTATATATTGGCTCACAGAGCTTGCTAGGCACAACTGGACAGTGCATGTCAGTAGTCTGTCTGCCCTCTCAACCAAACCCGGAGGCATGCTCCACGCAAACATCGATAACATCACTTGGCCAATGGGATTACAGATAGCTACAGCATATGAACACTTGTGACCTGTACACCACATGCAGCTGGCCGGCAGTATATGGTGTATAGCAGGGCTAATCGACTCCAGGTCCTGCGGGCCACCATCCGTGCAAGCATTATGCCGTGTTGCCTAACTAGCACAAAATGGAGCACCTTCATTATTTTATGAATGGAAAACGTCTGAAGCACACGCACAATACAGAATGTTCACTTGGTTCACACCTCTCTAACAGCATCGTTATTATTGGTTCAGCCAACCTCTATTCTGCCATTAGAGCAGTGATAGCTATACTGCCATTGAGCTTTGGTGGGGGGGGGGGGGATGCTTAGCTATTCTATGAATCATCTGTAGTAATCTATGTCCCTCCAAACACAGTCCTAATTTTTAATCAGAAACCATTGGGAAGCATTTCCATTGAGAAGGAGAAGGAGAATTCCACATGGAATTATGACTGGGAACCATAAGAATTTTCATGAGGAATGATGGGTAATTGTACAAAAAAAACCAAACAAACAAAAAAAAAAAAAACAGGGTGAATTTTGCTTGCTTAATATAGTGCAAGCTGACCAATGCTGCACTCAGTCAGGGTACAACTTGGCCATTTGATGCAGATGCAAGCATTAGATATGTACTGTGCATCACTTTCGCCTTCAAGCTAAATTCATCTCGTCAGGCGAGACGACTGCAACAGGGTCACACAGGAAGCTCTGTGCCACATTGGGGGGTGGGGGGGTGGGCGGGGGGGGGTGCTATATCTCCACAGGGAGGTCACAAATACACCCGATATCTCATGTTTCAGCAGCAACACTAGTTTGGCATTTTGGACAGGTACAGCCTGGGGCACACACGGTTAAGGGCCCCTAGTTGTTTCCCAGTTTGTACGATACAGTGTTGTGTAAAATCCCCAGAAAATTCCCTCTCGCCCTGTTGCAGGGTTTAAATCATCTCTCTCAATTCGAGTCTTCTCCCACCAGCCAGCAGCTCAACAACAGAACCAGCTGAGGCCACACCCCCTTCCTAAGTCCACCTGTCCGTCCTCGTTGTCTGACTGTGCGTCTCTCGTTGCTCTCCCTTATATCCGATAGTTCCTGCTGCCCGCGTTTCCCCGGCTGGAGTTCTTCTGGTGCGCCTCCTGAAACAGAGCAGGAAGACTCTCAGAGGCTTAGAGCATCAGCTTTGTATACTTTAATATACTACTGCTACTGATACTGAGATTGCGATTGAGATTGAGACCGCTACTGCTACTACAACTGCTACTGCTACTGCTACTGCTACTGCTACTGCTACTGCTACTACAACTGCTACTGCTACTGCTACTGCTACTGCTACTGCTACTGCTACTACAACTGCTACTGCTACTGCTACTGCTACTACTACTATTACCACTACTACTGCTAGTACTACTACTACTGTTACTATTACTATTACTATTACCACTACTACTACTGTTACTATTACTAATACTAATACTACTTCTACTACAGCAACTAATAATAATAATACACTTTGTTAGGGTACATTTTGTGATCTGTAATATTACAGTGTTTAATCGTTGGTCCTAAGCTAAGTTCCCTTTGCAAGTTTAACTGTTCACCTGGGCAGGAATCAAGCAGTGTAACATTCTTGCATATTATTGCTTGCCTGCCCACTGGCTTCATTTTGCATGAAAAGGTACAGTTTGAAAGACATTAAATATTGTGACAAAGATATTATGCCAGAGGACCGAGTATCATTTTTTTGTCACATTTTGTTCCAATAGCAAAATATTCCTGAAAAAAAGATTAACATACTGATGCTGGTGCATGCTAGGAGCATGCAGCTTCACCTCTTCAGAGGGGTAGTGCATACCTTACACGACGGAGAACTGCTACAGGAAATGTGTTTCTGTAAAAAAGCACAGAAGAAGACCCATGCTGGCTTAGTGACATGGCTGAAACCTGGTGACAGGGTATCATTGTTTACTGAGAGCTTAAGACGGACAATCCCGTGACCCTGTAGGAGCCATCGTCAAACGAAGCAGGGTGCAGTGAGTCTGAGCGCCCCTCACCTTGGGGCCCTTGGGCGCGTGGGCGTGCCGCTGGGCGCGGACGGAGCGCGCGGCCTTGCCCGGCTTGGCGGGAGCGCAGTACATCTCCAGCCGCCGCAGCTCGCAGCTCTGGAAGCAGCACTCATCCACGATGCCGCCGCGGCCGTGCGACCGGCGGGAGGTCGAGCCGTAGCCTGGGCTCCTACCTGAGGGGGGGGGGAAGGAGGGAGGGGTTACCTGAGAGAGAGGGAGAGACAGAGAGAGAGAGAGAGAGACAGACAGAGAGAGAGAGAGACAGACAGAGAGAGGGAGGGGGAGAGAGACAGAGACAGAGAGAGGGAGAGAGAGAGAGAGACAGACAGAGAGAGGGAGGGGGAGAGAGACAGAGAGAGGGAGAGAGAGGGGACAGAGAGAGAGAGAGACAGACAGACAGAGACTGACAGACAGACAGACAGAGAGAGACAGAGACAGACAGACAGAGAAACAGACAGGTGTAGAATTCCAGTGACTTTTCCAGGAGATCTGACTCCATGCATTTGATGACAAGCAACAAAGCTCCAGTAAGCTTTTCCATGTTACCAATGAAATAAATGAAATAACTTAATGTGGCATTTACAATGTTGCGTGTACGCTGGTCTGGAAGGGTGGGGGGGGGGGGAGCAGGGCACTCAAACTGTGGAATAGATATATCCTAGAGAACATACTGTGTGTCTACAGTGCCTCACACAACCAGTGCAGAGTCATTCAGCTAACATTGTAGGCTTCCAGTCCTGTTTCACTGTTTCTGTACGGGTGAGTTCCAGCTGGACGTAATTCTGACAGGTCAGCTGGTTTGAGCGCTGCTCAGTCTTTGAACAATGCCTTTTTTTCACACAAGAGAGGGACTTGCGCTGCCCTCCCCCCCAGGGGCATAATTATGCAATCCAACACATCAGCGGATTCATGTTTCAATGGAGAGGGCAGGGTCTTCCCCCCAACCCCATCAGAAAGTGACCCCCCGCCCCCAGTGCCTGATACCATGACCAGTCACCCTTCCTGACAGACGGGGGTAATTTCCTGTCTGCAGCTGGAGGTCAGTCCATCAGCACAGATGGGTTTCTAACACAATTAGTAGAAAGCAACGCAATGCGACAGAAGTTTCACGCAAGCCGTGTGATCACTTATCCAGGACAGCACGGGGGGGGGGGGGGTACTAGCGCAAGGTCTGGACTGAAACGGCACCACAATGCACCACGGCGTCAAGTCCGGAGTCCATAATCGGGTCTTGGCGCACTGAGATTTCAAGCAAATAAAAAACATTTTCCGTTGGGTTTTTACTTGGAAAGATCACCAAAACTAATGTGATGAAGAAAAAAAACAGCGTGCAGGGGCATGAGCCAGGTCAGGAGGCGGGGCATGGAGTATTGCAGTGGGGGGGGGGGGGGGGGTTATTGACAGACAGGGATGTCTATGAGCTTTCTGAGTTTTTCAGACCCTGATCAGGTGTGATGTTGAGCCATTGAATGAGAAGCCCTGGGCGCTCTCTTGCTCCAGGTGTAAGGTGCACGGCTGAGATCTGAGCTCTTTTGATGTGGGATCCTCACTGAATGATCTTTTTTTGAGCAGCTTCTCCAGTGCAGTGGAGAAACTGACAGCTTTCCTCCTCCCTCCCCGCCAACTTCGCATTTGAGGGGACAGCAGCCACCCTCCATCAACATAACGCACATTTAGCACTTGGATATGAACCCACACACACACTCACACACACACACACACACACACACACGCACATACACGCACACACACACACACACACATGCACATACACACTCACACGTACACACTCACACGCACATACACGCACACACACACACGCACGAACACACACACACACACTCACACGCACACTTTCACACACGCACACACTCACATGCACATACACGCACACACACACTCACATGCACATGCACGCACACACATACACACACACGCACATACACACGCACACACGCACACACATACACACACACGCACATACACACACACAGAGTAATTTCACCCTCAGCAGCCCAAATGAGGCCCCAGCATGTCTCAGTGCCTGGCCACTGTGGACAGGGAGAAACGAGCAGCAGCCCAATTCAGTAACTCTACACCCAGCCTCACACTCAGCCAAAGACACAGAACAGGGAAATGAAAGGCAAAAAAAAAAAAAAAATCAGCTGTTTTTTTATTTATGAAGGAGTCCATTAGCAGGGGAACTGGAGAGAGAGAGAGAGAGAGAGAGGAGGGAGGATGGAGGGGGGGAGAGAGGGGGCAGCAGTGCTGCTTTATGAATAAATAATCAGTGCACTTACTGACATAGAAACCTCTGTCGCCGCACACAAACTGCAGAGTGTCCACCAGCTCCGCCCCACAGAGGGTCTCAGGTCCCGCCTTCACCACCGGGGACAGGGTAAGGATGCAGAATACCAGGGAGAGGGTGTGGCTATACCAGCAGCAGCCCATCTTACACTGCAAGAAAGGACAGCCTGTCAGACACGCAACACACCGTACACTAGCCAATGGGAGAGCGAGATATAGAGATGTGATGCACATCTCAACCAATCGGAAAAGGGAGTGAGGCAGTACGTCTTAAACCAATCAATAGGAGAAGGAGACTGTTGGCCATCGCACGTGTGCAGAGTGGAGCCCAGGTAATGGCAGCTTTGGTGCCATACTCTCATCCACCCCCAATTTCCCCATCCTCATGTTAATCAGCAACAGTCTTAGCTGCCCTATCAAGTACGTTCACTATTCATTCATCTAATTCCCCTGGCTACAATGAGTCCTCTCTGTTAAATGGAGAACATCTCTTAAAGCTCAGGGATCACTCGGATAAGCAGGTGCTTATAGCAGACGCAACGACAGCGGATTACTCCTTAACAGCAACATCGATGGAAAGGCTCACAGATAAATGCAAGAACTAGCCACTACCGCTAACTGTCACCAAACACGCGCGCGCACAAACACGCACGCACCGCGCACGCATAAACGTTTTTGCAATGCAATGTTAAGACAGTATTTGCAAATTTATGAAATAAAAAGTCCAAGACGTCACAGGATCTTATACATGGTTTATAGACCGAACATTGAGTAAAATAAATAAAATATGTGAAAATTTGTCTTCCAAATTAACCTCATTTGAAGCAAGTATTGGGAAGCTAATGCTTACCATTATACAGTAACTTCTGACTAACGCATAAAGGAGAATGTGCTTCTTCACTGACAAATGCGCCCTCCACCTCTCTTTGTCGCAACAAAGGAAAGAAATTAGACACGTGCTTGTTGAACAGGACCAGATTACTTTTTCACAAGATGCAGGAGCAGCGGATCCAGCCGCCCTCAACCAGAAAGGGAAAACGGCGAAGCCGCCGATCTGGGCTACTAGGGGATGAACCACCGGTCAAATTAACACAATAGAGAGCATCTAGGTTCTACATCATTTGGGAGCTCTTCGTCTCCAAATTTTCCAAGGGCGCAGCGGGGAGCCACTGACATTAAAAAGCATTTTTAAAAAAGGTCTTTGAAAAGCTCATTATTATTTTCGCCTGTTCCATTTTTGCAGTCAAACTGAAGCGAGTTTGAAAGTTGAACTTAAAAAGTATGGAGCATCCGAGAGAGGTTTATACTTAGGAGCTCACGCCTCTGCCAACGTGCTCCTAAATGCAACCAGCATATCAGTTTCTACAGCACATACTGTAGCTAAACAACTGTCTATACACAATTACACCCTAAAACTGTGAGTGTTCATACATTTACGCACACACACACGACTACATATTCTGCATACATACAGAATACATGTCTGCCCCTGGTTCTTCAAAACCACAATTAATGAGAAACAAAACATTTATAGTATAATGTGATCGGTATGACAAAGCACAGGGATATTTCTGCAGAAAATGTTGCGTTATGCACATATTTACAAACTATTTCGCACAAATATTGTAATTACTCAGTATAAAAGTTATGAAATAATGCTAAAAATATTGCCGGGAAAACTATCAATATTAAAGTGTACAAATCAGTAAAGTTACCTTGAAGACATGGCATAACCACTGAAAGATATAACCGTTAGACATCCCCACGGGTATCCTTCTGTCAAACCCCAAGAAATATGAATTTATTTCAAGGCATTAAAAATCCCGCGCAGAAGATGCTGAGATTCACACCTCAATATTCCGTCTATGCTCCATAGCGCAGCATCGTTTCGGTGAAGTGAGGTTTGGGCAGCTGGAAACGGATTCACGAAGAAAATCCCCAGCATTTATCCACATTACATTGACGTTTTCAACAGGAAACAGCTGGACGCACACTTGATTCTCCTCTCGTTAAGTTATTCATTAAGGATGTTGGGCAAATTTTCAAATAACGTCATTCTACCTTTGCCTCAGATGGGACTGAATTTTGATCTTGTAAGGACTTTCAAGATTATGAATTCTCGTGCTACCCACGCTCTTTATTAAAGCTTGTTAGGTGAAGAATAATATATTATCGTCGCTCACAAGAAAGTTGTGACGCGCAACTGGAAGAACGCTCTTCGATAAGCACTTTTGCGTTTCTATAAGCGTCATACATTATATTTGTTATATGCAACATCGCCCGGAAGAGAAACACATAAATGTAGTAGTAAAATATAAATCTCTAGATTATTAGCCAAGCGATTATGACTCAAACCTGTTCCATTAGTGGGTTTAAAACAAAAAACACATGCACACTTTTGTCTTGTTTGGAAACGTCTTAAACACAGAGATACACCAAACTGTTCCAATAAACCCGAGGAATATCTAGAGAAAAACACTGGGATTCGTGTGCGTTTGCTGCGCATCATTTAAATTAAATTAGGCAGGATGTTCCGGCGTGGTGAGACAGGTCGACTTGACCTCGGAAGGGGCGGAGGGCTGCTACAGCGACTGCTTTGTGTGCGGTCTGTTTATTCTGCTAGACGGCAATGTCCGAATTCAAATGAACAGAAGGCTAGGTCCGTGTGTAAAGACACAGAGCTCATCCATCTGATAAAATGAGAGAGGTTGTCTCTGTTGCGACACAGTCCTTCCTATGCGATCGAACGGACATTGTTGGTGGACAGATGAAACAGGATGCAAACACAAACCGTGCGTCTCTGCATCGTCTCAAATGCCGACACGCAAATAGAACACCTGTCATAAGTAGCTCAATGCTGTAAAGTTACTACAACCTTGGCCTGCGAAACAATGCTGCCAGACACCTGAATTAATTCCCTTATAAATAGAAAAAATGTCCCCATACCACCTCTTAATATCCTCCATCTGTCATTGGACATTGAGCGTGTTTTTTCCTTTTTTTTCCTTTTAAGTGAACGCAAATATGTGATCTTTAAAAATGATCCCCTACCTGTGAACTAAAGGGAGAGTTGCGTGAAAGCCTTTATTCTGTGATGGTAGAGTAGCGGGGGCTGGTAGCTCCTCTTGGGAAGAAGGGTACCGAAGTAGATTTACATAATTAAATGTAATTAAATAATAGCCCAATATATGTTTGTAACATTTCTTTCGAAATGTTTCAGGGTTAATAAAGATGCAATTCACAAATGCGCTATGGCCAAAATCAAACCCAAAACTTTTGGCGTAAGGGGGGGGGGGGGGGGGGGTGTGTTCGCTCTTTCCAACACGCCGAATTCATAATAGCACCGTGACTCCATCTAGTGATTTTTTGAAAAATTACAATTCGAATGAGAAGATCCACGTTTTAAAAAACGTTGCAATGCCTGTAAGCGAGTGTCTAAGAAAAAGTGCGAAAGATTTGAGAAAATTCGCTTGAAAAATTAAGTTGTATGTGGAACCCACAACTCGTGAATGAAGTTTTCAAAAAACAAAGCTTTCGAAAAAGAGTTTTAGAACTGTTTATGATGCACTGCAGTGGGTAGAGGAAATACATCCAGTAAGACAAGAAGTTCGTTCAGACTCAAGTGCAGCACTGTTAAGTTTAAAATCTTGTCTAGTTGCAGAGAGGCGAATGAGAGGCATCAATTGTAAAGCGCTTTGGATAAAAGCGCTATATAAATGCAGTCCATTCATTCCATTCATTCAGAGGACATACTATGTAAAATATTGTAAACCTCGGTTGACATTTAGAATCAGCGAGTTTTTGTGGATCCCGACTCGGGTGGGAGTTGAGGGGAACGAGACATTAAAACGGAAGAAGAAGAATAAGACCGCGGAACAATTAGTACCTTGGTGGGATGATAAGTGCAAACAAGCAGTAAAGAGTAGGAACAAGGCATTTAAACTGGTCAAAAGATCCCATAATTTTCAGCATTTGGTCCAGTACAAAAAAAGCACAGGCAATGGTTAAGAAAACGATAAGATAGACAAAGAGGTCATATTGGAGGAAGTTCTGTGGGTCAATTGGGAACACCACTCAGATAGGAGAAGTTTGGGGAATGATAAAGAAAATGGGAGGAGATAGGAGGGAATGGAACTACAAGAAGGACAGAAAGTCATCCAACTAAGAGGGTATTGGAGGCTAGTTGGGAGAGGGAAAAAGCACAAAAAACAAGTTTTGGATGGGTAGGCAAGGACATTGTAGAACAAATGCAAATTCATGAAATTGAATTTTGTCCAACTGTGTTGTGGCCTGTGAGACCAGTCTGGATGTTGCAAAATGCTTATGTGGACATGGAACTATTGAATATAAAGCACAGAAATAAAACAGCAGATTTAGTTCAGGAATATTACATGCATAGGGACAGGAATTACAATGACTATTTACAGATTTTTACAGATGGGTCAAAGGATCCAATAACAGAGGTGACAGGGGCTGCAGTGGTGATTCCCAGTCACCAGACTGGAATCAGTAAGAGAATGTCAGATTATTTGAGCATTTATGCTGTTGAGCTAATTGCAGTTCTGTTAGGATTAGAGTGGGTGGAAGGAGTGACGGCAAATAATCTACTCATCTGTAGTGACTCTGTATCAGCATTGTCAAGCATTAAAACAGGATCAGGAAGTAATCACCAAGACATATTATATGAACTGTTGTTTAATAATTCAAGGATAACTAATCAAGGGAAAAACATAAAGTTCATGTGGGTACCAGCACATTCAGGAATCCAGGGAAATGAAAAAGCAGATAAGTTGGCGAAGGAGGCGGTTAGGAGAGAGTATGTGGACCTTAATGTTAAACTTTCAAAATCAGAGGGGAAAAGCATCGTTTGGAGGGGAGTAATCAAACAATGGCAACAACATTGGGATAGTGAAACAAAAGGAAGACATTTATATAAAATACAAAATAAAGTAGGAACGGTAAGAAACAGTGGAACCGATAGAAGAGAGCAAGTAATCATAAGTAGATTAAGAATTGGTCACAGCAACTTGAATAGCACACTATTTATTATAGGAAAACATCCAACTGGATATTGCGATCAGTGCCAGGAATCAGAAACAGTGGAGCATGTCCTGATTGAATGCAGGAAGTATGAGCAAGAAAGAAGGGTAATGTTTACAGGGTTACAGAGACTAGGAGTAGAAGCAAGGCTTACAGATCTGCTTGAGTGTGGGGACAGGGTGGAGGGAAAGAAGGTGATATTTAGTTTTTAGAGGGCAACTGGAATAAGTAACAGAATACAAGAGATCCAGACAGCAGTACATGGTTAGATCCAGAAGGAGGCGGTAATGCAACTAAAAAAGGTCCAACCGCCGTAAAAGACCAAAGAAGAAGAAGAAGCAGCAGTAGAGGAAGAAGCAGAAGAAGAGCGCGGAACAACAGAAAACAGTCGAAACGGTCGAAACGTTCGGTGGTCAACATGGGATCTGTGGATCCGAGGATGGAGGCCTTTATACAAGGCATGGTAAATGACTGGTGCGCTGACTGGTACACAACGGTTGCCATCAACGCTTTCAGAGGCGCGGACTACGAGAAATTTTATAAATTTCGGGATGTAATTAAAGGTAAGTTTAAAAAAAATATAAGTTTAATTATTGCCCAACAAACGAGACGACAACATTACGCAGATGTTGCACAACATTATACTAAATAATGCAATGCGTAACACTTCAGACGTATAAATATTACAGGGGATACAGATAACACCGTACTTAAAAGAAAGCATCAAACCTAGTTCGATACTCGTAAATTACTCTTAGCGTTCGCTAAAATATTACCAACGCAAATGATACGTTTGCAGTATTCAATAGCTAGTTATTGTTATTGCCAAGTTACGGCTTGTAACGTTTTACAGTGATATGCAACGTAGTTAGCTACTTTAAATGAGCTAGCCAGCCTAAACATGGTTATGAAATAACTGGTTCTGTAGAGTCAATGGCTTTCTGTACTGTTGTGGCTTAGCAAGCCATTTTGAAATTCGCAATAGGAATTTTGTAATAATTACATCTGGGCAATTTTAAAATGCTGCCACCTTAATCATAATAACACCGCATTGTTGGTTGTTTTTGTACCCTTTATGGAAATACATGTTCAGTATAAATTGCATTTGAGTTCTGTGCGAACATGAGCAAGACCCTTATTGGGTGGCAACACAGCTAGGCTGTTTGGGTACGTATGTTTGCCTCTGATACGTTTGACTGTTTTAACATCGCTGATTTATCCAGGTTTAGTTGCACTGCCAGTGGCAAACAGGGAAAAGTTCAAGAGACGGATACGTGTGATTCAGTTCCTGTCCCGGATCCATGACTGCAACAAACCGGGTGAGAAATTTCAGGAAAAGACTCGTTTTAAAAAAATGATACTCCACGTGTACGTTATGACCACATAATGCATTATTCTGCACCAAATACGTGCACCAATGATAATTAGGCCTACTTTGCGTCAAGGTGAATTTCGTATATTCCTTTGGTAAAGCGGAGGTCATGAACATCTTTGTTGAATCCTTCTGGGCACTGATTCCCTCTATAGAGTTGATCATATTTTAACTGCTCAGTCGACTACTGTAAATTGTTCAGCTTTGTTCAACATTTCGGGGTAATCCTGGTAGATTTTTGTCAATAAAGCTGTCCATTTTCAACTATTTTTTCCCGCCAAATTTTTCATTTTCCTTCTCCTGTGCAGATTCACTGACCTAATTTGTGCTGTGTGGATCAGCTAGAGAAGTGGGCATGGTTTGTAGCATATAATGGAGGACAGAGAGGTTTGGAGTGCAGTAAGCTCATGTCCTTCATGTCATATCAGGCACGCTAAGGCACACGATATTGTCAGCTTTACCTGCCTGCATCTTTCTGGATGAGACACACAACTCCAAACTGTGTTCTCCTGACCACAGAGCACTCGAGAAAAATACATAGTATGGTCATGAGTCCATCTGTCAAAGGATTCCAAAATTTTAGTTGGGAGCAGGATTTAAATCAGATTCTTTTTTTTTTCGGGTTTGGAATAAGTCACAGAGTAGGCATACATTGATATGTGATTATTTGGTTGTTTTTAAATGTTCCATACTTGCAATTGTAATTATAATTTAGGATTCATAAATCATTAAGTTTGGTTCCGTCACAGCTGGCACTGTGCTTATAACTGCAATAATTATTTTAATTGTACATTTTACTCTATAGTTTTTTTTTTTTTTTTTGCTCTCTTCAAAAACCTTCTGTGGACAAGTGTTGAGAATTAGCATGTATGCTAAAACACTTAAGCAATGCATCTGGTTTGTCCAATGTGATTGTGATGTCCATGTCAAATAAACATAACTTAACTGTCGATGACCCTGGCTCTGGCTTTAGGTGACATGAGAGGGGGAATACCAGCAGCTTTCGGTAGGTCACCGACAGACTTCCCAAACGTTCATTGTGTTCGAGTTTCTCTGTTCTGCTTCTTTTTTTTTGTTGCAACAGTTCACGTTGCTTGCATTTGATCCTTGGTTCATAAAACTTGCCACTGCTGACATTCGGCACTCAAATGCGGGCAGACAAAATCATTTCAGGTGGTGTATGAAAATGCAGTAATTGGTTTCCGATTGCTTCCACGCCCCCCCTTCTCCCCTCCAGATTTAATCTTTGAGTACGAGGGAGACTGCTCACCGCTGGAGTCTGCTTTGCGGCTGGTCCTCTCCATCGAACAGGAGATCTTTGTTCCATGGCATGTTGCGGAGGATACTAAGAAGTCTCTCTTAGAGGCGGTGAGCACTTCCCCCTGGGCCAGCAGCTGCCCCTGTAACCTGAGCCAGGGGACTGCTGTCTGTCCGAACTCCGAAGACAAGAAAACTGAGTAATATCAAATAATGACCACGATTTGAATAGAAAGTTGTTATGACCGCTGTTTTAAAAGAAGAAAAATGAGGATCAAGTACAGCCCTTCTGTGAATTTGATTGGATTTAAAATGGCAAGTGGCATTCTGGTGTTGACAATGGGTTGACTTGATCTCATTTTTCTTCCCCTGGCCTTGTTTTAAGAAACTCTAAGGGTTTGAAACTTAAGGGCAGAAATAAGAGCAACAATCCATTCATTTGGATTTGCCAGGAGTGATTAAGAGCCCGGGCACATAGAAAGGAGAGGTTCTGATTGGTCGATGCTCCATTTGGCTCATGCCTTCATGTCGATGCCGTGGAGGTCCATGGCACGAGGCAGCCATTAGCATCCGGGTCCATTTCACTGCTGTGCAGTGCGCAGAGTGGCGTAACGTTCCGGACCTTTCCTGAACGTGGCCGTTGGCTTGGGAGAGGAAGAGGAAGAGGAAGGCGAATCGCAGGAACGTCCTTCTGCAGCACGTTTTAGCGCTTGCTCTCGCTGGACGTGCGTGAGTTTGAGCAAGGCGTCCCGTTCTCTCACACCGCCTTTCTCTTTCTCAAACAGCTGGTGGCGACCTTGAGGAAGCAGCATAGGAAACCGGAGGAACTTATTCAAAAATGGGATTGCCCAAAAAACTTACAGGCAAGTTCTCCAAAGTCTGACTCTCCGTCAGATACCAAAACTTTCAGTGCTGAAACTTCTGGCAGTGAAGTTGTCATTCTGTCAAAAGGTGAAAGTGTTGCTTGAGGTTGGTGTTTGTTTTCCCACAGAAAAAAAGACTTCTGGAGTTGCTGTCTAAGTATGGGATAGACCCTGCCTACGAGCAATTTAGCTACGAGGCGTTCAAAAAATCAATGATGGAATTTTCCGAAAACATCTTCACCATGCCACAGCCTTTCTTGCGCTTGGTATGTTCATAAGTCCGTCTTTATTTTTATTTTTTAAAGCTGTGTTGTCTTCCTAGTATAGGGATCTATATAAAGCTGCATAGGGATCACTCTGATGTACAGTAGATGCTCAGGTAACAGAGTCCTAACCAGAACAGGAGCGCTTACCTGTGTGCTGCTTGTCTCAGATTGCAAAGGAGGAAATCTCCAGCAAGTATTTGTATGAAGCCGGAATGGGCAACTGTCAGCCAGCTTCGCGGGACGGAGAAGCCGGACCCTCGGCTAGGCTCACAACGCCTGTTGTAATGTGAGTGTGTGTATGAGGGAGCGCGAGCGTTCATCTAGGAGTGAGTGAGTGCATGCGTGTGTGTCTGCACATGTGTGTGTGAGTGTATGAGTGCGTGTGTGTCTGCACGTGTTGATGTAGAGTGATGTAGGTAGAGTGCTGTGTGAGTGAGTGTATGTGTGCTGTGTGTTGGGTATTGAGTGAGGAGTTGGTATTTGTGATGGTGCGGTGGCTGTAGGTATGAGGAGTGAGTATGCGGATGTGCTGTGTGAGTGGTGTAAGTGTGTGGTGTGTGTAGTGGTGGGGGTATGAGTGAGTGAGTGTATGCGTGTGTGTCGTGTGTGGTATGAGTGATGAGTGTTCGGTGTGTGTGTGTGTGTGGTGTGTGTGAGTGAGTGTATGAGTGCGTGTGTGTGGGTATGAGTGAGTGAGTGTATGTGTGTGTGTGCGTGTGTGGGTATGAGTGAGTGAGTGTATGAGTGTGTGTGTGGTGTGATGGGTATCAGCAGGCCTTCTTGAATGATGCGTGTGTCAGGTATGAGTGGAAGCCTGAATGGGGGTGATGCTGAATCGCTGGCTTAGGGCTGCAGGTACGCGGGAGGGGGGATCAGCAGGGTGGCGTCCGTCACTGTTGCGGTGGCGAGGTGAGCAGGAGGTGAGTCGTGTGGACGCCTGTAGAATCGCTGCCGGGGTCCCGGACCTACAGCCCCCTGACACACATGCCCTCGCTGTCCTCCCGAGACAGCCAGGAACACCAATGGCGTGCTCGTCAGCCACGGCAGGGCTGCCGCGGCCCGGAAGGGACAGCCAGGGCTTTCCGAGGAGGCGGGGCACCAGCACCGAAATACCAGCCACTGCCCCAGCCCAACCGCTACAGCCCCAAAACCACCACTGCCCCAGCAACCCACTATCCAGCCCAAAACCACCACTGCCCAGCCCAACCCACTATCCAGCCCCAAAAACCACACACTGCCCAGCCCAACCCACTATCCAGCCCCAAAAACCACACACTGCCCCAGCCAACCCACTATCCAGCCCCAAATACCGCACACTGCCCCAGCCCAACCCACTATCCAGCCCCAAAAACCACACACTGCCCCAGCCCAACCCACTATCCAGCCCCAAAAACCACACACTGCCCCAGCCCAACCCACTATCCAGCCCCAAAAACCACACACTGCCCCAGGCCAACCCACTATCCAGCCCCAAAAACCACACACTGCCCCAGGCCAACCCACTATCCAGCCCCAAAAACCACACACTGCCCCAGGCCAACCCACTATCCAGCCCCAAAAACCACACACTGCTCCAGCCCAACCCACGATCCAGCCCCAAAAACCACACACTGCCCCAGTCCTACCCACTATCCAGCCCCAAAAACCACACACTGCCCCAGCCCTACCCACTATCCAGCCCCAAAAACCACACACTGCCCCAGCCCAACCCACTATCCAGCCCCAAAAACCACACACTGCCCCAGGCGAGTCCGTGGCCCGGCCCCAGACACCCCCACCTGAACCCGCCGCCCAGCCCGAAAAAGCACGGGACGCCCTGGAGAAGGACCCGAGCAGCGAGGAGTCCCCGTTCAGCGCCCCGCCGTCCCCGGTGCTGCCCTGCAGGAGGCCGCGCGACCGCCGCGCCAGGTAGGCCCGCACCGCCGCTCTTCGGCCTCCGGGAGGCGCCGTCGCGTCTGTGCGCCAGCTAGGGTTGGCGCTGGGTTGCCTGGGTTACGCTGGCTCAGCCCTCTCCCCCTGCCCCCTTCGCAGGCGCTTCAGTGACAGCGACATGTCGCTCACCCCTGAGGACGCCGCCCCGGGGACCTCCGCCCCGGGGACCTCCGCCCCGGGGACCACCGCCGCCCCGGGGACCTCCGCCCTGGGGACCTCCGCCTCGGGGACCTCCGCCTCGGGGACCGCCGCCCCGGGGACCTCCGCCCCGGGGACCGCCGCCTCGGGGACCGCCGCCCCGGGGACCGCCGCCCCCAGCAGGACGCCGTAAGTCTGCTGTCATGTGCACGCGCGTTACCTGTCTGGCACCTGTTCCCAGAGCCAGAGCCAGACCTCGGGCTTCTCCCTGAGCTCACCGGTGCAGAACGATGGGTTTAGAGGCGCTTCCTCGCGACAGCGCCTTTAAACACACAGCCCCCGTTTCCTCTTCCTGCAGGAGAAAGCACAGGATGCTGGACTCCGCCACAGAAACGAAGGTGGACTGGAGCGACGAGGAGGCCCTGTTCTCTGGTGAGGCCCGGCAGGGTAGGATGCTGCACTGCTTCAGTTTGGACGTGTAAAAGTACAGGAGTCATTTCGTGATATTGGATAAAATGCAAGAAATTAAAAATATATTTTCTTTTTTTTAAAATGGTGGAATGTGAAAATAAACTGCTGCACATGAGGGTTAATGTTTTTCTTTTTTGTCCAATTGCTTTTTAAGGCTTTAAAAGGACTAGAAGGAGCGTGAGAAAGAAGGTATTTTTCCTCTTTGTTCACTGATATGGTTATTACGTTACATTGACATGATTCTTTTTGCTTCGGGAGACCTGTTCGTCCACAGTTCATCCATTTTAGCGGGCTACGTTATCTATAAAACTACTGGCTAATTTGTGGATGTTGCTGGCTGGTGCAAAAGTGGTGGACCAATGGTGGTGTGTGGTTAACCCTACAAGCTGTGAGATCACAAACGTGTGATTAGAACGTTCGTAACGGAACATTCTATTGCTGATGTCACAATCGCTGCAACTGAAAGCAGTGGAGATCTAGAACACTGAAAATGGAGTTCTAGAAAAAGAAACATTGCAAAAAAACCCTACTTTTTATAATATGGGATGAACTGTGGTTGGTTGCAGGCCTGGACGGAAGAGGAGAGCGAGTGGGTGCGGCAAGGAGTGGCAAAGTACGGCGAAGGAAGCTGGGCCAAAATCAGGGACCGGTTCCCCTTCAAGGGCCGGACGTCGGTCAACATCAAAGACCGATGGCGGACCATGATGAAGCTGAAGTAGGGGTGAGGGCCGGAGAGCCCGCGTTGCTCCCGGCGTTCAGGGCCAGAGCAAACGCAATTTCAACTGTTCAATATTTGAATGCCAAGTTTTTTGCACGGTTTACTTTTTTTTTTATTGAACCCGAGTTATGGTTAGTTAACTTTTTCTTTTATTGAACCTGAGTCCTGAGTTGGTTAGTTTTCTAAGGATCCTTTTCTATAAGTTTCCCAAATGCCTTTTGTTGTTTTTTTCCAAAAAAAAAAAAAAACTCCAGAGGAAGGAGCAAGAGACATTATATCAGTTTAACAAAAAATGAATGAAGTACCATTTGTACCAAGTGGAAATAGTGTTCATACCAATGTTGGCATTCTGTGTTTTAAATAAATTGTTCTTCAGCAAGATTCTCAGGTGTGTTTGAAAGCACAACACCTTGCACTTCACTGCTTCTCCCACAGGAGCCTCCTAGGCTGGTCATTCTGTCAGTATACGCACCTTATCCAGAGCAACACGCACAGATTTCATTATTACAGAGTGCATTTATACAGCTGGACATGCACTGAAGCAGTCCAGGCTTAGGTACCTTACTCAAGGGTACAAACGCCCAAACCTGGGATTCAAACCTGCCAACATCCCTAAAGAATTATGACATTCACAAAAACCACCTCAAGCTCCCCACATTCTGGCCCTCATTAAGAATGTGACTATAAAGTTTGATCTGGGAGGAGGCGAGGTCAGGCCACGTGCAGCCACCACAGACACAGGCAAACTCAGTACAGCGGGTTGTCTGTCAAAGCTCTGTGGAACTAGAAACAGGTAGACTTACAGAAGTTTCCGGAAGCCTCCGGCAAAAGGAGGAGGAAATAAGAGACCAACAACAGTCCTTTTTTTTTTTCTCTCTTGGTATTTGTATTTAACCTTTCGTTGGCGTGCCTCTCTTCTACGAAGACAAGCGCTCGGTAAGAACATGTCCCATTTCTCCCACAAGAAAATCAGCAATCAAGCCCATTAAAAGAAGAAAGGGAAAAAAAATAAAACCTGCCAATTTCGCTGAACCTAAAAGAGTTCTGCCCTGTATCGATAAAGGTCTTTTAAAGTCTCCCTTATGTTTATTTGCACAGGAAGGCAGCGAGTAAGGCTTACGTTAAAATCCCCACACCGAAAAATCCCGATCGAAGAGAGAGCTTTTCCATCGTCATGGAAACTCAGAACGTTTCGTTAGGAATGTTGAATTAAAAACATTTCTGGCCCCGTTTCCTTTGGAAAAAAAAAAAAACCTTGATCAAACGAGTAAAACCTGCCCCCCCCCTCCCCCCACTCAGTCAAAAACCCGCGGTACGCAATCAAGGTCCCTGGATTTTAAGAGCCAGACCGAGACCTCAGGCTTTTCCGGGAGGTCACCGGTGCAGAACGATGGGTTTTTAAAAATTCTACCGCCGGGCCAGGTACCGGACCGGGGTTCCTGATCGTCTTCTGGCACCTTCCGCGCCCCTCAGCATTCCTCCTTCACGTACATGGTATCGTCCAAATCGGACTCCAGGTGTTCCAGCCTGTCCGTCTGCCCGCTCATGATCTCATCTGGGGTCTTCATAAACCTGGAGAGAGAGGGGGGAAAAAAGTGGAAAATAAAATACCAGCTCTAATCCGTTTTTATAGCATAAGACAGGGCTAACGCTAGTACCTCTGCAAGGTAAAGTTAAATTTACACAGATTTTGAGTTGACTGGATAAGGTTCCAGTTGAGAGCGTTATCTGCGTACTTCCAAACGGCTCGGTGCTAATCCAGATTTTGATGAACGAGCTGGGCTGGACTTCGCAAGTGAAGCGGCGGGGCGAATGGTTTTAAGAAACAAGCCAACTCGAACACGAGGCCAGCGCCGTGTTCAGGGCATGGTTTTTTCCCCTCTTCTGCCCCAGGTGACAGGACAGGTACGTTTGGGGGCGACGGACACCTCTACCTGAACAGCAGCCGCTGGCCCGGCTCCTTCCTGATGATGTTCAGTTTGTAGTAGTGCCTCAGGGCCCGGGACATCTTCTCATACGTCATGTTGGTCCTGTTCTGGTTTTAAACACGCACACCACAGGGGATCACATGATTAGTGAAAGAGCACCCCATTTCACATAACGGCCTGAGATTCTGATCGCATGCAATAAGGTCATAAAGAACCCATTTTGATTTTACACAGTGACATCACAAATATGATTTAAACTTATGTCACAAGGGGTTCATCTCAAAAGTTCAAATACAGCATCCAGACAGATCTGGCAAATAATTTATGTACAAAACCACACCTTGGGCTATCCTTTTCAAATACCATAACAATTCATATTTAACTTTTCTAGCTTATACATTGTGCCTTAGGGTTTGACAGTCTAGGTTCTGAGTCCAGTTCCCTAGCGTGGTTAGGGTCCAGGTTCAGACACTAGTTACCTTGTGATTGCCCCACAGGCGAGCCAGACCGTTGGGATCAACGATCCGGAACACTTTGGTTTCCTTGTCCTCCCAGCGAATGTAGTTCTCGTACCGGCTGTCAGACAAGAGCTGATACACATAGTCCCACAGCAGCCTGCAATCTGAGAGGACGATAATCATTATCAATACTTACGCCGTCAGCAGTTTTTTTGCTTTTCGGTTCAGGGGTGAAAGTTCTGCGCTCATTTCTGCATTTTGGATGACGGAATTACCCATCAGTAAAACTTTGCGCAACAAACAGGCCGAAAGCCTGTTCATGGCGATCGATAACTCGCCAAGTCACTTAATAATCCGCTTTAGCGATCAGTTTGTGGGTTGTGAAATTATCAAATGCAGAATTACAAACTGTTGGGCAGCACTCCCAATTGCTCTAATCTAGATAATAAAGGATTAATTTAAATATATTTTCTAAATCCCACAAA
Source organism: Anguilla rostrata (assembly GCF_018555375.3). Taxonomy (NCBI): domain Eukaryota; kingdom Metazoa; phylum Chordata; class Actinopteri; order Anguilliformes; family Anguillidae; genus Anguilla; species Anguilla rostrata. Next base: position 12,399,812 of record NC_057951.1, on the reverse strand, counting down.
AAAAAACCACATCTCTTTTGTTAAGGACCATTTGCTGTGGTAACTGGCCTAACTAACCTAGAAAGTAAGTGTTGGAAAAATGAAATAAATTGGAAAATACTGTGAAACGCTCAGTTTGGTGCCAAGGCCTCAGAGAAAGGTGTGGTGGACGTGCGCTGTGGGCCGGGGGGGGTTTTGGGGGGTTCTGGGGGGTCGGCGTACCCGCGATGCGTCCCATGGGCAGGGCCTGCTCGTCGGGCGGGGACATGGGCATCAGGATGTGGTTGCGGTACAGCAGGTCCTCGCGGTGGTGCGGCGCCAGGTTCCGGCCCGCGCCCCCGCCGCCCGACTCGCGCCCGTTCTCGGGGGCCCCGCGCGCGCCCCCCCGAAAGTCGACGGGGCCGGCGCGGGGCGCGAGGACCAGCGGGTGCATGATGGCGCTGGGCAGCAGCTGGATGACGCGCGGGCCCTCGGGGCAGGGGCTGCCCGGGCGGGGCGCCTCGTGGGGCGTGGCGCAGCGCCCGTTCCCCCGCTCGGCCGGCGACACGCTCAGCGGGTACGGCTCCTCCGGGTGGTGGTTGCTGTCGGGCAGCTGCGAGGCCGCCTGCGGGGGGTCCTCCCGGGCGGCGGCGTCCGGGCGGAGCGGCGAGCGGGGGCGATGCCGCAGCTCGATGGTGGGGGTGTGGAGAGGGAGGGGCTCCGTACCGCGGGGCGCTCGCCGTACCGTTTCTGCGGGGACACAAACACGAGGGCGTCACGGGTATTAAAAACACTCAACATCGCTTTTCTCTCAGCCATTCATTTTATTCCATAGATCTAATATCGAAAATCTGCTTTACGGTCTCCGTGAAGTGTTGCGTGCTGCTGGGCCCCAAACTCTGCAGGTTATGACACATGCAGACACTCGCATGCTACAGAAGAGTATGCCCAGTAAAAATCACACGCACAACTACTTTACAGTTTGGAGTGTGAAACAGGACTGAAGATTTGCACACACATTAAAATCACAGTTTGACTTGAAGTGCTGCTTCTGAATGATACAAAACTTAAATGACTTCATCCCTAAAAGACTCCTAAGAGGGCACTGAAGTACTTTGCAGTACCACCACGCACTGCTCCTCGAATGTCCAACACGGGAGGAGGGGGTTTCAGTGCTGAGGGTAGTGTGAAGAACAGAGTCCGCACCTTCTAGTTCACATTACACTCTCACGCGTTTCCAGCAGATGTCACTGCACTTCATCTAATCGCAAATGTGGCAAAAACAAACACTAACAAGAGCGCCTTCTGATCTGAGCCGATACAAAATACTGGTGCTGCGCTCTACTGGGCAGGTTGTGGAAGGGCAGAGTAAAGACAGGGAAACTAGTGGTAGTGCGTGTTCAGGGTAATCACCGCATCAGATAAAATTCCCCTCACTACAACAACGAAACTTTATGTAAATTGCTTAAATTTTTTTTTTTTTTTAAAGGCAGTTGGGCCCATGCCTGGCTTGAAAGAAAACAAGGAAGTTGTGAGCCGCAAGAGTAACCGACTTCCCTTCACAGCTCCCGGACTTGGAGAGGTTGAAAAAAAAACAAAAAAAAAAAAAAAAACAAGCGCACTTCCTTGTAAAACCGGTTTCCCTGGCAACATTCCAAAGTGCAGACTCTCCATGTTCCGCTGCCGCTGCTGAGTCACGGCACGTCACTGCTCGTCCAAAGTCTGCGGATCAGCAGCGCCGAGAAATCCCCCCCCTCGGGTGCGGCTAAACAATACGCCGTCCACCGCACAATAATGGCCCAGGTACAATACAAACTAGCCTCCCGTCCCTGGTTCAGTCAAGGAACTACGCTTCTACAGCCATAAAGCGCACATCACAAGCACGTACACGGCTTTCACTCAGTCTGCAGTCCTGTAAGCCTAGGTGTAAGGGGCGTACGCCATTGGTGTCGTCCTGTTGATTGTTAACAACGCAGCCTTGTGGCAGCTGTCCTTTTCATACCCACATAGCGATGTGGTGACCGTCTCAGCCCAATAATTCCATTGTCCCTGACTGGAGTGAAAAGCAATTAATCTGTCAACACACAACGCAAAGAGCACTGCTCGAAGACATTCAAGGGCTGTTACCATTTCTGATCAGAAAAAATAACAACAGCTGATCATTCATCGTTCAGACAATAAGGTTGAACACCTGAAGTGGGTCAGTCCTTTTTCTTTCACATACTAGAATGGCACAAGTTAAACTCGTCAGCTGTTGGTTGTATTTTTTAGCCATGCTTAATGTGAATGGACTGAGCTGAACGTGGGAGAACGTGCTTTGCACCCGGAAGTGAGTCTCACTGGGGCACACTCAGTCCTCGTGAGGTCTACCCAACTTGATATTTTGGCGGTAAAAACGGCCTGGCCTCCGTGACTCAGGAGCGCGAGGAGAAACGGCTCAGAGGTGCGGAATTTCACCTCTCCCTTAGAAATATTAAATATAGTTTCTGGGAGGGACGTCCCGCCTCCACACCGGACCTCGCAGAGACACTCACTCCACCCAGAGAGAGACTGCGATGATGTCACCCGCCACTCAGAAGCCAACGGGGCTGGGCTACAGCCACCCAGCACAGGTAAACTGGAGCACGGTTAGTGGACTTCCTGCTTGCACACAAAGCTTACGCTTGGCACAGCTAACCCGGCTAGCCGTGGGCCAGGAGTCCGGACCGCTGGGAAACGTTTGGCAAGAGGCCGAACTCTGAATTGAGTCCCATTTACATCATGACGTTATGGAACATTGCAGGGGCTGTTAGTCGACTTGGTTAATGACGACAAAGACAGTGACGGTGCGTGGCGTTGACCGCGCTCCAACCCGCCAACACTCACCTTCAAGTTTGAGCTGCTGCACAGCGCCCTCCGGTGGCGAGTGGAAGGAGTTCCCGGGAAAGAAGGGGTAGAAGGAGTGGGACTTCCTCTGCTTTAGGATGTGCTGGAGCAGCTCGTACAGGACATCCCCTGCGGGTCAGGACAAGGCCCCAATCAACGGCAGCACAACTCCCCCCACTTCCCAAATTACCAGCTCCCACACGCCCAATAAAATGCTTGCATCAGCGTCAGCGGCCATCCCAACACCCTTCTGCTTCTGCACAGAAACTCCCCCACTGCCCTCCACACACTGCCACACACACAGTATTCCCCAATCTCCCAATTATCCCAACATCACAGGGTTCACACAGTCTGCGTCACACACACCGAGGCTCATCCCATAGTCACCGTGCATCAACAGTCCCATCGTAACTCTGCAGAGGGATGTGACCCCCCGATTAATCAGGTAATAATACTACCTTTGAGACCCTACACACCTGAACTACTACCAGCCTTGGACAGGTCATAAGCACACCAATCAAAAGCCGTTTTCACACTCTTTGACGGGAGAGTGTATTCCGCAAAAAAGCCAAAAAGTGGGCCCCTGAGTTTAGGGCCTGGAAATGTGATAAATCAGGAGAAAACAGAAAAATACTGAGTCACACATTCCTGACACATTCCCACAATGCAATGTTTCATCACAGAGCTCTTCTGCCTTGCGCCTCCTCGCTTCCCACAAACAGCCCGAGGAACGCACTTCAGGCCCAAACACGCTGGTCACGACGAGGAGGTGCCACGCCCACATTTCACCATTTCACATGTTTATGAAAAAAGTCTTATTTTTCTCCTCCTAATAATAATCTTGGAAATGCACAGCCTATGCTGCAAAAGCTACCTGTTTATGAAAGCGGTCTTATTTTTCTTCCAATAATAATCTGTGAAATCCATGGCCTACGATTTAAAAGCTGTCAATCTCTCTCTTCTTTGTAAAATGATTTTTAAAAAACAATAACTATATGTGGTTATAGCCTTTACAAAGTGGGTAAATGACACCCTTAACTGCTATGTTTAGTGGGGGGGTGGTTTAGTTCATTTATGGGAACCATTCACAGCTTCCCATAAATCAACAACTCTGTTTATGAAAAGGAAAATTGCATATCGAAATAGGCCCGAGCTCAGGGCTTCCAGGCAGAGAACCAGGGAGCCGATTTTCAGGCGAGGAAGTGAAGACGAGCCTCTTCCTCTTTCGCTTCTCACTCTGCGACTAACAGCTCTTCACAGCCCCCGGGCGCTACTCTGCTGCGGGGAAATTCCTCACGTAACTAACGACTGATGTGGTCTCTCTAGCACTTCCTGATCAACTGTTTACCCGTCAGTTTGACTTCCTCTCTCAAAATTCTAAGAAAAAGTTCCAACAGCAGCTCCCACCAGCCATCGGCCATTCAGGGCGAACCCGGCCCGCTAATGGACACTCCTCCACTTAAACGAATTGCTACTTTTACCTTTTATTTGTTTATTCCAATGCTATTTAGCTGTGTCTGCTGTTCTGTGTCCTTTTTTCCCCAAAGGGCTTTCGGTGCACTGTATGAAAAGCTCCTCAGAAATAAAGTTATTATTATTATTATTATTACTATTATTTTAGCTTGTAGCAGTGATAAACATAGCAGAGAGGTGACAGCCTAGACAATGGCCAGATTCTCAGGGGGGTAGTTAGCAGAAGTGTGATCCATTTCATATTTCTCATAGGCTCAAGACCCACCTTCAGTGAAGCGATGCGATTGGTCACATGTAAAAAAAAAAAAAAAAAAAAAAAAGACTGCGATGTCCTGAAAAGTGGGCGGAGCTTACCACTCTGAGCCATACTGCTGTGGCCATAGGGGCGGGGCTTACCGGAGTGAGGTGAGCGGTATCGGAAGTCCTCCTTGGTGAGCAGCAGCAGGGCTTTGCCGTTCATCTGGAAGGTGCTGCTGGCGATGGGGTGGAGGGAGAACTCCCTCTCCGCCCACTTCAGCCACTGAGACACGTCCTCCCTGCTCCAGAAGACCGGCTGCAGACCTGCTGGGGGAAAGGACAGGGCTCAGGACCAAAGGACAGGGCTCAGGACCAAAGGACAGGGCTCAGTGAACCAAAGGACATGGGTCTAAGCGGACTACCACCAGACCAACTGGGGGGGCGGGACAGGGTAGGATCCGAATCCTCTGGACAGCAACAGGTTGGCATCGGAAGGGCTCATGGGGAGCGAGAAACCACGCACCACTGGGCACGGACACGCCTCCGACCAAAACTCGCAGACGAACTGGGGAAAGGACAGGGCTCAGGACCAAAACCCAGAGCAGAACTGGGGAACGGACAGGTTCTCAGGACACAAGCACTACCGTCCCAGAACAGAACAGGTCTCAGGACACAGCACTAGCATCCCAGTACAGAAGAGACACCGCGAAGTGGTGAAAATGGTGCTGTGATGAATGTCCTGATGCAGAGTGCTGTCGCTACGGCTGCTGGCGGTGTGACTGTGTCGAGTGCGATTCCCAGATAAGCCACCGCATACAGTCTTGAGCCCCCTCCCCCCCAAAACATAAAAATATCATTTGGAAATAATATTTGGAAAGCCTCCCTGCCATATCTCCCCCCATTGAGCGCCCAGCTGGTCCGTTGCCTGGTTGATGTCCTCTATATGATGTCACTGAGGGAACACATGGCATGTCCTTATTCCAACCGAAGACCTTCTGGTTTGGTTTCATAACCAAAACCAAGACACTGACCTCAGGCTCACTAGGAACCGTCCACGGATGGAGGAAGTCCCCCCCACATCCAGGGCCGTTGGTCGACTGCGACGTGACAAGGGCCAGCCTGGAGGCCTCCTCAGCTAAGGGTGAGCTGGGTCCCCATCTTTGCCGCTCTATTGGGGATTCCTGTGTGGTACTGAACTCCAAATTTATGATACATAAGGTAAGACGACAGGCCTGTTTCTGGGATGGTGGGGGAGGCGGGGGCATTTCTAGACACAATCAATCACTGCAACGCGTTTACGCTACGCTTGTACACGGAGAGTTCAGCATCCTAACGAAGGGGGTCTGTTGGCGGGTTTTTCGGGAATTTGTCCCCAGATAACAGCAGCATATGGCGATTCAGCAGGTCACACTTTCACAAGGTGATGTAGTTTGGGGGGGGGGGGAAACGAACACAGAGAGGAAGCACATTTTATAGGAAGCCCATTTTTGTCAACGTGGGCGCAAAAGCATTCTCCCTGCAGTGAAACAATGCCGCAGCGTGGGGGAGAGAATAGCAGCGCATGAATCATGAGCAGCAGCGAAAGGGAAAGGAATCGGGCAAAAGAAATAAGGAGCTGAGAAGTAGGTGGAAGTGCTTGGGAAAAAAACAAAAAACAAAAAAAAACAAACCAATCACCTGCTGCCATTTCCCTGCAGTCAGCAGCCGTTCCCAAACTTTTTTTTCTGTCAGTCGCCCCCCCACTTTGGTAATAGGACATTTTTTGAGCCACAAGGATGCTGTTTTCTTTCTGGTCCTTCAACCCTCACCGTTCCCCCCCCAAATCTCTCTACACCCCCACTTTGGGAAACAGTGACATAAGGGTAAGTGGGTAGCATCTTGGAGTCGCCGTTGGTAAACATATTCCACTTCTCCACTGAGCTACATTCAACTGAACCTCACAGATATGGACCCAAGGGGTGCTGCCTGACCGGTCCACCAAACGTCATATAGACCAGCGTCATGCAATATTTTACACCTCATCAATATCAAACACTGGTGCATAACACAGTGGAAGGAAACGGCAATACAAGAAACAATTCCAATCAATAATCATTTTAACCTTGGTGTAACGCAAGTTCATTGTTACGAAGGAAACACTGTCACCCAGGTAAACAGTTGCAAGACCTTGTCCTCTCGAGCCAACAACCCTCGACCTCCTGATACCCTTTTGACTCATTTGGACAGCTGCCATTTTCGCCCAATAGCAAAATGGCGACAGTGACAGCGGATGACCACTTGCCTGCCATTCAGGGCTCACTTTATTTAAAGCTGTGCTCCTACCGGCTCCGGAGCTCACGTTCCCTCCCCTACAGTCAAATAAAGGAAGCGATCGCTCGCAGTTACCGCCAGACCGTCAGCTTCCGTTTTTCCCCTCGGCTATTCTGAGCGGCATGTGCTCGGTCTCCCTGCACACACCGCGCGCAGCCAGGCAGCGATAAAGACAGAGGGGAGGGGAGGGAAAAAAAAGAACTTGGACCTGCCTTATTTCAGATTCTGGTGATAAAGCAAGCTAGTCACTACCGAGGCAGGCAGCGCTGCTTTCTCTAAACCCCTCCCTGTGATCCAGCTCTCCTATCTCACCGCACAACAAGTCCAAACCTTGCCTCGGTGAATAGCCCAGACAAAGTTCCAGGAAGTTCTTTGAAGGGGTGACAGGGTCAAATTTAAGGTGGGGCGTTGTTGTGCCCTCTGGGGAAAAAAGCATGTACAGTCTCAACCGCTTTATTAACTACACCAGCCACTTTCAAGGGTAAAGGGAGTAAGGTAAAATCAGTCTTACTCAGGCTGCCAGAGTTCGTACATATCAGGAGTGAAACAAATCAACAGGCAACTAATAGCAATAGCATGGGACGTGGCATTTACAAAGAGGAGGAGGAGGCGAAGCAGTGCATTCTGGGATTTTATACGACTGATTAACACAGGGAAAGTTGCTAAAGGATTCTGAAACAAGCTTGTTGTTGCTTATCAGAAACCAATTACAGGCTGCTGCGTGTGCACAGGGGCCGTGTGTCGACACTCACGGCTGGGCATGCACTGGAAATAGGCGGCAGCGTGAGGCTCTCTTTACACACACAAATCAACCCTCTTCTTCCCTCACCAGGGGACCGGCTGCAGCCATCTGCGAGGCCCGATGCAGCTGCCGAGCGGAGGAGGAAAGAGCACAAAAACTTCCCACAACGCATTCTGTTCAGCAGGAAGTACCCTCCCCCCCCACATCTCCCCCCCTCCCCCTTCAGCAGAAACAAAACTCCTTCCAGCAAAGGAAACTTCCTGTGGTCAGGCTGAGGCTCTGAGACGTTTATCAACAGCCTCCAGCACAGGCCTGCGTGTATATACACTCACACACACACACACACACACACACACACACACACACACTACACACCCACACACCCACACACACTACACACACAACACATGCACACGCACACACACACACACACACACACACACACACACACACCACACACACCCACACACACCACACAACACATGCACAGCACACACACACACCCCACACACACAACACACACACACACCACACAACACACACACCACCACACCACACACAACACACACAACACACAACACACACACACACACACACACTACACACCCACACACACACACACACACACACACACACACACACACACACACACACACACACACACACACACCAGAGTGAGGGAGGGAGAAAATGAAAGAGTGGTGAAAGGAGGATCAGTGCACCTGCACTCAGCAGAGTATCTGTACCACACAGGGCCCCCCTCTCTCAGCCCCTGCCTCCCCCCCCCTACCCCCCCAACACCCACCACTGACCAGCCACACATTTCCCACAAACTCTCCTCCCAGAAACCATCTGTCTTCAGGGCCCAGACCCAACTATTTCGCTGGAAGCCCCCCTCGGGGTGCGGAATGCACATGTGCGTACGTCATCAGACAAACAGGACAGAACAATTTACCCCCCCTGCCGTCACGTCAAACCGAAAGAAAGACTCTGTGCGCTCGATCCCCTTCTGACTACGGCACACCGCGCTGCAGATTTACACGTCCCTGTCGGAGAGGCGCGCTCCAGAGGCTGCTTTGTGTTGCCCAGGCAACCCGCGAGCTCTTTCAATGAGCAGGAAAGGATGAGATCATTCATATATCTTGTTTCTCCGTCCGTACCCCCCCCCCCCCCCCCCCCGCCCCGCCCCCCAGTGTTGCTAACAGCCCAAGCTAGATGATGAGCCTCGTCCATTGTAAAAAGCCTTTGGGTTGTGTCAGTGTGTGAACTCTATCAGCCATGACAGGTCTGTGACTCCGGCGTTCACCTCGGGGACCGCCAGCACGCCCCAAACAGACCCCAAACGGACGCGCTGGCGCTACTCCCGGGCTGAAGGGGCTCCCACGCACGGGCGGCAGCGCAGCATAATGGGTACGGAGCTGGTCTTGTAACCTAAAGGTCACAGGTTCATAATCCCGGGTTGGACACTGCTGTTGTACAACTGAGCAAGGTGCTTAACCTGCATTGCTTCGGCTCAGATCCAGCTGTATAAATAGATGCGATGTAAATGCTATGTAAAAAATGTATTGTAAGTCGCTCTGGATAAGGGCGTAATGTAATATAACTTGCTTTTCTTGCCCGCTTGTTTCTTTGCTCTTCCGAAGACGACATGCCGGTGTCTGCAGCTCGCACAAATCCAGCTGCGAAGCCTCGACCTGAATCACCACGTTCATAATGGGGGAGGAAGTTTGCTCAATGAACGCTCGAGCTCCAGTGAGTCACGCCCGAGCTTTTCGGATTCCGTTTCCCTGACGTGCAGCGTCGGGGCGAGGAAGCAGAGGCAGGCCTCTCTCCTCTTCTCAAAGCCGCTGTGACCCGGGTCACATGACCTCCACACCTCACACCTGTACATGGCGGGAGGTGGGGTTTCGGTTCGGGCTCATCCTCTCTCAGTACCCCTCTGTCTGTTGCGTTCTCGTCATGGTTAATGGCTGGGGTTAGCCAGGCGAGCGTGAAAGAAGGCCGGCCCAGCCCGTCTCTGCGTTGCCGGGGGAAACGCTCAGACGCTCAAACCTGTTCTGCGGTGGCAGCGGCGGGGTTCCGGAGGCAAGCCGTTTCTTGTCACTGAAGTTTTTTTTTTTTTTTTTAATTTCGTTTTGTTTTTTTTGTTTTTTTGGTTCTCGCGGCTCTCGGATGGAAACCCAGAGGCCCGCGCGCAGTTTCTCTGAAGTGCACATTCACCGCCACAGACTCACCCCCGACTTCCTCCTCCGCCTGCCGCCGCCTCGACCCGGACGCTGCCAACCCGCCGCCAGCGTCGCACGGTCACACGACGGCGGGAACGCCGCACCAGCGCCCCTGAGCGCCACATTTCACCAGAACCTGGTAAATGGTAAATGGACTGCATTTATATAGTGCTTTTATCCAAAGCGCTTTACAATTGATGCCTCTCATTCGCCAGAGCAGTTAGGGGTTAGGGGTTAGGTGTCTTGCTCAAGGACACTCGACATGCCCAGGGCGGGGTTTGAACGGCAACCCTCCGACTGCCAGACAATCGTCCACTCCTGAGCTATGTCGCCCGTCGATCCCCCACTTCACCGGGCTGCGCGGGGGGGGGGGGGGCAGGGGGTAGGCACGGGCCACCACAGTAACCCCGGCTCTCCAAAAAAAAAAGTGTTGCCCATGACCCAAGTGTCGTAGGTTTTCAAAAGTTCATCAGTGTCTTCAAACGTTAATGTCATACATAAAGCCGGGCGAGTTTGACTGGCGTGTTCCGGAAGGAATCGCACCTGACCAAAACATACGGGGAAACGGCATGGGCGCCAGACCAAAAATAACTGTCAATATTAACATGACAAGCAACAGAGAGTTCAGCGAACACAAGCTCTTGCCAAGTAAATTGTGTTCTTCCTGGTCCATATGTTTGAGACTGAGACAGAGTTACCTTACAATAGCAATGTGATCTTTCCTGGTTAATCAGGAAATATTGATTTATCCAAATACCCAAGTACTCCACCGAAACATTCAGGGTCTGAAAATCCATATTTCCTTATAAACCTGGGCAAACAATACCCCGGTTATACGGTCAAACACTCACTACAATTCTCCCTGTCGAGCCCAGCCTCACCAAGATGACCATTCCATATAGCCTACTTCCAAAAGAGGAATCTAGCACTTGTTCACCATATGAAGAATACACCAATGCAAACTTGAACCTTTAGTTTTTCAAATAAACTAGATAAATATGGTTTCAACATGGTGCAGACATTTCCCGCATTTCTGTGTGAAATCTGGCTGGCCTCTCGCACAGAGAGGACCCACAGCTGCAGAAGGTGCAGATTTATTCTCTGGACAAGACAGTATAAACACAAGACTGAGTCATGTGATCACTGTATCTGTTTTGTGCTCACACCCCTCAGAAATCTTCCTCATTGTACTGCAGGAACAACCACCAATCCAGAATAATATTATGGGCTGTGAGAGCATACACACACATATATATATATATATATATATAAATACAGACATATTATTCAGCACCTTTCCTTATTCACAATATGAAATATACACCTGAATGGCCCATCCTACCCAAACTGAGTTCCACAGAAAGGCACCCCCCCGCCCTCCCCACACACACACACAAAGTAGCAGATCTGAGAACACGGAGCCCATCTCTGACCAGTGTGTGTTTCCAGACACAAAGGTCTGTTCCGCGTTGAGTCCATTATTGCGAGCGTGGAACAGTGACTGAGTTTCTGTGGGGAAGAGCTGGCCTGCCTGGGCTTTATTTGGCTGCTGGCGGTGAGAACAGTTTCCCTTTCAGAAAACATTATTCAGGAAGAGCCGTCTGCCCACTCAGGAAATTCCTGAAGAAAAGAGCAGCTTCCAGGGGCAGGAAATTTCCCCTCTGAAACACACACACACACACACACACACACACACACACACCCATCCCAACACTGAAACACACACACACACCCCTACACTGACACAAACACACACTGAAAGACACACGTGCACCCACACACACACACACACACACACACAAACAAACACAGATATGCACATGAGCACACAACCCCACACAGCGATCACCCTTCCAGGGTGAATAACCACCCCCCCTCTCTTTTATACTGCAGGGTCCTCACCAAAGTCAAAGGCACCACAAGTCCTGAGCCCGAAGTCCCAACATTTTCATCTGATTTGTACATTCTACTGTACAATCAGCTTTCAGTCCCGACTGCACTTCACATCAACTTAATATCCCCTCACTGTCAGCGCAGATATTCTACCGACGGCCTTAAACCGAAAACCTCACCGTCTCACTGACCACCATTTACTACACATCCTTCACCGCTCTGCTCACGGTGCCATTACACCCTAATTACGCACCGCTTTCATTTTGGGAACGTCAGTATGAACACACGGCCCCGTCACCAACTTATTCACTTTTGACTAACAACTGGGTACAGTAAAACACGATAACGACAACCATATAAACACTTAAAACGTAGGCTAAAGGCTATCGGTAGCGTCTCTGCGCTGGGCTGCAGTGCGCAGCATCCACAGGCAGAAGTGAGAAGACCCACCGCTGACTCTTCAGTGTTCTTCTTGTCAGACGACCCATGAGCAACTGGCAGCTGACCCAAGCTGCTTCCCCTCCAGGAAATAAAGCACACTTCCTCCCTTCCTTCACCTCCTTCCCTGTTTAAGCGCAGCTCACCCATCCACTGCATTTCACACATCACCCATTCACTCTACATTTTATTCATTTATTTAATGTTTGAGTCTGAGCTTCAAGCCATAGTCATGTGAATGTTTCAGCCACAACACGGGTGAGGAGTTAAACTGCGCACATTTCAAAACGTGCCATTATTATTTCGCTGCACAGTCACGTTTAAGATTTTAAAAAAACATTGGATGTAGTAGGGCAGAGTTCTCTAACACAAGACAAGGCCCATACGCTGGTCTATAAAAGGTAATCAACCCTATCAGCAAGTTCACAGCTAAAAAAACAAACAAAAACAAAACAGAAACCTTGGTTTGGGTCTACCCTCAAATCGCGAGCAGGACCACTGTCCCCCCACAAGCCTTTTCTTCTTTTTTTGACAGCAGTGGCAAGAAAAACAAAGAGTCTTCCACCCAATAGAGACTTTGAACGACGCTCTAACCAGGAAATACTCTCACTGTCGATCCAAAGGCCAACGCGCCAAGTGCCAAGCGCGCGCACCAGGAAGTGGAGCGGGAGATAAGCGGCCCTGCGCACATGACCCCGGACCCCGCTTCGGGCGCGAGGCGGCGGGAGCGCCAGCGGCTCGGCGGGAATGCACTTCCCCTTTCTCCAACGGCACAAAAGGAGGAAGCGCGAGTGGGAATCTGAGAGCCCGAATGTGAGGGAGCGAGCGAGCGGCGGCGGCCGGCGGCGCACTTTAAGGGCCCGGCGGCTCAGGGGTCGCGCGTTACCGCCGCGTTCCCGCTACGCTTCTGACCCGCAGCCGCGGAGAGACCAGGACACCCAGGGGCTGAGTGTGTGTGTGTGTATGTATGTATGTATATATGTATGTATGCGTCTGTGCCTGCATGTGTGTGTGTACTGTATGTGTATTAGTGTGTATGTATGTATGCAAGTGTGAACGCATGTGTGTGTGCCTTGTCTGTGTGTGCGCATGTCTGCATGTGTGTGTGCACGTATTTGTATATATGTGTGCACGTATTTGTATATATGTATGTGTGCGTCTGTGCATGCGTGAGTATGTGCATGTGTGTGTGTGTGTATGTGTATGTGTATTAGAGTGTGTGAGTGTGTATGGGTGTGGGTGTGTGTGTGTGCGTGCACATGAGCGCGCTGTACTCACGCAGGTGTGCAGGCAGGCTCCCTGGCTCTCCTTCCATCCTGCCGGCCTGCCGAGGTGCTGGAACATGAAGAGGGGAGGAAGTGGAGTTTGGCACGGGGCTGGCTGAAGGACTGAATGAGATCCTCTCCTGCTATGAACAGACAGAACACAGCACATACCTTGAAGGCCACAGCACATTCGCTCAAACAAATGATATCATGACTGGACAAACTCAGTCCAACCTACTGAAGCAGGAAAAGCCTGGCCAAGCAGGGAATTTTAACCCCCAACCCCATCCTCTAAAGCCCAACCCCCTTCCTCCCACTTACTGTCATTTCAATGTCAATAAAGCCTTTTGTTCAAATAAAAGTACCTACAAAAGTTACTGCAGCACACTCACTTTTACAGTGCAAACACACACATGTGACTAAGTGCCGATATGTCTGAGCCTGTCAAAATAATCTAAAACATTTCCGTCAAACCCCCCCCCCCTCCACCACCACCACCATTACTGTGCACAAGTGAACTTATTGAAATCATGCTGATTTGCCAGTTTTACGAAGTACATAAATCACGACCTTACAATCGACTGTCGTGTGACCGCAATGTGCAAATGAATGTGGCATGTATGCAAACACTGAGACGGGTCTATGATACGAGTCTTTACTGATGGAAGACACTTTTTCAGTTTGTCTTGCCCCTGGTGTAAATAAAAAGGTCATGGGGGGACAGTGGTCCTGCTCACTATTTGAGGGTAGCCCCAAATCAAGGTTTTTTTTAAATGTGTTTTTGGGCTTTTTTTAGCTTTATTGGACAGAACAGCGTAGAGAGACAGGAAGAACTAGGAGGAGAGCGAGGGAGAGACGTGCGACAAAGGTCGGTGGTCGGACTCTAACTGCCGGCGTCGCGGCTCGTAACGAGCGTGTGGACAGTGCTCTACAGGCTACGCCACGAGACACCCCCCAAGGTTATTTTTTTTGGCTGGAGCAATGAGACTTCATAGGTAAGCTAAATTCTTCTGTGATTCGATGGGTCCAGTGGGTTTTGTCTGCAGTCATGTACAATGGCAGGGCATGAGAACGATCACCGATACAGCAGGCAGCGCCCTGACACTGCTGTGGCCAGGGAAATTATTCGATAATCAGGAGGTTGCTGGTTTGAATCTCGGTGGAAACACCGCCACCGCAGCCTCGGGCACAAGTGCAAAGCACATTTTACGCAAACCAGGTTCATAACAAATACACAATGATAATTAACCCAAAGGGGTAAGTGATTAAGGCACAAAAATTGTCTCCTTTTACATGCAAGTCAAACCAATATCACCCATGGGATCTTAAAATCTGAGAGATGGTGTTAATTGTGTAATTGTGTAATGTAATGCCTGTGAGAACGTGGAACCAAGGCTACGCAAGCCAAATAGGTTACGGTCTATATTACAGACATTTTCCCCTGTAATGAACAATTCATAAAAAAAGAAAAGTACTTTGCAATTACAAACACTGTTACTGCGTAACTGCTATACAATCACACTTTATTACACAGTGTGAGGGATTGGTTAATACTATTTAGGGTTGAGGTTTCGGATATGGTCTAGGGTTGTGGTCAGGCCAAATTAAAGAGCAGGTCAATTCGTACAAAGCTTGAGGTAATTTAGATAACCTTATAAATTGCATGAACTTCAAACCTATTTCAGTTGAGTTGCAACAAAAATGTTTTTCTTTTTCCGCAGGCGATTACACAATCAAAACACAAATATCTTTAACACACACTACACACAATATGCATGCATAGATTCTGTCATGTACTGAAAAACAGCATAACTCTAACAAACATAAATGTCTGAAAAAAAAACTGCTCAAGTCCAGTGGTATATTACCCATTTGCATGTACTTATTATTCAGGAAGAAAAATTACGTTTTTACTAATGAATTAAAGTCACTAGCCTAGTCAAATGCCATTTATTATTTAAACCAGTGCCATATTGTGGTTTTTCCCGTTTCATCAGGAAATGGCAATTTTCATACCACAAATTTGGACTATATTGCTTAGCATATTCTCCAGCCATCAGCTATGAAAGACTGCCTTGGCTCTCAATGCAAGCGCGTATGACCGCCAAACCAAGATCTCCAGGCTACCCCTGGTTCAGAAAAGCAGTGATGCCTGGTTAACTGGGGAGGAGCGGGGCGATGAGAATCACATTCTTAAGAATTTGGTCAGGCCTGGTTGGAATACAGGGCCTAAACAGCCCCCCCCCCGCCCCCCCTTACCAGAGGTCCAGTCATAGCGGGGTAGGTTTGACAGCTGAGCTTCACACCCCCTGCTCAACGACGAACAGCAACGAAAAAGCAAATTTCAGCTGGGGCTCATCTGCCTGAATTTGCATGCGGTATAAGCTAGTCCAAGCCAACGAGCCCAGAGCAACACACCGTCTCGCTGCGCCAGGAGCTGCTTCTAAACTCACCGAAGAGTCAGCTGCTCCCGTCAGGACGAAAGAGCAGGGATTGTAGGGTCATTCATCATCAAATACAACGCATGTAAACAACCCCCCTGCCCACCGTCCGGCGAGCTAGGCTATGGCGTCCAGCCGTTGTGAAGGATACGGTGTCTAGCCGATGTTCAGTTCAAAGCCCGCACGGTACGGCAAGGTAACGCCTCGCACTCAACGCTTCCAAGTTGCCAGTGGCAACCAGGTGACCTCAGCCAGGTGGAGTGACAGTCCAATCCGCCAGTTCATCTAATGGACTCCTCGTGTCAGCTGCAAAGTGGTCTTCAGCCACATTCCATTCAAACATGGCACAAAAAACCCCTGACAGAAAACCTAGATATTATAACGGCCTGCTGTTGCTAAGGCCTAGAACGCTGGAGAGATGTTTTTACACTCCGGCACACTGACCCTGAACAAAAAGAAATTATATGTAGAAAAAGATCATGGCTGGAATTAAAGATAAGGTAGCTCAGCACAAACCAGCGGAAATGGGAGAATGTGGATGCTGAACACCCACCTGGGGCAATGATAAACAAATGCAGGCACGAGACTTAATAATTGTTCAATTCCACAACACCAGCACTAGCATGATTGCCCTTTACAGGGGGGTGGAACTGCACAGAACTGAGCGAAACTAAAAGTACAATGATACAGTAAAATGGAATTACATATATGTATGTACATACTGTGTGTGTGTGTGAGAGAGTTTGTGTGTTTGTTTGCTTGCCTGTGTGTGTGTGTGTGTGAGAGAGAGAGAGAGCGAGAGAGATACAATTAAGTTGTAAACAACTTTGTTTGAAAGGACGTTATCACTTATCACGACTTTCAAATAAGTGCACTTGCTGCGTGTCTTCATTTTTTACGAAGCATTTCATTAATTTTCAACCAGAGAACTCTTCCTGTGTAGTTAATTATTGGCACTGCGTTTTGTGATAGACACATTGAGCATGTTTAAATACACTCGCTTTTATGTTATTAGCAACTGTAGCTTCCGTCCCAGAAAATAAACTTAGAAGTGACTATTTATTTTTTAAATATAGGAAATTCAATCCAAAGCATGTGTAAACTGCGAAAAAGAAACAAGTCACCCTTGCCAAATCAAGGACGTTTTCTGGAGTCTGAAGTTCAAGTACGGAACAAAAACTTCATTCATAGCAACAGTCGAACTCTATGCAGGATTTAAATCATAGTTTGTCCACCAACTCGTTGCATGAAGTGATTTGGGAGGGGAAAAGCACACGTGTTTCGTGCAAATGAGTGCATTGACGCTTGAATTGTCATCAATATGACACGTGCGTTGAGTTAAAGAAATTCCTATTATAAAGTTTATTGCTTAATGTAGACTATTCAACAACCCCACCACCGCAACTTAGCCAACTTTGTTAGGCTACGGGTGTATAGGGACTGTGAATATACTGTAAACAAATGTGTTTACGATTTAATTTCTTAAATATTTGCATTTCATTTTCCTTTCCGTTATCGTTAACTGCAGTGAAAATTTCGGGCTAAACGTTGCGAAGAAAAGTGGGATACAGTAAAAGAGTTAGCCAGCTACTTCTGCTGCATAGCGGAACTGGCTCGCACAGCGTTGCACGTTACCGAGCGCTGTAAAACAATACGACAGCGAAATAAGCCCGTCGGCAACAGATGATAACAAACACAAACGCGCCGTTTCTCAGCGATAGGATGCGATCAAGCGTAACATGGGGGAGTCCACCTCTTAAGACCTGGCAAATGGGAGCGAAAGAAATCCGCAAATACCTTAATTTTATTCTGCAACGGGGATTCGGACATGTCTCAGTCAATCCAGGAAGTTCTGCTTTTCCCACTTTCCTTCCCCCGTCTTTTCCTTGAAATAACCCAGAAAATCATCCGCATCCGACTCCAGTACTTGCACTGGTTTCCATCGGAGTCGCACTCAAGTTTAATGTGTATATTTCGGTTAAACGGTCGTGCACGTCGAAGACAAACGTAACTTCTTTGTTATCCTCCTGGTGCGACGGGCTACATTTTGCGATGTGTTGATTATACTAGTTTCTTCCTGGAAGACAGACGCTGAAAGGCGGACAACGCAGTGCTCATTGATTTGGGTATTTAAGTGGCGAAATGACGTGAATTCCCAGCACTGAGCGCTGCCTCCTTAAAGGGGAACTCAACCCAGGAAACTGCCGATCATGTTACAGGGGTGTGTTAAGGAAATGAGGAACTGAGGCGTCTGGGCGTGAAGTCCATAGGAAAAACAACCAAGGAAAAGAGACAGCGCTTTTAAATTAGGAATTGTAATTGACCTGTCTGACTCCACTCACTCGTTTCTTCTTTTTAAACAATGTTATACAAATCATAACTTGTATTATCCCTTTTCACAAGACCACAAGTTAAATCTGCAGCTATCAGCACCACCACTTTACTTTCATCTGTACAATTATTTACTTTTTATCTTTGAACTATATTTCAAGGCTGATTATTTGTGTTTAAAGAATTACACATATATTCATTGTTGTACACCAGTAGTAGTCTTTTCTCAAGTAACAGATTAGATGGGTACTTGTCCTGGGGTATGATAACAGGAGAGTGTGGGTTAGTCTCAAACTCCCAAAATAACTGTTCTAAAAACGGTATAAATGTGAAAGTACTAAGATAATTACAAAAAGTAACTATGCCTTCAGAAAAACACTTTTTTTCCGCAACTTCCTGCATGGCCTACTGAAATGACAATCCCCATAATTTATATTCTTTCTTTTCTCTGTGGCATTGAAGAAACCCCCACAGAAGTCTCGCAGAATGAGGCATCAACATCTTGCAGGTGGTGACGGAGACTCAAGCAACCTGATTTCAGGAAAAAGATCTTACAGACAGTAACTTAAATTTCCAGACAACCCAAAGCAGGGAGACATCTTAGAGGGCGGCAGTGTTATTTTTACACTTTCAAGCAGCATACAATGGAGACCTTGGAATCCAGGTGTGTCGTCTCTTTAGCCAATTAATGACTTGCTGTACATTGCTTCAGAAATACAACTCGCCTTCAATGTTTTACGTCCTCAGGAACCATTATGAGAAACCCGCAGCCTCCATCTGGTGAAAAGTTTCACAGAATATGAAGCCATATGCACTCATATTTTTGACCATAAAAAACGTATCTCTCAACAGTGTTCACACAGGCAACGTGCCTATGGCTGCACAAACAAGGTGGAACATGTTTTAATCAATTCGCTGTAGAAACTATTACACCTTATGAAACTATTATACCAAAAAATTTCTTCTGATACTATACAGAGAGTTAGATTTTGCATACCTTTCATTTAGAATGCTATTTCATAACTAGTGATGGCCAGAGAGAAGGATGATAACTTGAACTTGATACTCTGAACGGCAACTTTTATTAAAATGCATGGCAAATGCTTAATAAAAGCATATTAAACACAAAACACTTAAATATTAAAATTCATACCGGGACCGTTTGCAACACAAGCCTGCAATAGTTACAATAAAAGGCAACAACAGAAAATTAACAGCCGAGATTTATGAATAACAGAATAAACGTTACACTTCCTGTTGATATTTCTGTCCTTGCATATATTATGTGTGAATGCACTTCACCCTATGAACTGAAAATAAATATCAAATATTATTATTTTAATGACCACTAAGTTTATTTACATAGTTATTTATTTACAACGCTGCCATGTAGATGTTTTTATTTACTCATTTTAAATTTGGCGCCACCTGCTGGCCTTTAAATACTAATTTGGGCTTTTTTTCTATACACAAAAATTCATAAATAACATTTTTCTTCATCATCATTACCAACAAAATAATTACTGAAGTAGTTTAATCCTCTGTTTTCAGTCATTGCCCATATACACCCTTATCTGTACATATAATGCAAAGCAGGTGCCTGCTTCACAAAGCAAGATTACCGAGTTAGCAGGATAACTGCGCCGAGTAAAACCCGCAACCCCCCACCAAAGCTGGAGAATGGCCTTAAGTAAAGAGCTGTTCCGGGTTTTACTCAGCGCAATTGTCCAGCTAATGATTGTCCCAGCTAACTCAGTAATCCTGCTTCCTGATACAGGCCCAAGGTGAACGGAATTTAAAAATGTGACACAAGCAATACGCTACTTTATGAACAGACAAGCCATTTGAAACTTAGGGTGTCGCTCAGCTAAGAAAAGTTCAGTTTCGCATTAATGAGTTCTCTCAGGCATGCTCATATTCCCCAGGAGTTCTTCAGGACGTTGGCGAAGTCCTGATCGCCGGGTACGCCAACACTCAGACCCTCGTAGTAGTCCTCAAACTCACAGTACGAGACCTCCCTGGGGTCCAGGCAGGCTTCCCGCAGCGACTGGATGTACCCCGCCTTCAGCTCCTCCTCTGTGGACTCGCCTGGGGTTCACAGGTCAGAGGTCACAGGTCAGAGTTAACCTGGAGACACCAGCACATCGCTTCTCAGCCATTGCTATGCTACCATGCAAAAAGCCAATTTAAGCAGCTAACACTTGAGTGTGTAACAGGTTTCATTCAATAAACAATTCGATACGAGTCTAGACCTGTGGCTATGGTCAGGGCGAAAGAAAAGAGCTAAGGTTATTAAGACAGGCTTCGTAACAATCAAGACAATGAAGTCGTACTTGAATAAACTGCATTGGCCCTGGCGTGAGTGAATCATAGTGAAATGCTTATCGAGAATCAATGCCTGCCGTACACTCTTCCGCACCAGTTAGTGTTCAGTTACACAAAACAGAGCAGTCCTGTATCGATGATCATAACTGTCGGTTTAATACAGAAGTGGGAAGCTTTTTATTAAAACCTCTTGGCACTGTCCAACGCGACGCAGGAGTGAGAAGGTCAGGCCCACCTGATACGACCTTTGGGTGACCCTTGGCGCAGTAGAATTTTTCGATGTCGGTCATGGGGACACTGCCAGACTTGTTTGGATCAAGCTTCATGTACGCCTAGAATCACCAATCACACAATCAACCAATATATCAAATTGCATTCCTTCTTAGGAATATGCAAAAAACATTTTTACCAATGAATTTGTTTATTTGAAAATGATTAAAAAACTGTGATAATCCTTCCGACAATCAAAAAAACACTAGACAAGGACACCAGTAGACAGGTAAACGTACCTTTCTGACAAAGGATTTGCGAAACTCGTTCATTTCCCCCATCACTCCCCTCATGAACTCGCCGTAATCCACTCGCCCATCGCCATTCTGATCCAGCATACGCCACACGGCATCCAAGTCCTAAGATATCCATGTACTTATATATACATTTATATTTATTAAACCAGCTAGGTGAAGTGAGAATGTAATGCTCGTGTCCAACACTGCAGCATACAGAACAGAACAGGACGTGGCACGTTGCCGTGGTGGCAGGTTGCCGTGGTGGCAGGTTGCCGTGGTACCTTATCGGGCAGTGTGAGGTGGAACTCCTGCATGGCCCGGCGGATCTCCTCCTTTCCCAGGACTCCCTCTCCGGAAGCATCCGCTGCCCTGAGCCGCTTCCCCAGTCCCGTCAGCGTGCGCACGGCCCTGTTCCTCACGCTGTCCCGCAGCGCCCCTGAGGAGCGAGCAGCCCCCGCCCCGAAAACACGCACGCGCGCACACACGCATGCACATACACACACAAGTCCGCACACACACACACAAGGACGCACGCACACAAGCACGCACGCACAAGCACATGCACGCAGGCACGTACAGATCCACGCACAAGCACGTAGGCAAACACGTATGCACGCACACACATACACGCACACACATGCACGCACACACACAAACAAACGCACATACACGCATAGACATAAACACACAGACACACAGAAAAAGATGCATGAGAAACAAGATAATAGTAATAGCAAACTAAGAGCAAATGTAATATCTCTTTATAAGACCAGTAGCCATCAGCTTAATCCCGCTAACCCCAGTTACAGGCTAAAGGTGCCAATTTCAACACCAGCGGTGCATATGCTTCTGGAAGGTTTCTGTGAAATTGCACCAATCAGTTGCCACTTAAGACTGCAGCAGATAAGCATTTCAGAAGATTCCTATGGTGCATTACAGCCACTCTCAACACTACCACCATCACAGGAGAATAAATTACCTTGAATGGCCATTAAGATGTTCCTGTCCTCACGTTCCTCTTTCAGCAGACCCTGTACACCATCTGCTGTGGAGGCCCTGGGGAGAGAGCATGCAATGAGCTCCAGACCAGAGCAGCAGAGCCCAGCATCGGGATCAGGGCTTCCCAAACAAGCTCACATCTACTGCCCCCCACCCAGACCAGAGCAGCAGAGCCCAGCATTGGGATCAGGGCTTCCCAAACAAGCTCACATCTTCTGCCCCAACCACCCACACCCCCATCCCCACCCAGACCAGAGCGGCAGAGCCCAGCATCGGGATCAGGGCTTCCCAAACAAGCTCACATCTACTGCCCCCCACCCAGACCAGAGCAGCAGAGCTCAGCATCGGGAACAGGGCTTCCCAAACAAGCTCACATCTTCTGCCCCCAACCCCCACACACTTTAAATTGCAGACGCACATCCACTGTTTTCTTTGAGTAGTGAGTCAATTTGGGAAGTCAGTGAGGCTTGGCTATTGTTTCTCATATTTATCCCAGAATGCACCTCAATCCATCTGAAGACCCACAGTGGTTCCTGGCCCTGCCACAGTTAATGATTTACATACAGCAGGAAGGTAATAATCTAAAAAGTTATCGCAGGGAAACTGTTTACTATTTACCTATATCTGCCCTTTTTATATATCTGTTGTGTTTCACACAAACTAGTGTATAGAAGCATTTGCAGCCCCTCCAACACTCAATGCTATGAAACCCGACTTCAGGCCATTAGGGCTGCATTGTACAATTCAACAAGCAGGAGGTACAGGGATGTGCTCAAGCTCACAGCAGCATGTCCTTCACCAGCTCATCAACATCCGTGATCCGCAGCAACAGCAAAGGCCTCTGCTTCATGGTCTCAGGGAGGCTTTTTCCATGGGAGGAAAATGACAAGTTCGCCCCCTGTTGCACAAGAAGACTAATTATCATGCATATCCTTGAAAAAAACAATGTTGTTACCCTTTCAAAAGCCCCAAATCTAGTAGTTATTCTTCTGTGATGAGTTCCGGTATTAATCGTGATGGATTATTTAAAGCCCATACTGTATATCTGACCTGAAAAGTTCCATCACTGGAACTCTTTAACTCAACAAATTATACTCAGTCTGAGACCCCTCAGCTTGACCAAAGGAGTCTAATGCACCATGTCTTACTGTGTATCAGTTTGCATTTTATCATTAACACTATGCATGGGGATTCTGTATGGTCAGCCTTTTATAAAAATGTCTGCTTCTTCACGTTGTGAAGCAAAATGCAAATTTCCTCAAAAGCTGACGTAAAGTTAAGTCTAAGACTAGCCTCCTTACTGATAAACACTTACTGTGATGTGTTTAGATATCTGAGCATACTTGCCACACAGAAATCATGAATGCTGTACTGCATTCCCCTCCTCCTTCCACATTCGTGTTTGTAGCAGCCCTTGGGAATGAAGGGAAGGGCGTTTGTCCTGATGAATAAGAAACAAAAATTCATGTTTGACGGCGACAAAAGCCGAGCGCCATCCTGCAATCCAACACACAGGAACACCGCAGTACCTGTTTCTGCCAAACTGCCGGTACTCATAAACGGTCAGCGTCTTATCGCAAGCAAAGAAAAAGCCGATGAGCTCTCTGCTTGCATCGCGTCCGTTCCTAGGGGCAAAACAAAACAACGCGGTCCTTACCGGTGCAGAAAATTACTGTTTGGTTGTGGGTTTCTGTTTATAAAATGACATGTGTGCATTACATAAATGTTTAAATGTGCATTCAACCGGTACTACTGGTGAGAACTACAATCGTAAACTCAAAAGATTAAAGTTTTGCTTTATTTCCAGCATTATGAATGTCTATATTGTCTAAATAAATACTCCCAGGAAACATTACCTGGATAAAATTCTGGCGTCAAAGCGCAGCTTGTTGGACAATAGGTTCTCAGTCAAAGCTGACCTGGTTTTCACTCTGGAAGTAAAAATAGCTTGATAGCTCAATCAGAGAAACACAGAGCCGAGTTTAACCCTGGTTTGGATGACACAGGTCCTGTTCTAGTGTCCCCCACACTGCCCTACACAAGTAACAGCGCCTAATGAACTACATAAAATAATCCTGTCCAAAACAAAAGAGACATAACATAACATGGGGCTGGAATGCCTCCAGATCTTTAAAACTAAAAGCTGAAAATCCTCCTAAGCAGCATTTTCAAACAAAATATCACCCAGTCAAATTTAGAAGTAATGAATACTCACTGTGTCTCATGCAGTGTTCTTCTCCTGTATCGCATGGGCACGGAGCCGGTCTCAGAGGGTGAGGTCTGCTCAGACCGGGCCCGGTTCTGATCCGGGTCGCTAATGACCGCCCTGCAGGGTACATTTCCCACACGTTTTAAAGCCGGATCTGATCAAGTCATCGGCCAATCAGACGGTTGCTCAGTATGAACCATCGAGTTTTAGAAGGCATGCTGATGGGTGCTGTGGTCACTGAGATTCAGCATCAGCAAACAGATCCACTCAGCCAGCGTGTTATATAAACAGCCATGTCATTTCCCAACATTTATTATGAAGTGGAATTTGCAAGCTTTACTTGTCATTCTTATACCTCGTCTGCGATTTTGTTCTCACCTCCAGCTTTAACAGTCAACTATCCAAATCCAAATTCTGTTTCAAAATCAGCCTCACCTGGACAACTGGTCCACCATAACCTGCTCGACCACAGCTTGCTTCCTTCTAAGAATAGCAAGGTCCTCCTGAAAAAAATAAAATAAAATCCAGCCTGTCCTACAGCTCATCTGCCATTTTGTAGAATCACCGATCTCACCAGATTTCCCAGACGGGCTGCGGTGGTCTAGGCCCCCCTGCCTCAGGTACAGACAGGTGGGGACACACTAACACACTCACAGCCTCCAGCTTCCTCTGGCTGTGCTGGGGGGTGTAGGGCTTGCTGGTGTAGGACTGCTGCAGCAGGGCCCTCTCGTCCTGGGGGGTCAGATCTTCCTCCCGGGCTGACAACTACGGGGGTACGAGAACACCAGCGTGTGAGAGAGCAGACTGGAAGCTGCTTAAAGATCACAAACATGTGATTAGAATGTCCTTGAGTGAACATTCTAATGCTGATGTCACAATCACTACTGGTAACTGAAAGCAGTGGAGTTCTAGAACACTGACTTAGAACTGTGACCGTTCTTAGTTCCGGGTTCACCACAGACGCAACTCTATCTACGGCTCTGGGTTAAACTTTCACATGCGGCAAAAAACTACTAGTTACTAAGCAGTAAATGCCCATTAACACCACAAAGCTATATTAGAAATGTTGTGTGTGCACGTGTGCCATCAGAATAGAACAACGGAAGGGCCATTACAAGCTGTGAATAAATCATTAATGTGAGATCGAGCGCGTTAACCTGCTGTGGCGGGTGGCTGGGCGGGTGGCTGGGCTGCTGCGCTCTCTGGCTCTGCAGTCTGAAGCCTTCCCTCAGCTCGGCCTGGTACTGCTGGTACTGCTTCCTGTGCCTCTCTGAGGGAGGGGGCAGGTCCTCCGGGATCACCTTCTCCTCTTCCCATGGCGGGGGCTTAGTTACACACACCCACACAGAAAAAGTGAAGATGAAACATTTTGTTGCTCCCAATTAAAATGTTGAACTTTGAGCTTTGCGGACTTAACTTTGAGTCACACATCTGAGATGTTCTAGTGTGCAGAGGTGTATAAATTACATATTTATCATAAAAGAAAGGAAATTTCCAAAAGAAATGTCACCTTTGGTGTTTTCTTGAAGGGTTTCCTTGAGATCTGTTAAACAAAATGAAGACATGAAATTGAGAAAAGATAAATGTGCATAATCGAATCACACAAGGAAACTTTAAGCTTTTTGCAGCATGGAACTAAACATGCCTTAATTGAATAATATGTGGCAAACCGTGGCTAACATCTCACAGCTGAATTCTCTATTTAAGTCGATGGGGAAAAAATATATAAATATATTAACTGCAGAATCCAAATTTGCGCACGTCACATAACGGCTTTATGTTTATTCAGATAATTATGAGAAGTCAAACCTGGTGAGCGCGTGCAGAAATCGCACAGCCCCAGCTGAAAGTGGAAGAGGAGTCGGGGGTAGCGACTCGAGGCTGCCTCGCACTCGCCGGAACATACCAGACATCCTGATTAGGATTGCGAGAAGGAAAAGACGCGTAGAGTAAGCCAGCAATGTGACGGAGGTTCTCGCATTGCATATATACACTTGCATCACTCAAAAAAGCACTTCAAGAGCAGTAAGAGTCAGTAGTAAATATATCCTTCCATCAAAGATTCTCACCTCTTCCTCCCAATCGCCAAGTTTGCCAAGATTTAACGGAGGCACTCTGCAATAAGGAAATGAGAATAATCTTCACCGCAAATTATATACAGAGACTACTGAATTATGTACCAGGTTGTAATAGTAATCTGAATTCACTAAAAAAATACATAACATATTGTCTACATATAGTGCACTGACTAAAATGAATTGCCTTCGGTTCGTATTCAAGGGCATAGCTCCGGTTTGGGAGCACAGGTGCTCTGCACAGGTGCATGGACATCAATAACCTGCGCCATTACGTTGCGTTGCTTTGTGTATATGCGCATATAGAATGGTCCCGCATAATAGTAAGCATTATTGTCCATCTTTTTTTTTATCGTTCTGGAAATGTTTGTATCCATTGATCTATGCTGTCAACAAAAAGTGCGTGCATATGTAATTTATGTATGCAAGTGTTCCAAGACAAGCGTGGGAAATTTTATAAGGCCAAACTTACTCTGCCGGACGCTGGCCAACTCTTGATTCATTGTTATGACGCTGGATGAAGAGAGATTATTTAAATGAGCAATTCTCCGTGGCTAAACCCAAAAACCACATCTTCGACAAATATATTCTGAATTAGTAGCAATATAATGTATTTGCCCACACTGCTGCTTTTTTTCACGGAACAACTTACCTCTGCTTTCTGCCGAAATTCATGCTGTGCTCTTGGTGTGGCCGGTATTCCTGTAATTTTAAAATCCAAATCCATTTTGCGTTAAGTATATAATTATCTATATTTTAAATAGTTTATATTCTTATTAGGCTACTTCACAACTTCTATGTCTGAACACTAGAAGGACGGCAGCTTTCCGACGACTCCGCCTATCAGGCTTGTTACTGTGGTTTCGCAAACAATCCAAGATGATTACCGTAATGTACGCAACAAAGCTGTATCTTTTCCATCCTGAAAACGTATGCTACATAAAAAAGCTTTTTATTTATCATTTCATTAAATGAGAACGTTTTCAAAACTGCATTTTTATTCTGCGTTTTAGTAAATTTGCAGCGACGTTTACTTCAGTTTACTTCTGTGACTTTTATTTCAAAATTAAACATAAAGAATTAAAAATTAAAATAAATTATAAATAAAAAACAATATGCAACATACACAAGTAAACGCATAGTGAACATTCAATTTGATAATAAAAGCAGTGACTAGCTATAATCTCCGTGTGAAGTGAACAATGATCAGTTCATCTGTTTCATTTCTGCGAGAGAGAAAAAAGCCTTCGGTCAAAACTAACAACGGATTTACCCGAAGTTTGACGAAAATAAAAGACTGTTTCAAGTAACTGCGACTTTATGCCAGAGGGTGGCGCACTCTCATAGGTATTGCTATCGAGCAATAAATACATTGAGGTATGACACAGTGAAGTATTGAGAGCAAATAGGTCATGCTTATGAAGTGTAACCTATGCGTGGTCTTAGAAAAAAAACCATATTGTACATTATCTTTTTTCTGGCAAAGTAATTCAAAGTAACAACACAAATCTTATATGAGTTTGGATGCATGTGTTTAGGTGAGTTTTTAAAATGTTCTACTGACTGGGTAGCATATTAGAACTACAGGTGTTTTCATACCATAAGCCAGTAAAATTACAGAACCTCTGTTTCAAGTCAGATGCTACTTTTTCCGTGAATTATTTTTTGCCTTGATTTGCACAGACTAGTTGAAATGAGGAGAGAGGGGAAAGAGGAAACCTGCCTTCACTTCAGTGGGTGGGTCTCAACATCGCCAGCGGACTTCAGCAGTACCAGAGAGAGGGAAATTACGGTCAGTGTCTCTCTGACATTGGAGACGGCAGCACCATCTGAGCACAGGAAAAAAAAAGGAATGAAAATACTTTCTCATTTATCTTCTTTCCTGTTAACAAAAGTAAAGCAGGTGAAGCGCATTTCCAGAGAGCAGCTGCGTATTTGAGAAGGGACTCACAGGATCTCCTGCAGGCTTTACAGGAGAGCCGTCCCGGTGGCTCTGACCATGACTCCGCTCCTGTCTCGGACGCTGCGCCTCGCGGTTCTGATCGACGCGCTCGCTGGCGTGCGTTCTGCCCCGGAGGGCCAGCTGCCCGACATCACCGACCGGGCCTTCATCGACGCGTGCGTCCTGGCGCACAACGGCCATCGCTCCAACGTGACCCCCACCGCGAGCGACATGCGGTACATGGTAACGTATGGAGGAGCGTTTCCTTTCATCTCCCGTCGTCACCCACCAGGTACTGCTGCAGTAACTGTACACAGTTACCATGGAGATGTGAGGACAGGGTGAATTTACTTTAACATCAGCCTGTAAAAGTAGAAAGTGGAATGGGTAAAAGTTTCGTTTTGCTACAATTGATTGGCCCCATTGACATTTGACTGGCCCATTGGTTTGGATGTGGTACAACAGATTGCGAAGACTGCAACCCAATAGATTGTTTTAGAGGAATGTTTTGTGAGTGTTGAAACGGCAAGCTATAGCCACAAGCACTAAAAAAACTCAAACAGAGAAGTGGCTGAGCTCCTGCTCGTTAATATGTACACTACCTTATGTAAGACGTGCTGAACAGGGTCCCAGAGGCAAGATCCAGCCTTCATATTCAGTGAGACAAGGAAGACTTTGATGGGAGCTTTACATTATCAGAACCCCTTACAACCTTCTAGTCTATACAAACTTAGTCTATACTTCCTCCCAGGAGGAAGCCACTGTGCGGCTCTTTAACTCTATTTCCCTGGTTGCATTGGCTCAGGTAGTTAATGTACCCTTGCAAAGTACTTAACCTTTTGAAGAAAATATTTCGTGAACTCACATCACAAGTATGGTGAAGTTTCCTTAAACGGGAAAGCCATCGCGGCATCGCGCGTCCCGCTAGGACGCGCATTTGGCGACCCTGCCAGACAGAAGGAGAACAGCCTCCATGACCCACTAGCCCTGACCTGGAGGACTCAGACAACGTCTTTTTATAAAAATTCCACACATCGCCATCATACGCAACATCTGACGGTGCTGTGTAAATATTTACAATGGCAGTAACAAAAAAGTGTTTATGTTAAAAGAAATTTACCCAGACTAGGATAACTTAAAAAAAAAAAAATCTTTTTTTAGAAACAAACAATACAGGCTGTGCCATTGCTGATGTAATTTTGAGCACACAGAAGAGAATAAAACATATATGTTCGTGTGCACATTGTGATGAACTGATAGGAAACATATTCAAGCAGGATGGGTGGACACTCCAAGAACGTCACTATCTGTTCTTTTATGATTGTACCCCCTCAGGGAGACCACACTGTTTATTTTACTTCTGGCTGACATGTTATCAGATTCTGAGTACTCACATTTTTGGAAAAATAATGACTTTTATGCATTATTGACTGTGAGGTAAATACAATGAATACTGAAAATTGAGGTTTGGTTGCAAAAAATCAGAAATGTATTTATTTCTTTTTTAAATCCTTGGTTAATAATAATAATAATAATAATAATAATAATAATAATAATTATTATTACCTAAGCATAATGCCTTATCCAGGGGGGTCTAAGTTTTCATAATTATTAATTATAATTTATAATGGGAATATTATAATCTTAAAATGGGCTTATTTCATACGTTATTACAGTAGGCACCATATCCAACAAAAATGTGCCAAATTTCAATTAACCGATAAAGTTAAAGGATTAAGGTATAATCGCAAAAAAGACTTACGGGCAAACAGAAACCTGCTAGCTATAAGCAGTTTCTTTGTCACAGGTTTAATGTTCTTATTATATAGAGGGAATCCCTCTCCTGTTTTAAATGTGGATCTATTCATAGCTGGCTTTTGTGAGCTCAGTGTTGTTTCACTGGGTGGGACTTCCTCAGGGTCACTAGTGATAAATTATTTGGCTGTGAGACCAGGGAGGTGTACAATAAAACAGACCAGATTGATGGCTTATTTTTGTACAAAATAATGACAAACTATGGTTTGCTATCGTTTCCAAAAAATACGAAATAACTCAGAAACTACTGCTTCAGCAGACAGCTAACGGCTACATCTGCAGTTCTCAATGTCGTATCAGTGTATCAGTGAGCAGTAGCCCGATCTTTACATTGATGCATGACTTGGGAACTATGTCCCAGTTTGCGCCAGAATGGGGACAATGTGGAGCACAGGGTCTTGATACAAAGCTACAGAAGTCCAGAAAAAAGGTCATTTCAATCAAACTGCAATACGGCACATTTACAGTGCTGTTGACATTCCTGATGACAATCTTGTAAGTGAGAGTATAGCCGTTTACAGGTTCTACACGTGTAAGAACTTTACACATGAAAGTCTTATTCGTGTAGGCTACACAAAAATGGCTGATTGTCGCTCATTTTCTGCAGTACTTACGCTGTGTCAGTTACCCTCATGCTGTTGTCGTGTTTTTCCCCGGTCCCGCAGACGTGGGACGGGGCGCTGGCGAAAAGCGCGCGCGCCTGGGCCCGGAGCTGCAGGTTCTCCCACAACCCCCTCCTGACGACCCCGCGGAAGCTCCATCCCCAGTTCCACCCCGTGGGGGAGAACCTCTGGGTGGGAGAGTCCGTCTCCGGCTTCCAAGCAGAAAAGGCCATACAGAAGTGGCACGAGGAAGTGACCGACTTCACCTACAGCACGCTGGCCTGCAGGCCCAATAAGATGTGCGGCCATTACAAACAGGTACCGTATATGCGGTTGTACACTTACCCTGTTTCTACCGCTCATATTTTTATTCATTTTTACACTTACATAACCACGTAGGTCAACCGGACAAGTGGGTAAGGAACGTAAGGGACTGTGCTGCCAGTCAGGTGTAGGGGGATTGATTGAGTGGCTAGATGTACAGAAATGATTTTGTGCAAATTTGTGTCCAGGATACTGAGATTTACACCCTTTAATATTTTTAAAAGGACGTTTTTATGGCCATATGACCTCAGTTTAATGTGTCCATTGCTGTTACTGGGGCATTGTCCTCAAGTGTGGGATGAGAACGCCCCTTTAAAATCTGTGCCACTTGTTTGGTGTTTCTCTTTTCCTACACAATACAGTAATTTGACAGCAGAAATGTTCCATCTGCTTCTTTGTGTTATCGTTCTTCAGGTGGTTTGGGCCCAGAGCTACAAGGTTGGCTGTGCGGTTCAGTTCTGCCCAAACGGAGTCGAGGAATATTCTAAAAAAAAATCCACCATCTTTGTCTGCAACTACGGAGAAGCGTAAGAGATACTTAAAAGCACAACAACCAGCAAATACATTCACATTCACTTCATTTGGCAGATTCTTCTGTCAAACGCATACATTTACATTTCCTCATTTGGCAGATTCTTCTGTCAACCACATACATTTACATTTCCTCATTTGGCAGATTCTTCTGTCAAACACATACATTTACATTTCCTCATTTGGCAGATTCTTCTGTCAAACACATACATTTACATTTCCTCATTTGGCAGATTCTTCTGTCAAACACATACATTTACATTTCCTCATTTGGCAGATTCTTCTGTCAAACACATACATTTACATTTCCTCATTTGGCAGATTCTTCTGTCCAAAGTGATTCGCCACCATAGCGAACAATACCAAACGCTAAAAACACTGATAAATACACCGGAGCGGAGCTTACTCTAGATATTAAACGCAAAGCTTTTTATTTTAAACTCTACTTCTACTTCTACGTAGAGTGAATAAAAATGGAATTTTCTTCAACGCTTTTTAATACTGCAATAAAACCGATAGCACTCAAATAAAAATAAATAAATATAAAAAAGGAGTAGCTAAGGATCATCATTGTCAACGTGAGTTCCAAGGCTGCTATGGCTGTGAGTGGCCCCAAGATCCAACCCCTCAGTTTTCAGAAGTTATTAACAACTACGCTGTTAATATCGGGCAAAATAATAACAGGCACGACGCTTGTGACCCCGTTTCCCAGCGCAGCCCCGAATTAAGAACGCCCGGTGACGTGCTTTTGATGTTCTGTCGGGTGTGTGTGCTCTCCCCAAACAGAGGGAATTTTAGGGGTTTCCCTCCCTACAGCGAAGGAGCGTCCTGCAGCGCGTGTGACGGAGGGACATGCGAGCGACACCTGTGCCGTGAGTGTCCCCTTATTGGCCAGTCCGCCTGGATACCGTAACCACGGTTACATTATCCAACCCCAAACACCCTCTTCCTGATTTCCCTTATTTGTCACACGGAACGGTTTCAGATCTTCAAGCAAAATGTATTGTCAGACAAAGGGAACCCAAGTAAACCGAAAACACATCTTCAAAATTATTATTATATAAGACCCATATCGCCCACGTGAAAAAGTAATTACCTGTATCTTGTTATTCCTGCTATTCAAGTGTTTAATATGTTCTTCTAAATATTATTAAATATTAAATATTATAATAGTTTTCATGCATAGATTTATGCATGAAAACTATTACAAGTATTATGTTTCTCAATATTTCTTTCTTTGGTTCTCCAGGTGATTCAAAAAGAGATGAAGAGAAAAGTAAGTATGATTTAAAACTTCTAATTGAAGGCAGACAAGATGCAACACAGACTACTCTCAGAGAATAACTCCCAGCTGACTTTACCCTAACCGCTGACCATAACACGTGTGACTAAATGAAACTAGAAAGTGGATCAAAGTTTTCTGGATAAAGTCACTACGAAACAACACCCAGTACACACCCCTTCCTGAGGCAGACTTCTCAGTCCTGGGTACATTGAAACAGGGCTGTGCACAGACCCTTTTTGCGGGGGTGGTGGGCAAAATGAAAAAGGGTGCCTGTGGCAAGCTGGACTGTGTAAAATCGCTGTAGCCAAAAGGGCCATTTTGCTGTCTCAGGGCAGGGGTATATGTTTCAGGGTATACTGATGCTGTGTGCAGGCTACATGTTAGCATACATGCTGTGTTCTGTGTGCAGGCTACATGTTAGCGTACGCGCTGTGTTGTGTGTGCAGGTTTAGATGTTAGCGTACGCGCTGTGTTGTGTGTGCAGGTTTAGATGTTAGCGTACGCGCTGTGTTGTGTGTGCAGGTTTAGATGTTAGCGTACGTGCTGTGTTGTGTGTGCAGGTTTAGATGTTAGCGTACGTGCTGTGTTCTGTGTGCAGGTTACATGTTAGCGTATGCACTGTGTTCTGTGTGCAGGTTTAGATGTTAGCGTACGTGCTGTGTTCTGTGTGCAGGTTACATGTTAGCGTACGTGCTGTGTTCTGTGTGCAGGTTACATGTTAGCGTACGTGCTGTGTTCTGTGTGCAGGTTACATGTTAGCGTACGTGCTGTGTTCTGTGTGCAGGTTACATGTTAGCGTACGTGCTGTGTTCTGTGTGCAGGTTACATGTTAGCGTATGTGCTGTGTTCTGTGTGCAGGTTACATGTTAGCGTACGTGCTGTGTTCTGCGTGCAGGCTACATGTTAGCGTACGTGCTGTGTTCTGTGTGCAGGTTACATGTTAGCATACGTAGGTTCTGTGTGCAGTCATGTTAGCGTCTGCTGTGTTTGTGGCAGGTTACATGTTAGCGTACGTGCTGTGTTCTGTGTGCAGGTTACATGTTAGCGACGTGCTGTGTTCTGCGTGCAGGTTACATGTTAGCGACGTGCTGTGTTCTGTGTGCAGGTTACATGTTAGCGTACGTGCTGTGTTCTGTGTGCAGGTTACATGTTAGCGTACATGCTGTGTTCTGTGTGCAGGTTACAGCAGCTGGAGCCCAGACTGGGACCCTGGCGCTGCGTCCTCCGCGTCCTGCAGCGCTGCCTGCCTGGCGGGGCTGGTGCCCAGGCCCCTGTCCCTCCTGCTGATGTGTGCTGGGGTGTACGGGCTCCAGGTCCTCCGCCAAATCCTGTTTGCGCACGAGTGACCCCCGCTCTGCTGTCTGGGGGCGGAGCTCTGTACGGGGAGCAGGGGAGTGAGCGGGATGGGGGGTCCACTGTGTTTTTCTGCCTTAAAAAAAAAAAAGTAACATATTCAACAAAGTACTCAAAAATGTGTGATTTGGAAGGCACTGAATTCAACAGCACGCATCCCATGTTTGGTCTTGTTACCATAGTTACGGTGGCTGGCATTTTCTTTGGCTGTGCGCCATGTTGTCCAGCCCTGATTCGGAGGATGTCAGAACAGAATAAACTAAACATATCCCACAAATCCCATAACCTGTAGTTCAGAACCTAGCCGTTACTTATCCTTCAGAGAGGAAAATCTTTATTAAAATTATTATTCTTGGATAAATATTAATCTTGGATATCTTTCTCCCCAACCTGGTGTCACACACAGCAAAGATAAGGCAAAAATGATTTTGTTTATAAAGCATCTATAACATTCAAACACATAAGACAACAGACCTACTATGAACTGCAGGAATAATTAAGAACAAGTAGTAAAGACAGAAATTATTAATATTAAAATATTAATAAACATAAAACAGCTTTGGGGCAGTCTTTTTTATGAGCAAATCATGGTAAGCAGTTTTTAAAAAAATCCAAAAAACAACCTGGAGCACAGACAAGAATTAATTATTAGTGACATGTGACATCCTCCCGTGGACCGTTATGAATTCAAAGCTTTCCAAATCTTACCTGGATAACTTTCATATCTATGCACATTAAAGACTGTCATTTACACTCAGCTTGGTGTTTCTCTCCCCTCATGCAATGCTGTAACTTTATAAATTTTATATGAGCGTTTACTGTCACCCTGAATTCAATAATCTGTATCTTTCAATATTATACTATGTGCAGGAAATAATTGTGCATATTTGTTACACAGAAACCTGCTATAGCAATTCGGATTCAAGCACAAGTTAGACAGCAGTGCAGAAAATGTCATTTAAAATATGTACATTAAATATTAATAACTGCTGATTCAGCTCAATTGAGTGAGTGCTGGTTATTAAATATATTATTTGCCTGTGGTGTTACAATAGCAGTAATGCTCAGTCGGGAACTGAACCTGGTTAACATCTCTAAACCAACGTGCCACTGTGACACCAGGACAAACCCAGAGCCTCACTGCTTCCTGTGCTTTCCCAAGGTCAGGACAGACTGTCTCAGACCCTCCCATCTGCACGGAATAACAGCCAGTTTCATTGGAATAGAAAGAAAAAAATGATAAAAAATCATTCTGTCCCTCTTCACCTCAGCTGATGTGCGGTGAGTGTTCTGGCACAAAATGGCTGCCGTGCATCTCAGGTGGGTGCTACACACTGGTGGTTGCCGAGCTGTTTCCCCCTCATCACTGTAAAAACCGCTTTCAGTTTTGAGAACAGCACTTTACAAAAGTAGTTATTATTATTATTATTATTATTATTATTATTATTATTATTATTATTATTATTAATAAATTGTTCAAGTTCTGAGAGAGTACATTTCCTCCTTTTTGGAGTTCACTTTAATGAAGAGAGTTTAATTAATGCTGATCATTTTACTTCAACAAATGTAGAAGTAAAATTTGGCAGCAGAGAGTGAATACGGCAGAGTATGTACTATCCAGAGTATGTACTATCCAGAGTATGTACTATCCAGAGTATGTACTATCCTGCCATAATTAACCCTGCTATTTAGGACCATGGACAGCAGCCATCTCACTTACAGACAGGCACTGCTGACGTTCTGTTCGTTATCAGTGGGCAGCATTGTCACCTCACAGCAAGAAGGGCCTTTCTGTGTGGTGTTTGCATGTTCTCCCCATGTCCGTGTGGGTTTCAAAGTGAAAGTCATAAATCCAATTATTATTCATCTCTACAGTTAGTGATCTTGGATCATTAGTAACCACCATCAGTCAGAGCAGAAGTGTAACTCACCCTCCAGCACAGTGTCCCTATCACAGTTCAGCGATAGGACTTTCTTTAACCACAGCAGCAGGGAGCTCTGTTTCCAACAGCAAACTGAACTCCAGCCCAAGTACAGGGAGCGCATGGCTGCGCGTAGCTTCCAGTATTTCCCAGGATGCGCCTGTGTGCTCTGTCTCCCACGCAGAAGGCCGGGGCGGAGCACGACCCTGGAAGGAGCCCGGCGACGGCTAGCTAGCGCTCATGTCAGCAGTTGCTCGTAGCCACACCCTGGCATCCTGGTGCGCTGGCTAAAAACAACAAAAATGCCCCGTTTAAAGATGGCAGATCTCAGCCAAGGCCAGCCCGTCTGGGCAAGGTCTGCGCCAGACTGCACCGCATCTGTCACCCCCCTCCCGAGGTGGGACGGGGGCTCAAAATAGATCAGACAAAGCCAGTGGAATATCTGACCCAAACAGCCGGCCCTGAACAAGGACGGGGCCTTTCCACACAATGGACCACTCTGACTCAGGGGTGCCCACCCTCTTTATCAGCACAAAAGATAACGGCAAGCCTGTTTTTCCCCTTTGTTCTTTCAAAGTCACAGAAATGTATAGGTGTCTGTGCTATTAATGTTTTTAGTTTATTACACATTTATGTGCTTTCTGGGGCACTGTACTGACTCTTAGTAAGAGGTATTTCAAACTGGACGCGATTACCTACCGTTAAGACTCCAGTGCTGAAGAGAGATACTATAGCACAATCCTTCTCCACATCTCTGACATCATACAGTTTCCCATGACTGAACTGCATCAGAGGTCTCTCCGGAACCGTATGTGACAGGAAGTCACTTACTGACGAGGCTGAAGGTTGGCCCACGTGGCACAGTGCTGCCCCCCAGTGGTGAGAAGCCTGAAACATCCAAGAAGTTAACTAAATATTACACTGCCACTACCTTCCTTAACTGTCACTTAACTATCTGGAGGGTCCCTCTTTAACGGCACTAAACACAAAAAACACCCGATCAACCTGCGTTCGCTCTGCTTCGAAAAAACAGATCCAGTCGGAATGTTGAGCGTCAGAGACACGGACTGTTACTGTACTTTGTCAAGTGTAAAGAACTTGCCTTTTCTCTCTGGGTATGGTACTGCATAGTACGTTACACAGCAGGTCCATGTTATGAAGGGGAAAATATATTTCAGGCTTAAATGAATATGCGTTGCACTGGGTCGGCAGGTAGGGTGAGGGTCGAGGATTGATTTCACAGTAACATATGGTAGTCAGCTGCTTTACAAAGACATTCACCAAGAAAACACAGCTCTTTAATAATCCAAACCAGGTGCACATGAAAAGATGGTAAATGATTTGGAGATCCAAGTCTGATCTGGGATTAAGTTCATTCACATGGTATTCATGGTGTTACTATAAACATAAAATGAAATTGGACAAAATATGTATAACACTGTACAAACAACAACTAAAATGATTTTAAATCCACTTGAAATATATTTCTAGAACTGTCCTACCCCTTGTGTGGCAAAATGAATATAAACGAATCCAGACAATTCAGAAGATTAGGCAGGGCAGAGGACAGCTAAAACAATGATAACCATGTTCAACCTCCTCGATATGTTCTCAACCATGTTCGCTATCGCCTCACCAGGGGCAGGGGGCATTTAAGACGTCCGCGGGATACCAGCCGTCGTCTGGCGGACATGCAGCGGGGTCAGCGCGATGTGGAAGAGTCACTGGCTTGTGCGGCAGAGCAGAGGACATGCGGGTCTAACTCCGGGACTGGCAATGTCAGATTTGGAGGAGGAGAACAGTTCATTTATTGACGACATTGTCGGCATCACGTTACATTTCCTTCTTGAGACAAATTCTCTCTTTTCTTTTTTCCTTTCCTCTCTCACCTCTTTCTTTCACTTTCTGTGAGAATCCTGTGCACCCATCATCATTCAATGCCCTGTTTTAAAATAAACCTTTCATTAATACCAAAAGAAACATACTCACATATATACAGTACAATTACAGTAAAAAACGCATTCCAATGAACCAAATTCTTTAAATAACATATTGATACATTTTTTATTACTTATATTTAATGTGAATGATGTATTATTCACACCGGTGGAAACCCATTCAGGTTGTACGAAAAGGATTAAATGACTGTCAACACATTGCACCAATAATATAACGTCCACACAGCAGAGCCACTAGCGTCAAGCCACACAGAATAGCTTTGAGTACGTCAATACAGCCAATGACTGCCAACTGCCCACGGCCTGGACTGCTGTGACATCATGCACTTAACTACAGATCGCTTAAAAATGGGACTAGCTCTGTACTGCACACTAAAACTGAGCATTCCGTTATACGATACTGCTTTTCTAGGGAGCTGACCACATTCAGACCTTCTCAACATCCTCTCATTGAGAGTAAAAAGGTCTAAGAAACACCAGTGGACAGAAGGGAAACAATGTGGGTCTTTAACTGCCATTATATCCTTACGTTTGGGTTTCTAAAGAATAGACTCAATGAGGTAGATTCTTTTGATTAACCACCGCTATTGACCGACCAAGAGGATATCTCCTTACTGTTTTAGTTGCCCCAAGGCACACGCTCCTGGGATCAGCACGTTATCGTCACAGCGACATAACCTCGTCTTCAGACAAAATCACGTGAACGCAACCACAACTTAGGACAAAAATCACAGAAGCGTAACTGCATCTTATGACAAATCACAGGTACGTAACCGCATCCTTAAGACGACTTGACAACAGACGGCGCTTGAGTTTCACATTAGCGGGGCGGACCTCCTGTCACTAAACATTTAGAGACAGAGAATAACACTGATTTCATTCCTGTGAGAGCACAGACGACAAACAAGAGATACTATGTACAGACAGAGGAGCAAATGAAATCACAGAAAGATCTAAGCACACAAGAAGAAGAAAAACAACAAACAAGAATTTAAAAAGTAGCTATACAGTGTAAAGTGCAACCTGTTATGGCACAAATCTGGTCCTCATTGTGTGTGTGTGTCCACTGACCGCATTGTGAGAACACACACTTTCAGAGCTGAAATCCAAAGAATCTCCAGCCACTCTGTTCCCCCCCCCCCCTTTCCAAAGGCACTGTGGGACGTCCGTAAGGTGACGACAGAAAAGAAAGAAGAGCAATGCCCGTTTGTGCGTTTCTCTTCAACGGTCGCCTTCATGTCGCCTCTCTCATAAAAATCAACGTAAATAGACGACGTCCATTTTGAGCGTTTTGAGAAATTACATTTTCCACGACACCCTCCAGTACTCTAAACCCCTGTTTTTAAGAAGAGTGCATTGAGTCCTTATTATTATTATATGAAAATAATACTGTATGGAGGGGGGGGCAAGCACAACTGTACGCTCAAAGCCCGTCTCGACGCCGTTAAAAGAACTCGATTAAATATTCTGGGTACACCTGGTTGCTGTCAAAGATCACAAAGATCTTGGGGTTCACAATGTCATCCACGCAGCTGTCGTAAAAGTTTGTGATGGTGGTGTCTTTGGAGGGGGGCCGGCTGAACAGGGGGTGTCCCAGGGTGTACTCCCCCACCAGGACCCGGGCCAGGAACATGGACTTGAAGGACGGCTCACTCTGGAACGTGGGCGGGGCCAGGCCGTGCTTCTGCAAAGTGAAGTTGTGTTTCCCGGTGGAGTGGCAGAACTTACTCGAGTACTTGGCATCTCTCGCAAAATAACTTCCTGAAGAGAGAGACGGAGACAGAGACAGAGAATTACTGTTCCTATATCAGACACAATAACATCAGGTCATTGGTCGACCTTACCACAATGCACTTTCGTCTTTAAATTGTTCTTAAGTGTGACTTTTGTTTGATGGTTGGTGTGGTGAATATTAAAAAAATGAAGGAAAAACAGCGTAAATCCTGCTGGAGATTTCTCGGAGAGAAGGCCAAGCGCACGGAGGTCACACTGATCGACAGCGTCCGGGTCGTGGCCGTGGCCCACCTTTGCCGTAGACGTCGCCATGGCTCCCGGTCAACCGCCAGTCAAAGTTGTAGGTGCAGATGGCCGGGACGTTGCTGTGGCCCGTGCCGTGGAACAGCATCTTCTCTTCCACGTCCGTCCGTTTGATCTTCCTCAGCTGGGCCTTCTTCCTTCAGAGGACGCGGGAACAGAACGCAAGATCAGCACACCTCCGCAAACGAACAGCTGCTGCAGTTAAGAGGACTTCCCAGGGTGCTGTGCTTTAAACTTGCACTTTGACGAGCGGTTATTTATTTATTTATTTATTTATTCATTCATTTTGCATGCAGTGGGGGACTGAGAAATCATCCAGGAGCTTTGTGTTGTGATCCTGGATCCAATTCTTGTGCTATTATTCCACATTAACTCAACTCTTGATCATGGCATGCACAAAATTGATCGACAACATTCATCAATGCGATCGCATCAACCACAAGTATAGTGCAGCCTACCGGCAAAAAAACTCCCACAGGTCTAAGTTCTGTATTCTGTGAATTAACTTGATGAGGGCTCCTCCCATTGTCCTCTCAAACAACCTTGCTACCTCTTTGTACTCATAAGTGTCTCTGCCCAGAGAGATGAGCTGGAAGACAAGAATCACAGTCGCGTTAATCAGCACAATCCTGCTTACGCGCTCAAGGCAAGGCGCACAGACTGAGAGGGACTTCTGTGTGGTGCTGGAACTAAATGCCTTAAAATGACGGGGACAGAAAGCGAGACGGGCGTCACTTACCTGGAAAGGCTCCTCAGTATTGATCCTTTCCCAGTGTGAGGGAACGGGCAGAGCAAGGTTATCACAGATAAATCTGTAAAACACACACACGCGCGCGCGCACACACACACACACACGCGCACACACACACGCAGGCACACGCATGCACGTACACACTATTAGAACTGAGGGACTTTTCTCTTTAGATTTACAAAAGTTAAGTTAGCTGGTTAGCTGGCTAAATGAATTCCTGTAATGCTGCTTTGTTGAAATGTCCCTCAGGTCAGTCTTACCTGAAACTTGTCGCTGAATGGAGGGCTCGTTTGATTGGCCGTTGCTTTCCAGTAGTTAGATTAGTTTGTTTCATTACTGCATGTGGTCGGTACAAAAGAAAAACAAGCAAACGAGCATAGAAAAAAACAGAAGTGAGGCAGTGTATCCACGCTCAGACAGAGTACCCTAGTCTCCTCTACTAAATCTGCACTGGCTCAAACTCATGTACATGGAGAGAGCTTTATCCATACTCTCACGTGCAAAAAAGGTTACATTCAGACAGACACCACTGTCATTACAATACTTTGTAACACACAACTAAACTGAACAGGAAGCCGGACATGCTTTTACATATTGGCTAGGTATTAATCGATAGAAAAAATAAGAAGTCATCACCCTCTGATACCTGAGAAATCTAATCTGTAGGTATACTTGGCTGTGTGGAATTCCAGGATGCCCTGATGATTCCTCGCGTAATTCTGTTCGATTTGGTCGCTGGTCACAGAGCAGGCAGCACTGGGGTCCACCTGAAATAATGCAAGAGTACAGAAGGGGAAAAAAAGAAATTTCTCACATACAGGTTGTGGAAACCATCGCAGGTAGCCGATTTTCATGTGTTCTGTTTTAATGTTATCCTCCGTAAAGTTATTATCCATGCTACCTCAAAAATATGCCACACGCCACACTCGGCCAGGTAGAACCAACACCAGCGGCTCTCCGAGGTATCCATCTCCTCCACATCAGAGGACTCGTCTTCTGCTGTCCTTGTAAACATGGTTTTGTCCCACTACAAACAATCAGACAGTCTAATGTGATGCCAAGGGATGAGAAAGGAAGGAAGGAAGGAAGAAAGAAAGAAAGGGACGGAGAAACAACAATCACATGAAACTTTGCGTGACGTGCATTGACAGCTGCACAACGCTGGCCAATTAGCTGCAGCCAATAGGGTGACTGCAGCCCAGCTTTCAGAAATAGTTTTGATCGAATTACTTCCAAAAAGTGCAGATTTCAGCTAATCTGAGATCGGTGGCTGCAAGACGCTCATTGTATTCCCAATACTAGGTTGTAATTGAACTTTTTATTTAAATTGCAAAACACTTCTTTCGTCATGGAACTGAGTAAAAACGAAGGTTATGTTTGTACCGAGCCGCCTAAAGTGCAACCGCAGTTTTCTTTCACAAGAATAATACTCCGACTCTTCTTTTATCGGCTGATTAGCTAACTGAGCATCATAGTTAGCTAGAGAAGCATCGGCAAGAGTATCGAGTTAGTCTACAGATATTCCGATGGGCCCACATCACCCTGTGTGCTTGTTGTCAGCTCATCCAGGTGGCACCGGAGCTGCATTTAATTGTGGCTGCATATTCATACGTTTGCTTCGTCAGCGCTTACTTACATGAACTGA
Organism: Anguilla rostrata; assembly: GCF_018555375.3. NCBI lineage: Eukaryota > Metazoa > Chordata > Actinopteri > Anguilliformes > Anguillidae > Anguilla > Anguilla rostrata. The sequence goes on along the minus strand of NC_057951.1, from coordinate 12,357,352 downwards.
CAGACAGTGGAAAAGATGATGTATCAGCGGACCTGCACTAATGATTGCCACCTCACAACGCAGCTTCGCATTCTGTCAGCAGGATGGTGGTTCGTGGAGGCTAAAACAAACGACACGATTTGTGCCCAGTTAATTTTGTCTTACCTGTTGTGAAACAGCCCTACTTGTGTCTATTTTAGTTAGTGCACTCGTCAACCATCCGAGGTTAGACATCCGAAAAGCGAACAAACACCGGCCTCTGCGATTGTCAAGTTTCCATTTTTAATGTTATTGTTTACTTCCGCATACGTCACAAATGTGCCATTCAATTTTGTCGGCGTTTCCGTGAGCATCTTGACTGCCGCCTAGCGATAGGATATCGAAATCGCGCCTTCGACCAAGAAAGAACATCTTGTGCCCTGTTAATAATAGGAAAAGTAAGCAACGACCGAATGTTGATATAATGTACAAAATAAGCGAACAGTATGTTGAGTTTCGCTAACCAAGGAGTGATTGCATTTAAAAACAGATATATGCAAAAGTGGACAAAATATTTTACGTAAAATGCATGAGCATAACTTTTGTACCTATACATTAATCTATTTTTGGGGGCATTTCAAACAGTTACGACAGCAACTCGATGTTAGGATGAAACCACGGGCAAACGACTGCATTGAGGTCCACGAAAAGGACTAGTGATTCCGTCCAGGCCCCACTACTTCTGCAAAATGGCGCTAATTAAATGGCATGAGTTGAACAGGCCCCGTTTCCATGACATTAACCAGTGAACAGCGAGCTTTTTATAAGCAGTCTTTGAGCTCTCTTTGAGAGGGTTACATTCAAGATGCAGCAGTGCAATACAGCATGCAGGGGCAGACACTGCTTTAATTGTCTTTGCATGTCCTGCCCAGCGTGACTCTGTGTGTCCCATGCTTTTTAAGGTGGGCCATGTCTCGTCGACAACTCTGGAGATGCCGACCGCAGGACATCTTTAGAATTTAGGTATTTCAGTGCCATCCTCATTTATCTCGTGTTAATAAAAAATAAATAAATAAAACACATCACCAATGTCTCTTGCCAAGTTTCTGCATTTACTCACTAGTCTGTGAGAGAAAATGCAGCATTGTGATAACAATGATTATATGGCTTTTGTAATCCATATGACAGAAAGACAACAGCAAAACACTGCAGTGAATGATGATAATTCTTCTTTTCTGTATTCCAGTGATGTCAAGATGTGGACAAGACTAACACCATGAAAAACCCGTATTAAAGATACTGTCTGGCTTTGACCTCTGGCACACATTGGCTCAATATACACTTGCCTACATCAGCTTGACTCTCCTGGGTCTAACATAGTAGGTTCTCAATCCTGGTCCTGGAGAGCCACGGGGTATGCTGGCTTTTGTCATTACTCAGAACATGAGTAGCACAGTAACGGATCAGTTAAAGCAGTTTGTCGCACAGCTGACTCAGCTGACATGGTTTTCTGAGTCTGAACCACTCGCTGATCTTAAGGCAAAAACAAAAACCAAAAGACCCCGTGGTCCTCCAGGACCAGGACTGAGGATCAGTGGTTGTAAGGTAATATAGCAATTAGCATCAATACCTGGGGTTGGTCAACATGACAATCAGCACAGGACAAATAAGAAAGAAACAGGTTCACCACAGGTATTATTGACCTACAGCTGAGGCAATCATATCTTAGCAAGACTGCCTCACAAAAACAGTTACTTTCGTTTGCAAACTTATTTTTTTAATTGTCAGTAAAAATATATCGGTATATCAGCATTAACAGAGGGTAGCGTCTTTTAAATTGTCGCAAAGAACTATTCATGCTTTTTTTCTCAAAAAGACGAATGTTGTAATTTTCTGAAATAACAAAGAAGCTCAAATGAAAACGTTATGTCCTGTTGCAGCTTGCTATGGAGACGTTTAATATGGTCAAGCTTTCAGGGGTTTTCGGGGGAAAACAGCTCTAATAGAAAACATCCATCAGACCAGCAATAACTTCAGAGGGTTGCTGGGTACGCCAAGTGACACCATTATTATACTTCTATTCAAAGCGCACACTTAAAAAAAAGAAAACAAAAAGACATAGTTTTTTGGACTTTAAGACATAACAGCGTGCTTGCAGGACAAGGGATCACTATCCTGAGATTGCTATGACAAGGTGTTCTGGAAAAATACAAGCAATTTAATGTACACAGCTATTATGACTCTGTTCAGATCTGTTCAGATTTGCCCCACTTTTGACAAACCAGTTAAACGAAAAACTATCTGCTCTGTAAATACTTTTCTCTAAGGTGGGGCTCATAATTTTTATGCTACCATATTATTTGCTTCTTGCTGCATTTTGAATTCTGAATATATTACTATAATGCATACAACACAAAATACATTTCTTGTAACATTTCCTAAATATAATTGCTTCTAATTCCTGCATTCTTACACAGTCGTATATATTTTTATGTTTGAATTTTATGTTCTTACGTAAGTTTCATTTCAGTGGAGTGTTTTAAGTCATATCAATCAAGCCGATGAATTCAATAGGTAATTTGAACCAAAGCAAGATTAGTTCGAGGAATTTCACCGGATGTCCCAGGATGGCTTTCCTTCTTAAACACAGACACATGCATGCTTCCCTTCACAATCTTCTTCACTGAGCCCTCCCTCTCAGCAAACCCAGCAGGCTGGAAACCTTAACGGTCTTTTACCGTGCGTAAAAACTAAAAACGATTCCGCCATTTTCAACAAGTGAGTACTGTTTACTAATTTGCGTTTACTTTCCTCGTATTTGTGCGTAAATCTTAAAGCATGTTTACTAGATAAAAAAAAAAAAAAAAAAACAGGCACCCCGGTCGCAATGGCAGAAACAACATTAATTCTTGATGCAATTCCACAACTGTTTACAGCAATAGTTGCGCGTCCTGCTGTTTTTCAGAGCCCTACTTAAAAATGTGATTTATAGCGAGGATTATACAAAGTCTCACTGAGACGAAAAAGAAGAACGCTTACATGCGTGTGCTTGCTGCTTATGCAGAGTTTCGCCCAGCCCACTTAAAATTGGCAGCAAACCTTATGGAGTAGCATTGCGCAAAGTAACCTTGTCTGAAACTATGTACACAATATATCTAATTTCTATTATATTTAAAAATGTAATTTATTCATGAATAACAACAAAAAGCGCGTGATATTGGTTGAGAATATCCACACAGTACTATAAAGCGACACAATAAAACCTAAATGCAAACACAAACTGCGTAAACTTTGTGCGGTCGTTAAATTTTTGGTTGCTTGCATTATTCGTTTGCTTGGAATCCACGCAAATTATTCTTCGTTCTTGGGATCTGTATTCATAAGTACTCCATTTCATGTAAATACACAGTGTTTCTTGTTCTCATTATCTTTCTTGTCATCAATAATATCATTGATTATTACCATGAAAGTAATAATAATAAGCATTATTGTGTTAGTGACAGCAGTGGTAGGGTTGTATATGTGTAGTTATCCGGTTTAAAAATGCCTAAATTCTGTATACTCCAGTCTCCTCGAGTCTTCGAATCCTACTATGGGTGACGGTCCCGAGGAAGCCCCTCCCAGCGACCCCGGGAATGTGGAGGCTGCTCCGGGGACCGCCGACAGGGTCCAGGAGAGGGGGCAGTGGGCCAACAAAACCGAATTTGTTCTGTCCATGGCCGGAGAGATCATCGGCCTGGGCAACGTATGGCGCTTCCCCTATTTATGCTATAAGAACGGAGGAGGTGAGTGGGAAGGAGTTGAGGGGGACAGATGTCTCCTCACATAAATACTGTCTCGGAAAAAGACACTTCATCTGAATAAATGTGTCTAAAAATGATGTTTAAGTTCTGTTTCACTTAGAGACTTGTGGTTGAGAAAGGTATGCTGTCAGATACTATTTCTATCTGCGCTCCTGTCTGGGCAGAGGTTGCAGTAAAGTGCAGAGGTAATGGAGCCAGACGTTGCGAGTGGCGCACTGATTGTATTCTGTGCAGTAATGTGGTTAACTCCACATATCTTTCCGTTACACTGTTAATGGATGATATGTAAGATTCAGGCTCTTTTTGCGTATCACGTGTCCTCATCTGGAAGTAAAGAGCAGAACGTTTACACAAAGAGTAATATTTCCAGTACAGCCGCCTTACTGTACTGAGCTTTTGAAAAGGGTTCAGATCAGTTCATTCTCATTTGATCCACTGACTCCATGTCAGTACCTGCCAAGTAAGCGTTTATCCTCAAAATATATCCGGTTTATTCTGGGCGCATTGTACTGCATAGTTAACTCTTTGTGTCGCTGTTCCGTGAAGCGGGCTTTTATTGAATAGGTCTTCGCTGCTGAAGTGTCCACAGGCTGTTCGCAGGCTTGGGCAAAGTACTGCATGAGCGGTATCAGGCTTGTCATTCACTTCTTAAGTGAAGTGATTGGGTGTGTGTCTTCCTGTCTCTAATCTAACTTCATCCCCCCCTTTGTGTGAGATTTTGGGGAGGGGTAACCACGGTGCCTGTGTGCTGTCCCGCAGGTGTGTTCTTCATCCCCTACTTTGTGTTCCTCTTCTTCTGCGGGATCCCTGTCTTCTTCCTGGAGACATCCCTGGGCCAGTACACCAGCGAGGGCGGGGTCACAGCCTGGAGGAAAATATGCCCCATGTTTGAGGGTAAAACAGCTCCTGTGTGTCACCTCGTAGCGCCTAAATGTTCCTCCTCGATTGGCCTGTCCTGCACCCCTCACCCACCCAACCCCCCGCCCCCACCCGTCATTGTGCTGCATATTCCTCCGTAAACACAAAACCATGCTGATGCATTGCACATAAAGGGCCGTTTACTTGGCCTGTTTTTATTCATTTATCCGCAATTTTGTGCATGTTAATTGGCAGCTGTAAGGTGAAATTTATATAACGTGTCTTGCAGCTCCGGGTGGATTTTAGCAGTTTTATTGTGCTGATATTTCCCTTTTTGTTCCCTTTTTGCTGAGCAGGAATAGGAATCGCATCACAGGTCATTGTCCTCTACCTCAACATCTACTACATCGTGGTGTTGGCCTGGGCCATTTTTTACCTCTTTAATTCTTTTAAAAACCCGCTCCCCTGGTCAGCTTGCACCAACAGTTGGAACACAGGTACAGTGAAACGTGTGCCCCCCAACCGGCTGTCACACAACAAGGTTTAGGAAGTTTTTACTCTAGTGAAGCCGAGAGGTGATCAGGAGCGATGTTTATAATGCTTTAGACCAAACTCACATTACAGCTTAATTTCCCCACACTTAGTACTTGAAGCTGCACCTGGGCATAACTAGGGTCTTATGCCCAGGTGCAGTTTAAGCCCAACACAAATTTAAATGTCTCAAACAATGTTTCCCATCAGTTTGCGTAACCGTGGAATTTTCGGTGATTGATAACGCCCTCACTTAAGTCAAGGAACAAACCACATTGTGAATTAATTTAATGTGGGCCTGGGCTTTATAAACTGCCTTTTTTTTTAAAGCTGAAATGTTTGATCGTCCCAGCCGAAGAAGATACTGTATGTCAGGTGGACCATGAAATAACACCTGTCAGGATGCAGGATGCTGTGCTGGTTTAGAGTACCTTCAGAGGTGTGTTAAAATGAGCTTTTAGGCCTGCTTTTACCCCAAGATTCTCTCCGCAGCACACTGCCAGAACAAGAGCATCATGGGACACGAGTCCGTCCTGTTCAACATCACTATGAACGATTATGAGTACGAAAGGTTGTACCAAGCTAAATATTTCTGATTAATGCTTTGTCAGTTCATTTTTTGGGGTTGCAGAACAGAATGTATGTATGTATTGGGGTAATGTGTAAGAAAAGGTAGGGGAAGACTTGTCTGAAGAAGAAAGATAAATGCATCTTACATTTTTTTCATACAATAGCTTGAATTTGCGCATTAAACAATATTATGATGCCTATATTATTGGAATATATTGTGAGCTTGCTGATGTTACAGTGTAACATACTCCAGCTTAAAAATATGTGGCGAGCATTTGGAGCCATAATTAATGTGGATAAATAAAATCTCTACAATAGACGATGTGAATGGATAACCCAGAATCTCTTGACAGACCTGCGAGCACATGGTGGGCCCCGGGAGGAGTTTGGAAGTAAGCTTGGTGACAGCAGCTGTGGTGTTCCCTGTGTGCACAGCTGAGCTTGGTGGGTGACAGCCCTTGTTGTCGGTGTCTGTTGTTTTCTCTCAAGTCTCACTTGCAGTTGACTGGATTAAGTGGCAGGATACGGCTTGATCAATGAAAAGCTCATTGCACGGTGCATGAGCTTTATATTGATCTTTATACAGCTCCTATCCTAGCGATACTGCACTATTCTATCCCATGGACTGTCCTTTGCAGTGCTGAACAAAACAAATCTGTTTCATGCAGGTTAACAAGCCTTAAAGCATTCACATATGAATGAATGTCAATGTTGAAATGGGAATCCAGTTACTTCATGTGTTCTTCTGTCACGTCGAATGAGACAATTCTCCAAGTTGAATGACGGATTCGCAGTGCATTATGGGCTGGCCGGAACCATGAGAAATGCAGGGGAGACAGATGTCAGGATAAAGAATTTACTATGGAAATACTAGCCTTAGCCACGCTACATCTATCACAGTGCCCTTAGCTGCATTTTCTGCATAGAGCACTGCATTTTCAATCTGAGTCTTGCACCTGCTACAAACTTTGCGTGGTAGGTTTATCCATTGGTTACTATCGGTTACGACACCTCTCCACTGACTCTGGTTATTCTCTAAGCTTAAGTTTTAAAGCTCCCTAGATGAATGATGTTGCAAATGGTGAAAATGCAATGTAAATGAGAAATAGTTGTGATGATGAAATGCAGGCATGGAATGGAGACAGATGTGGATGTGATATGGAAACTGGCTTAGCAGACTCATCCAGTGCCCTTTGCTCATTCTCCATGGTCTGACTCGTGAGTCTTGCACCTGCAGCAACTTAGGATTAGCTTACCTTGGTTTCTTGTTGCAGTGTTCCACACTCTGGTTATCTTAGTTTAAGTTTTTAAAGCAAGAAGAGGAAAATGAAATAACAATGTCATGTGTCCATATCCTTCCCCATTGGTCAGTGGGGTCTGTCAGGTTCTACAGCATTATGACTCATAGAGTGAGTGAGTGAGTGAGGGAGGGAGGGAGGTGTGAGTGGTTGGGTTTGGACTATGGCTTTATGACTGAGGGGGGCTTACTGTAGCACCTGGGAGGATGTAAGCCAGCAGAGTCTGCGCAGCCACCCAGAAGGAAGACGGAGCGAATTTTCTTTTCTCTTATTTTCTTTCCCTCCCTAATCCATTCCATTTCTCCGTTCGTTTGCCAGGAGCTAAGCAAACAAACCCGACGGCGAGATTCCGCGCGCTTTGTTTTCCCGAACAGAAAGGGGCCGTAATTCCTCAGCTTCAGATCCACTGCTGCTTAACCGCTGAAAGGCTGCGAGGGCGGGGCCTGTCTTTCAGAGCGCGGCTAGGCTATCCCGTGGGACAGGGGCAGCACAATGCGCCCATTTATCAGACAGTCTGAATAGAATAGCTCACGACTGAAGTCACGGACATCCCAAAAGACACCTCAGTAGCACAAAGCCTTAGTCCCAGCCAGACTGACTAGCTGACTTGGAAATCTTTACAAGTAGCTGCAGATAGGATATGGCAGTAAACTCAGTAAACTCAGGACCTGTGTGTTTTTGTGTGCCTGTGTCTGCTGTGCATTTCAAACGTGTGTGTGTGTGTGTGTGCGCGTGTGTACATGTGTATGTGTACCTGTGTGCTTATGTATATGTGTATGTACCTGTGTGCATATGTATATATGTGTGTGTGCATATGTGTGTGTACCTGTGTGCATATGTATGTACCTGTGTGTGTGCATATGTGTGTGTACCTGTGTGCATATGTATGTACCTGTGTGCATACGTACGTGTGTGTTCTCCAGTATCCACGTGTTGGGGAAGACAGCCAGTCTGCATGAGCCCCTGGGTCCTGTGCGCTGGGACCTGGCCCTCTGCCTGCTGCTGGCCTGGGTTATCTGCTACTTCTGCATCTGGAAGGGGGTCAAATCCACCGGGAAGGTGAGAACGGAGGGGGGGCAGCCATTTTAGCATCTGGACATTTCACCAAAGCTGGTCCCGCTAACAGGGTCAGCTACAAAGGGAGTGGGATTTATGTTCCCGCGGTGACCTGTTCCTGACTGTGTTCCGGATGACTGCAGGCTGCAGGGGTGCAGAAACTGCGCGGTTCCTTTGAAGGAATAGGCTGAATAGACATGAATGGCAGAGATGGATAGGATAGGATAGGATCTAATCCAATTCTTTCTCTGTTTAAGAAAAAAATTAATATGCCTTATATAGCAACAGTGTAAACTTAAGTTGCAGTCAAGTGGGTGCTAATTCTCCATTATAATAGATTAGCAATTTCAGTCTGGTGTTACCCCAGGTTAAACAGTGTGGTTGTAGTTTTTCACACAGTTTCTGTTTATAACTTGTCAATTACACGGCTGTGTGCAGTATTGATAAATATAACCTTCTGCAAATGCCTGTAAAAGGCCCTGAGTGAGCTGAAATGATTTGAATTGAAATGAGCATCTCTGATTGACGCACACTGTTGACAAAAGCTGTGTTTCACTTTATTAAGGGAAGGGTCTGTTGCTCACAGCCGATGGAACGGAGAGGGACGGAAAGCCAGTTATCCCAGCAGCCCGTTGTTTGTTTAGCGTGCCCTGATGAATGTTTGTGCGCCCGAAAGCTTCGTTTAATAAAGTGGAGCGTAGCCTTGGGCTACGGCCCGTGGTTATCTTTTGTTTGTGCTCGGGCCGTCTTGTTATCCAGCTCCTTATTAGAGCCTTCGAGCTGGGTGGGCGGCTGCCCCCTGGATTTATTCTGGATTTTAGGGGGTCAGATGGAAAGCTGGGAGCCAGTCCGTGCCCCTCCTGTCCCCCCTGTACCCCCCGTACCCCGTATCTGTGGTGTTGAGGATGGGCGCCCTCCCCTCTCTCTCTCTCTCTCTCTCAGGTGGTCTACTTCACTGCGACGTTCCCGTACCTCATGCTCTTCATCCTGTTCGTGCGCGGGGTGTCCCTGCCGGGGGCCTGGGAGGGGGTGTCCTACTACCTGTACCCCGACATCTCCAAGATCTCCAACCCCAGAGTAAGCCTGGGGGGGGGGGCGGCTTCACTCGGACCAGCGATGAAAGCTTCTCCCCCTGCGTGGGACTGTGAGGCTGTCAAACAGAGAACGCACGCCCTCTGGTCATCACCCAACGCTGCGTTTTTTTTCGCTTGTGCACTGCGAGTGAACTCGGGGGGCGTAGCTAGGAATTCTGGGCCCCCTGAAAGAATAGTGCTCTGGGCAACCCCTTTTTTTTATGAAACAAATTTTTTTTATTTTATAGCTGTGGGCCCCTAGAATTGTCACCATGTTTGACTCCACTAGCGACAGCCCTGGGTGAACGTTTACCTCCCCATTTCATTTCCTTTTCTCTTTCCCTGCTGGCTTCTGGGGGTCAAAGGGCAAATTCCTGCCCCCCCCCACTGAGAACAGCACACTCTCCCGCCTCCATAGCCGTGGCTGTCAGTGTGTTTGAAAAGCCGGAAAAGAAAGTTTTTTATGGCTGTAGTAACAGCATGTGCATCCTCACAAGAGGTGAACTTATCCTGAGTAAGGGTGAATTAAGTCCTGCACAGGAACGACTATTAAAACAGCCTGTAATTTTTGTGAGAGGCGATGTGTGCTTTGCTTGGGGTGGACTTGAGCGGGGACAGAGAGGCAGGTCTGTGCATTCAGTATGTGGAACCAATGAGGCTGCATTCCAGTGTATGACCCCAGCTGCGCTTTAAGTCTGCAAAGCTGCAAAGCCTCATGCTATAGAAACGGATCAGCATACTCCTGCAGTGTGATTGGTTACAGTCCAGTACGGTATCCAATTACATTTCTGGATACAATCACCACCCCCTCCCCTCCCCTCCCCTTTCCTTTACAAACCATTCTTACAGGGGGACCTGCAACGTAGGCATATGTGGTTTTGCCTGAAAGCCTGCTTGTGTCTGCTTTGCACACAGGACGGCAATGTAGTGCGGTATCCAGGGAAGGGGGAGGGTTGCAGCAGCAGCATGGGCCGGCCTGTTGATAGCAACCAGATGGTGTTGTCTTGGTACTGCCGTTGGTCGCCCTGTCACACTGGAATTTGATTGGTTAAGAGATGCAAGAGAGTGTCTCATAAACTTGAAATGTGTTGATATTTCAACATCATTAACATTCCTGCAGATTATTGGCAATTTTACGAGAAATGCGTTACAGTTTGAGATCTTGCTTTGTTTCAGAAATAGCCCAATTTCCTGGCTTGTAAATACTGCTATTGTCTTACCTTAAATGCATTTCATATTTATTTAGCATTGGTATGAATCTATCTTACCTTGGTTACAGTTTATGTATCCATTTATTGTTCAAGTACAAGTAGTATCAGGGGTGAAACAGAATGGAAACTTCTCACTCTGGTTTGACTGTTTAAGATGAAAGATCACAAAATATGCGATTGGAACGCTCTTAACTGAACCTTCTATAATGCTGATGTAACAATCACTGCTGGTAATTTAAAGTAATGTAGTTCTAGAACCCTAACATATAGTTGTGAGAACATTCCAAATAAAAGCAGACTCTTCAAAGGGGTTAATGAAGACTGTGTTTTCAGGAGAGTGACAGGCTGTGAAAGGGTGTTTTCTCTGTTAAGGTGTGGTGCGATGCAGGCACACAGGTCTTCTTCTCCTACGCCGTGTGCCAGGGGGTCCTCACTGCACTGGGAAGCTACAACAAATACAACAACGACTGCTACAGGTCAGTGGCCCCTGTCTGTCCCCTAACTGTCAGCCATCTTTGCCTAAGTCCTGCATGGAGTCAACTGTGGACAAACATATGAAAACACAGTATTTTACACAGTGCAAGTCTCTGTGTTCATGGGTTTGATCCCTTGATCTGACCAAGTTGGTTACACATTTTAAAGAATTTAAAGGTAACTTTATTATCATGTACCTACGTGTTGTTATTTCATGTGGTCAGAAAAAAAAGTGACACCTAGTTGATTATTATTTTTAAATATTATTCTGTTTTTTTTTTTCATTGATATTTTTAAAAAGGGTTTCTGCTGTTGCACCCACACAGGTGCTAATCTCAGCCTGAGAAGGCTTTATCATTAATCATTAATCATTAATCTCTGCTTTATTTCACAGAGACTGCATTGCGCTCTGCGTTCTCAACAGTGCCACCAGTATCTTCGCTGGCTTCGCTGTGTTTTCCATACTGGGCTTCATGGCTCATGAACTTGGCACGGACGTGGCTTCCATCGTGTCCTCGGGTGAGCGGAATGAGCTTGGGCAGATTTACCTGTGCCCATTACATGCAGCATGAATTCATATTCATATTACCAGTCCGACGTCGCTGTCGCCGCACTGATCAACTTCGAAAGGGAGTTTTCGTAATGGCTTTTATGAAGGTACTTCACACATCCGAGACATATTGCCGTTATCACAGGAGATGACCACTAGAGGGCAGATCAACCCAATCAGTGAGGAGACTGATTAACGACTGTCTAATCCCTACAGTATTGCAGCAATATTCTGAGCTGCACTTCTTAACAGGGCTTTTTGTGTACATTTTCAGATTATCTGGATGCATTAGTGTTCTTTTGAACAGCCTTTTTATGAACTGCTGACCTTGAGCGGTGTTGTAATTCACACAGAGCTGGAGTGTGAGTGCGTGGCAGTGTCGAGTTCCCTCTCCTTCTTCCTTGCAGGTCCAGGTTTGGCCTTCATCGCCTATCCCAGAGCTCTGTCTCTGTTGCCAGGAGCTCAGTTTTGGTCTGTTCTCTTCTTTCTGATGGTGCTCTTCCTGGGCCTGGATAGCCAGGTAGGGTAAATGTACCACACGCGGGGTGTTCCCTGAGCGGTGGAGTAAATTCAGTTTACCATTCAGCCACAGCGTTTATGAAGCGTGCTCATTCATGGTGTGTGTGTGTGCGTGTGTGTGCATGTGTGGATGTATGTATGGATGTATATGTGTGTGTGTGTGCATGTGTGGATGTGTGTGTATGCGCGCTGGTGCGTGTGTGTGTGTGTGTGTGTGTGTGTGCATGTGTGTGTGTGTGTGTGTGTGTGTGCATGTGTGTGTGTGTGTGTGTGTGTGTGTGCGTGTGTGTGTGTGTGTGTGTGTGTGTGCATGTGTGCATGTATGTATGGATGTATATGTGTGTGTGTGTGTGTGTGTGCATGTGTGCATGTATGTATGGATGTATATGTGTGTGTGTGTGTGCGCGTGTGTGTGTGTGTGTGTGTGTATGGATGTATGTGTGCATGCGTGTGCGTGTGTGTGTGCGCGCTGGTGCGTGTGCATGCTCTCAGTTTGTGTGTGTGGAGAGTCTGTGTACAGCTATCACAGACATGTTCCCCCATGTGCTGCGGAAACCAGGAAGACGTGAGCTCCTGGTCCTGGGCATCGCTGTCTCCTGCTTCCTCCTGGGGCTAATGCTGGTCACCAACGTACGGCGGGGGGGGGGGGGGGGGGGGGGGGTGGAGAGTCAACAACTGTTGTATGTATTTATGTATATTGTATTTTAACATCATGCAGCAATGTTTATTTGCTTAACACAATATTAAGGTGTTGCCACACTAATATTATACCCCAAATACCAAAGTGAAGGATATTTAAATGAGTAACTCTATGCTGTTTACGTACATAAGATTATATTGAGTCGGCGCTCCTGTAATTATTTCTGTTTGTCACTCATTTCTGATATTCTCAGGGAGGAATTCACATATTTTTGCTGATTGACCAATATGGTCCAAGTGGGACCAGCCTGTTGTTTATAGCCTGCTTTGAAACCCTTGTCATTGGATGGGTTTATGGTCAGTAGTTTTCATTAACCTGTATATACATAATTGAAAAAGATATCAAAGATAATATGACACGTCGTCAGGTGAAGACTTGCCACAATGTCTGCACTGATATTGTAATAACATTTGAGATGGTCTTTGTGTGCTGCACTGTTATACAGAACGTGTAACTTTACAGAAGTTAACTGAACTGCTTTGGATTTTTCAGGTGCAGACCGTTTCTATGACAACATACAGGACATGATTGGATACCAGCCGTTTCCAGTGATAAAGTACTGCTGGCTGTTTGTGACTCCAGTTATTTGTTGTGTGAGTGTTCACCCTCTAAATGGTTTCTCGTCTCATCTTATGTCTTCATATTGCTGTGGCAATAAGGTTTAGTGGCACCACCTCCCTCTATCTCTCTCTCTCTCTCTTTTTCTCTCTCTCTCTTTCTCTCGCACTCTCTCCAAATTATGGTCAATTGGCAGAATTGATTGGAGGGCCGAGTTGTGATTGAACAACGGGAAACGATGCTAACTGTAAGCAAGCAGAGTCTGACCTGGAAGCAGTTTAACCCTGTCCTGTAACCTTTGCCCTTACTCCACGACACATTTAATTCAATGTGAAGTGGCTAGCCCAGTTAGCGTGACCCTCTTCCTCATGCCAATCAAAGCACTCTCTGTTCCTTTGATTGCAGTACCAGCCTCCAGCAAGACTGTGTCAGTGTGAGAGGGGAAGTCAGTTAATGACTGACAGAAAAATATATAAGATTTTCTGGGGTGGTGGGGGCCCAATGTGAGATCATTTCATGGGGCCCCAAATCCCTGGTGGGGCCCTCCCCCAGCCACCCATGTTTACTTTCCCCCGCAGTTCATTTCAGCTCTATCTGTTGGACTCCAGTCACTTTATTCTATGTGTGTTTCTAGCATATTCTGGTCTAGTCCCGGTCCATGATAAGGGTTAGCTGTCCCTGTGACCTCTGACCCCCCCCCCTCCCCCTTCTCCAGCTCACTTTGTCTTACAACCTGACGGATGACTGGAGGAGTGACACTTTACCTGGGCTGGAGCTGGGACTGGCTTCCCTGCTGATGCTGCTGCCCATGATGTGCATTCCTGCCTACATCTTCGTGCACCTCTGTAAGGTGGGTGTGCGTCTCCTCCCGGTCCCGGAGGCGTTTGGGCAGGGGAACAGCAGGGTCTCTGGGGTAGCCCCCCCCGCTCTTCTGTGGAGAAAAAGACCAGGAGCTCAGTCGTTATTGGTCAGAAACCCTGTCCTTAATGCGTTATCTGTACGGTACGTCATCTCCCAATGGTAATGTCACGGGTAAATATTCCTCTTATTTAGATATGAACATGAGCAGTGAAGTAAAGGGAGTAAATGGTATGCCGTGCTCCAATAACCCGCACTTTGGAAATGAGCCATTGTGGGATAGCCTGCATCCCCCCCTTTGTTTATAAGCACGAATAAACAGCTTATGTGAGCATTAGGTTTGTAGCACGTCTCTGGTTTAAGTGTGGACTGTGCACTCTTAATGTCTTTGTGCAGTCTGTGTGGATTGCTTTTTGTGGATGTGCTGTGTCCTGAATTTCAATTCAGCAGATGCTTTTATCCAGACTGACTTTTCGTGTGAGACTGACTGACCATCCCTTATCGTTTCGTGTCGATCAGAGTCCCCATGACATCACCTTGCCCTCCAGCGACCTGCCACAGGCGTGGCCCCGGAAGCCCCGCCTGAGCCTGTGCAGGCGTGTCATCTTCGAGGGACAGAGGGCTTCTCGCAGAGGGGCTGAGGAGGAGAAGCTGGTCGGGGAGCACACCAGTCGTTTGTAAGGGCGCCGGCTGATGACGTCATCGAGCCACCCGTCGATTTCTGCGGCGGATCGCGTTCCCCTGTCGGCGTCGTTGACGGACAGACAGACAGACAGACAGACAGACACGTCAGACATGACCCAACCCAAGAACGGGCAGAACCAATCAGTTTGCAAACAGGAAGACTGCTGCAGTGGTCCGAGTGTTGATGACTATCAGTGCTGAATTGTGTCCAGAGCATGGTTAAGAAAAAATAAAAAAATAAAAAAGAGGATCTTTTTATATTGCATTTCCTGCAGATAGAAAGAAATAGAGTGAATCTTTATGTTGCGTTTGCCGATGTTTCTGCAAAACATCTCCAGACAAGGTACTTATTACAGTATTCCAACTGTACATACTTTTATAAAATTGCCAATATGATAGTGGGTTGCCTTTTAATTACATTAAGATATAGTCCATTCAATTTGATGTGTGGAAATCTGGTAATGGTTTTGGTTGAATCATCCATTCATCATGCACCTCCATGTAAATGTGTCGATTGATTTCATTTAAATTTATTTTTATTGTAGTTTGTGCATCTCAGTGTGTGCACATAATGAGTTGTGTGTAAACATCACTGAGCTCAACATTCTAGTCTTTAACCATAAAATTGCTGTATGATTAACTGTTTGTACATTTCCCCTGAGAAATGGTCCAAGGTAGCTACAAGGCTACATATACATTTTGTAACAGTTATATTTTATTTTGTAGTTTTATTACCAATGTTATAACACCATGTTTGTTCTGCCAGATAAAAATGGAAATAAATAACTTCATTACTTAGAGAGAACTATGAGCAAACAGATCTAATTTATGATTAAATAACTGAATCATTCTTGGGGCTTGAAAGGATGTAAACTGTAAAAAAAAGAAGTTTTTTCTTCACTTAGAAGGAAAAATTCTCTGCTTAGCCAAACTAAGAATTGAACCAGTTAGCAGGCAGCTGCAAGGATGGTCCAATGTCCAATCATACGCTAGTCCAAGGTTTCATTTTCACACAGAACAGCCCTTTGATGCCTGGCATCGATACGTGAATGGATAATGAACACATATGAGCCCCGTTGACTTACGTTGCATTTGGCCAATAGGATCTCACAGTGCCAGTATCCTGCATCTTTGCAGCACTGTACAGCATGTAGTCCCAGGAAGTGAGTTCACTGATGAGATGCTTTTTTAAAGGTACGCAAAAATCTACAGTGTGCATCTCTACCAGCCTGTCAAGTGTATTGAAAAACCAAAAAAAAAAAAAAAAAACTAAAATTTCACTCATTTATTTTCACTCTGCGTGTTCTGCATAATGTAAATGTTTTTCTTTTCGCAGAGTGCAGTAATGTGCAGTGAAAGGGAGAAGTCCTTTGCATAGCTGACAGCTTTTTAATTAAATCTAATTAATTAAATTGTTTATTTTGACAAGGTCAATGCACATGAATGACATTTAGTGTGAATGTGGCAGAGTTAGCCAGGGAAGGCTAATTTTCATCTGTAGACCTTGGACTGTATGTTTTTGGATGCCAGTACGAATACGCTAATATTTTCTGCGCGGTAAAATGAGTGAAGTCATGTGCCTACCTTGCTTAACCAGAGCATGTGTCTCTGTTCATTCCAGTACTGTACTGCACAAGTGCCTGGACCAATCACAGGGGATTCTGAGGGGACCTGCTTATCAGCTTGTTGTAATGGCCTCAATACAGCAGCATGCGTGGAGTCACCTCTGCTGTCCTCCTCTGGCTAGCCTCTGCAGCATGACTTGCTCTCACTCCCCCTCCTACTTGCCTGGCTATTTAAAACCCCTTTTAATCATGGTTTGTCTACTTATCAATGTACTGCCATTTGGAAAACATAAACCTGGACAAAAGAAAAAAAGCAAAACTCAAACAAGGAGGTTGTGGGGAAGAGGGGAGTTAGTTTGTGACCAAATCTGGCCTGGAATTCCATGACCATGGTGAGTGTGGGATGCACTGCTCCCAGCTTGGGTCTCAAGTGATTTTGGGGTCTTTTTATTTTCCTCCTAAGGCCCAGAGAGCTCACAGGAGAATGGGGGGAGGGCAGTGTTGAATGGGAAAAGGCTTCTCTCAGGAAACTAAGACAGGCAGAACTAACACTGCAGACTGGCATACCTGATGACATTTCAGTCGATGAGATACAGATCCCACCTGCCTGTACAGGTGAGGCCAGAGACCCTGAGATCATGGACTGGGTACCTGAGAGAGGGAGGGAGAGGAGGGACACTGATTGAGCAGACTCGGGCAGGTGAGGGCTTCCCAGTTCGGCCACGTTTGTTTGACTTTACAGAGCAGCTGTCAGAATTTCACAACTGCCTCATTTTAAAACTCCAAAATGGCGGGCGGGCGGGCACAGTGAAATGTGATCTGCAGTGAAATTACACTTTATTCCCACATTTGTGACGCAGAAGAAAATTGTGCTAAGAATGCTTAGTCGTTGAAGTGATTATTTTTATAAAAATTGTTGCAAGGAACAAAATGAGGTGTCATTCTCGCTCCAGAGCCGACGGTCCGAGCTCACTGTTCAACATTAATTAGCCCATCGATCGCTGAGCACTGTGAGCACGATGACGAAAAGCAATTCTGACACTTTCAATGGAAAGGCTGCCACATAACGATTGTGAAAGGACAAACGCATTGCACACCACATTTCATCTGTTATTGACGGCAGAATCTAGCTGTGGGCACTGGGCAAGAGAACAATTCTAATTTCTATCCCTTACAGTGTAAAAAGGGGGGAACCATAAACAACTGCCACACTGCTTTCCGTCAAAATGGCGGTAAAATGACGTAAAAACAATGGGGAAAATGAAAGAGAATACAGATGCACAGTGTACAGATGTGCCGTGTTGCAGCTGCTCACAGATCAATGCGTTGACCTCTGAACCTTCATCTGGGAAAGAGGCTAAGTGCTAATATCGGAGATGCTAAGTATCTGAACACTGGAGATAATCGCTTTGAAGTGCTCCACACTTGGCATTTCCTGTGCAGAAAGGTGATGCTTCCTGTTTCTCTCATCGCCGCTGCTCCCATTGTTCACCACCTAACGTTCTCCTCACTTAAAGCCTTGGACCTTTTGTCTTCTGAAGAGGCTTTTTCAAACAAAACCACAACTAGGCCTTTAAAACCACGGATTAAGCCATTCTGTATCGGGATATCCCATAGCAACTGGCACAAGAGCCCTGAAATATCAATGAATGTTTTTATTGTACCCCAACTGGGTGTTGGCACCAAGCGTTCGTGGCACCAACACAGAGGGATATTCTTCTATATGCTTTTCTTTCCATCTTTCCCCCCTGAGGTGAACATGGCGATGCAGTGTATCCCCAATGCTGGTGTTAGGCTCCAGGCATTAAACGGACCTGTCCACCCTGTCCTCAGACCCAGGGATCGATCGGCCTATTCCTGGCCCCAGGGCCTGAACACAGATCCGGCAATGAGCAGACAACAACTCGAAGCTCATTAACTTTTGTTCAATATTCACTCACTCACACACACACACACACACACACACACACACCCACACAAGCACACACACACACACACACATACACACACGCACTCGCACATACAGAGAAGCACCCACTCACACACACACGCACACAGATCCACACACACGCACTCGCACACACACAGACCCACCCACAGGCACACACAAACACACAAATGGGTAGGGACCGTGGACTGTTGGAAAAAAAACAAAAAAAAACTTTTCCGGCAGAGACTTAGTCAGAAGTCCTTTCGTCAGCCACCCGGATGGCAGCCTGCTCTGCTAACTGTCCCAGTTCACCAGTGGATTGTGCGTTCTCTTCATGCTGCAGGAAAAGGAGGATACAGTACCTCACTCACCACATCTCCAAAGCCTGTAGGAAGCTTCTCCGAGTGCGTATGCTGCTGTTTTTCCACTGTCTTTTGAACTTGAGGGGCTTAGCCTGAACGAGAGAAGTCCTGAGTCAGAGGGGTCTTGGTGAAATGCTGGCAGGCATCACAAACTTGGCACCAACCTGCCATCCTAAATTACCCTTAAAAAGACTGCTGTATTTCAGAAAAGGAAGCTTGTATTTAGACAGAGGAAGATTGGGTTAAGTGTTGATAACAAGATGGTGATGCTTATTAAGTTCATGGGTTTAGTAATGGGGTCAGTTCTTCACAGAAACGGAGAGGCAGAATATTTTAGCACAAGTTAGAACGGTCTTGGCAGTATTATTTTCATATGGACTTGCTTTATCTGACGCACTGCCAGCCAGAAAGAGTTCTGCCTTTTATGCCATCGGATTATAGGAAAAATGAAAAGGGAAACCATTACAAGCAAAAAGAGGATGTGAAGATATGAGCTGACATTGCGTCTATACAGTTAGACCAGTGGCAACCAACTCTGCTCCTATCGGTTTCCATTTCAACCCTAATCTGGCACACCCGACTCTACTAATTAGCAGCTCAACGAGATCTCTGTCTGTTGAGTGTAAGGTGTGCTTTGTCGGGGTTGGAGTGAAAACCTGCAGGACAGTAGATCTCCAGGAACAGGGATGGTTAGGGTTAGGGTTAGACTTCAGAAAGAAAGTAAACACGGGAGCTTTCAATTCTGGGTTGGCCACTGCAATTCAATTTCTACAAATATTTCTTTTTTACCAATTAATTTCTACGGTAAGTATACCACTGCATAAATTAATATGATGCTAAAGTTAATCTATAAAATTTATATAAAACGTTAAGGATTAATGTCTGCTGCTCTTAAATAGATAGATAGATAGATAGACTGATAAAGAATGGTTCTCTCAAATAATCTGCAAGAGCTCAGACTTTATTTCCATAACTGAGTCGGAGATTTAAATTGATAGAATAAGAAAAACAATAATCTACAAGCAATAACTGCTTAAAGATTTCACCATTTCAGGGATGTTTAGAACTAAAATATGTATCAGAAAAAAAATGTGTTTAGTTTTCCATTCACTGAAGAGCATGTTCATTTGTCAGAAAAGTATTACCACCTGGAATTAATGTTGATGCCATTTAAGACAGAATTGATCGAGTTCCTTGACTCTTGTCTCAGGAAAGTCTATTGTAAGTGAACAGACAGACGTTTTCAGAATTGATGATCGTTCTATAACTGTGGTGCTTTGTTATACAGAAGATTATTCAGCGAAGTCTGTTCAAAGACGTCAGCAGCTCACTTTGAAAGTCAACTTTGAGGCCTTTGAACCGTCAACTCAATCGCACACAAAAAGTTGTCAATTGCAACAGAAACAAAAACTTCATTGTTAGTAGAGAAAGCAATTTACCTTGCAGACGGTCCCTCTCTGCGAACGAAATTGAATTTCCCAGCATAATACCTGTGGGGCCTTACAACACCAGAATTGACTGGGGAATCTAGCCATTGGTGAAGCTGAAGGTGTGTAGGCTGTAATTTAGATGGTAACACAGTGTTAATTAAACTCTAACAGAGTACATATGAGTCCAATAGGATTTAGCAATAGCCCTTTTACACTGTGTCAGTGGAATTTTGGGCCTGTCAGTGAAGTGCTCCTCTTTGGTCTGCGCCCCTCCCTTGACCCGTGCCCCGCGTGCCAGCCGGCCCGTGTGGGCGGGAACTAGAGCGCGGGGGTGCCAGACGCGGCGGGCAACGGGCGGTCGGCGGCGACACTGTCCCAGGCCAGCAGGGCACCATGGGAAAGACCGGGCGGGGCTCGGCGGAACCAATCTCTCACACGGAGGTGAGGCGTGCCATTCCCTTCGAGGCCCTGGACCACGCCCCCTCCGGCAACGCCAAAGAGGAAGTGCCCGACCGGGGCGCCTGGAAGGGCAAGTTCGACTTCCTGCTCTCCTGCGTCGGGTACGCCATCGGGCTGGGCAACGTCTGGAGGTTTCCCTACCTGTGCGGCAAGAACGGAGGAGGTAAGAAACATGGCGGCGCCGTTGTCCCCGGCAACAACCCAGAGCAGCTTAGTAACAACATTCACGCGTGAGGTTTGATCATCACAATACACACATGGAACGGATTGTCACACAAATGAAACACACTGTATTTGTAATGAGTGATAGTAAATAGAGGTTCATGAAATTGTGAACATGTTTGTGTCTTCCTGTGAGAACCAACTCTTTTTACTTATTTCTGCTTTATATTGCCCCTTAATCATTATAATTATTATTACAGGTTTATGAATATATGTTATCATTGTTAACTAATACATTCAGTATTAAAAGGCAGTCAATGGAATACCATTATAAACCTGCTGAAAGCTCACTGCTTAAAATGCACACTGGCTAATTGGCTGGACGAGGAGATTGACTCTTTTATCTATGTTTATTTACACTGCATAATTTAGCAGTTGCGGGGCTATAATTACTAAACACAAATTTTAACCAAAATAGCACTTGCTCATCATTTGCACATTCCGGGACTTTCAGGTAATGGGCTAATAATGAACGCTTGTGAATCGTAGGTGTTGTTTTCCAACATCTCTCTGCTCAGTTTATAGCATACATAATTCAACATGCTCCCCCTGACCTGAACTTTATTTATAGGTTACTAAAAACTTAATGGAGTGTTGATATAAGCCTGGGACACGCTGATATATGGTATAGCAGCAGATCCTCTGTGGGTAGGGCTTTTCCTGATTCGGCTTGCAGGCACCAGCCATAGAAAAACTGAAATTGTTTGACGCTCTGCTGATCCACTGCAAAGCCGTATAGCCTGAGGGGAAGCCAGTCTAACAGGTTAAATGAGGTTGCCTTCTTCACCTTATCAAAATCCATGCATTGGTCATTCCGACCTTGTCCGGTGGAGCAAACAGGGCTTCCTCAATTAGAGAAATGTTAAAGTGTCTCCTGGTGTCCTACTGTTGGCAGCCTGCAAACACAGGACAAAAAATGAAGAAGAAGAAAAATGGCATTTCTGCCAAAACAGCCCGGAGTCTGTACACACTGCATCATCACATCACACTGTAACTGTTTTTTAGTGGTCCACAAAATCAGGCCAGTGACGTAGCCAATGACGCTGCGCGATGCTGCGCTGTTTCAGCAACAAAAAAAACAAAAGAGCCTCCGTCGCTGATTCTATTGGCGGTCGATGCGATACGGTAGCAGGCGCGGCGCTAGGCTACTGGGAACAGAGCGGCCTCTGTTTCCGCTCCCTGGACGTACGCTAACCCACTGAGCGTACGCTAGCCCACTGAGGGGCCAGCTACACGAAGGTCAATAAAATCATTTGGGGAGGGAATGACATTATTTTCCTGTTATTTCCAGTATTGGAAATGTAACTGGGTTTCACAGCTCGAGGCTGTGCTTGTTTTAACAGTCAGAGTTTATCACACATTATTTCTCTATGTCCTATTCTGCTCTTTTATGTTCCTTTCTGTTCAATTCTGTTCTTTTACATGCCATTCGGTTCCTTTGTGTCCAAATCTATTCCGTTCTGTTCCTCTCTTTTTTGATTGTTTTTAAATGTATTTAATGAAACTTACTTCCATGATGTTGACCGCAAAATATCTAAAATATCCGTTATACACATCAGGGCTGTTTGAAAGCGTTGTTGGGGTTGGGCGATGATGTTGCCTGGTTGTGGAAAGCGTACATTCTTTAAGTGTGTCACCTTGCTCCGACAGGTGCTTTTCTTATACCATACTTCCTGACCCTGGTGTTTGCTGGGATACCTCTCTTCCTGCTGGAAACAGCCCTGGGCCAGTACACCTCAGTGGGGGGGCTGGGAGTATGGAAACTCATACCTATGATGAAAGGTACAGAACATAGCAACCTTATAACAGTGATGATGATTTTGTGCTTCTATTTCAATTGTACAGATTCCAGTCATCCTCAGTCTTACACATAACAAGATCTACTCCACTATCATTTGTATGTAATCATGTAAAATGAACTGTTGTTGTTTTGAATGTGATTTAATGTCTTTCTCTCTCTCCCTCTCCCTCTCTTTCTCTCTCTCTCTCAGGCGTTGGCTTGGCTGCGGTTGTGCTATCTTTCTGGCTGAACATCTACTACATAGTTATTATTGCCTGGGCTCTCTACTACCTTTTCAACTCATTCAGAAAGGCAAGTTCTAAAAGCTGGCGCCTGATCAAAGCTATTAAAAAAAAAAAAAAAAATTCATTATGAAGACACAATTCTGCCTCCTTTCATGCAGGGAGTGTCTCTCTCTCTCTCCCCCCTCCACTGTCCCTCTCAGCCACAGCTCTTCGGTGCTCGTAGTCTTTTGTTCACCTGATTAACCCTTTGAGGTGTTCTTCACTGAACATTCTAATGCTGATGTCACAATCACTACTGGCAACTGACAGCAGTGGAGTTCTAGAACACTTAGACTCGGAATTTTGAACAAAAAAAAAAAAAAACCCACATTCCAAAAACCTGCTCTTAAGTGTCCTCTTCTCCCCTTTCTGTGTTCTCCTGGCAAGCTGTGCAGGTTGCAGCCTCTCCCCACCGCAGTGACGGCCAGCAGGCAGGCGGCCCTGCGTAGGGAACTGCAGGACAGGGCTGTGCCGCATCCATTTCAGCATCTCGTGCCAGCTTCTCTACTGAAATAGCTCATCCGCCCCAATAAACTATGTGATCTGACTTTTCAGCTAAAGTTCCTGATATGTCCATAACTAATAGCTCTTCTGTCCCCATGTGAATGGTTCTCTATTTATGTTGCCTAATTCATGAGTGGACTGGCATGGTGTTGAACCAAAAATCTTTATTTAAAAAAAGGTGGGGATGGGGCTTTAAAAATGACGTAGCTGGCAATGACCCAGGGGCCCCACCCTTCTTTCTCAAAGGAGCTCCCTTGGCAGAGCTGTGGCCACACGTGGAACACGGACAGCTGCTTCTCCAACTACAGCCTGACGGACACCACCAACCTGACCAGCGCCGTCACCGAGTTCTGGGTGTGAGTGACACCGGGGGCCGCCTCCCCAACCCCTCCCTGCATTTCTGCGTGAACGTGTGAGAATGAGAATCCGTCAGAATGCATGTACAAACAGTGTAGTGACAGTGTGGATGAATCTCTGTACACCTATGACAAAAACATCACCACCCACATGACCACTGTACCCTGTGCCTCAAGTGCAAGATATACACACACACGCACATGCACACACATGCACACACACGCACACTCACACACAACGCACACGCACACACACACACACGCACACTCACACACACGCGCACACACACACACACACACACACACACACACACACACACACACACACACACACACACACACGCACACACACACACACACAGTGCATGGTGAGCCCGGGCTCTGGGTCTGGTTTCCAGGAGGAACATGCACCAGATGTCCAGCGGGCTGGAGGAGCCGGGGGAGCTGCGCTGGCCCCTGGCCGGCACTCTGGCCCTGGCCTGGGTCCTGGTCTACTTCTCCATCTGGAAGGGAGTGGAGTGGACCGGCAAGGTGAGTGCTCTCTTGCTCCGCCCCCTCTTCTACAGGCCCCGCCCTCTCATTTACAGACCCCACCCCCTCCCTCTACAGGCCCCCACCCCATCCCGCTACAGGCTCTGCCCCCTCTTCTACAGGCCGCCCCCCAGCCCCTTCTACTACCGTTCATAATCGTATGCGGTGCAATATCATTTTATTATTATCATTACTGTGTGAAATATGACCGGAGAAATGTAGTGTTAAATTTAGGATATTTAAAAATGCTATCTTCCTTCTCCTTTCCAACATAATGGGAATATGCTCAAAGTATGATATTTGGATAATGGAAAATGATATCCCCTGGGGTTAGCCAGATGAAATGAGCATATTCAGTTTAAATACCACCATTTCCCTCCAAAGTGGAAAGCACATTTCCACAGATCCCTAAAGACAGCAGTAAAAATCTAGCTGGAGGGTCATGGGGGGGAATTCTGAACTGACGCCTGGGCTGTCATTACTCCTCCCTCCCCATAGGTGGTGTACTTCTCGGCCACGTACCCTTACTTCATGCTCTTCATCCTGTTTTTCCGTGGGGTCACCCTCCCCGGGGCGAAAGAGGGGATCCTCTTCTACATCACGCCTGACTTCAACAAGCTCGTCAAATCTGAGGTGAGAGAAGACAGCGGTCGTGTCACATGGGACTCCACTTCTTCATAAAGGCTCCCTTCTGCCATTATAACGTGATCGGTTTGGAGGCTTTCTTCAAACACGATCAGTCAAGATGGAAGTAGTTCACTCTGTATTTATTCAATAAGCCCGGAATAACCACAGAGACCAACTGAGAAACTGATTTCTCACTTATTCTCTAGTCTGTCGTTTAAACATTATTTACAGAGCACCCGGGAGCTGCATATTGGAATATCATTGCTCAAAGGCAGTGAAATGGCCGCCTTGCCTCTTGCACTTGGCTCCTGGCCTCGGAAGGGGAAGTGTGGGTCATCACTCACCTGCCTGAGGTCACATGCTCGTCCATCTCCTGCCCACAGGTGTGGCTGGACGCCGCCACTCAGATCTTCTTCTCGTACGGCCTGGGGCTGGGCTCGCTGATCGCCCTGGGGAGCTACAACAGCTTCAACAACAACGTGTACAAGTGAGTAGGGGGGGGAGCCTCAGAGATGGAGGTGGGGAGGTGGGGGTTGGTATGCTGCGGGGCGGGAGATCTCCTGGCACCTGGGCAGCCTTTGGCAGACAGGGGGCAGCACTGAGCAGATCCTTCACCCCTCCCCCCTTCTCTGCACAGGGACTCCATCATCGTCTGCTGCATCAACTCCTTCACCAGCATGTTCGCCGGCTTCGTCATCTTCTCCATCGTGGGCTTCATGTCGCACATCACCAAGAAGCCCATCCAGGAGCTGGCGGCCTCAGGTCAGCGCAGAGTGGGGGGGCGGGTGGGGGGGGGGGTTTCCTGCCGCCCAGCTTACTGCGCACGTGATGGGAACCCACCAGGTGGTCTTTGCGTTGTGGTCCCTGTGTCTGAAACAGAGGGGGTTTGTCCATTGGCTGTGTTGTGGTTGTTGTTGTTGCTGAAGGTCCTGGCTTGGCGTTCCTGGCCTACCCCCAGGCAGTCACCCAGCTGCCCATGTCCTCTCTCTGGGCCATTCTCTTCTTCTCCATGCTGCTGATGCTGGGCCTGGACAGCCAGGTGAGGCGCTCCACCCAGCTACCCTGCGGCCTCCATCTGGTTTAAATATTCCTGCCGCCGGATCACACATTAGCTTTCCTTTGATCTGATATAATTCACACGAATGCTCTTCCTGCACAGGCAGAACCGCATAAAAAGTAAAAGGTAATATACATAAAAAGGGAAAACCTCAATGAAGCTACAGTGGAACCGGGTGACACGTGTCATAAAGTCTTGCTTGGTCTGTAGCTTGGGCCAAACAAAAATTGAAAGCTTGCAAGTAAAACATTTAACCCTCTCTGCTGTGCACAGACCAGAGCTCTCCCTCAGCAGGCACAGATGCAGTGCCCTCCATAATGTTTGGGACAAAGGCATATTTATTGGCTCTGTACTTCATAATTTTAGATTTGTTATCAAACAATTCACATGTGGTTAAAGTGCACGTTCTCAGCTTTTATTATTTATTATTTTACACATTTTGGTTTCACCATGAAGAAATTACAGCACTTTGTCCCAAACATTACTGAGGGCACTGTATGCATGGCACTGTGAAAGCCCCAGATGCTTGTGGTTCAGTTTTCATCAAATGAGAATCAGGGCTGGGAGTCCAGTCACATGACCAGTGGCAGTAACCAATCACAGGACAGGATTTAGGGAAGGGCTCAGATGTGTCAGACGCTCCTCTGTCCCGTAGTTCTGCACAGTAGAGGGCTTCATCACCGCTCTGATGGACGAGTACCCCACGGTGCTGAGGAAGAGGAAGAAGCTCTTCATCCTGATTGTGTGCGCACTGTCCTTCCTCGTTGGATTATCCAACATCACCCAGGTGAGCTACACATTTACATTGCCAAGCCAAGTTCAGAAGTTCATGCAGTTCAGGTTTTACCCAGATATAGCCTGGCTGTGTTCAGAAACACCTCATGTTTGCGTCTGCTCGTATCTCCAGGGTGGTCTGTACGTCTTCAAGCTGTTCGACTATTACTCTGCAAGTGGGATGTGTCTTCTGTTCCTCATCTTCTTTGAGACCATATCCATATCCTGGCTTTACGGTACGTACCTTACGGCGTGTTCTTCCCTTAGTGACAAACAAGTTGCTATTAAGAGGAAGTGCCAAAACACCAACTCAGGAAGGGCAAGCAAGGCTGTGTCTGAATTAGTGCACTTGCCTACTATTGAGTATATAGTAAGGCACTTGTATACTCAATGGTAGGCAAGTCCATTGATTCGGACATGGCCTAAACTCTAAGTTGAGCCATTGTGGTGAGGTCATTTCCGTCTCGGATCATGTGACTTTCTGATCCATTCACTGCACCTGCTGACGTGATCATGTGAGCTCTCTTCACTGGAGTGCAGCAGGTGTATTTTGCCATCTTCGACCTGCCAGGTAATGCTGTGTGGCATCTCAGGTGGCATCTGACTCTATTTATTATATTTTTTTTATGTGCTCTTCCTGCATTTCCAGGGGCAGAAAAGTTCTACAAGAATATTGAGGAGATGATTGGCTACAGACCCTGCATCTGGTGGAAACTGTGCTGGATATATTTCACTCCACTCATCTGCCTGGTAATACTCAACACAAACTCCTGAGACAGCACACTGTCAAAACAAGACCCCCCCCAATCAGAGGCTTTCAGTGGTTTGTTCCAGGAGCTCAATGTATTGATGTAACTGGGGCTCTCCCATCTGTTTCCCAAACCCAGGGGGTGTTCACGTTCAGTGCCATTGAGATGACTCCGCTCACACTGGGGAAGTATGTCTTCCCGACCTGGGGCCAGGGCATCGGCTGGCTCATGTCCCTCTCCTCCATGGTGCTGATCCCGGGGTACGCCATCTACATGCTCGTCACCACCAAAGGGAGCGTCCGACAGGCGAGTGACCGTGCGCTGCCACCCCCCCCGCCTCCCCCCTACCCCCCCGCGGGTCCACTCCGGCCCCACGCACGTCATTGGCTGTCGTCCTTGTCTGCGGTTTATGACAAGGTTATCCGCTCCACCACACCCGCCCGCCAGGCTTCCATCTCGGCGTACAGTAGCGCTAATGTAGGCTAGGCCGCGCCATGCCGATTTTGATCCGGATGCCTACATTAACAGACAGCCCACAGACACAGAGGTCCTTGATGATGGGGGCTAGACTGCCCCAATTTATTATGAGCTGGCTTTTTAGGATAAGCCATATGCTCCGGGCCTTTTGCCCTGTTATTAAATCAATTGTGCCGATGCGCTCTTATTGTCTGGCCAAAATTACATCAATGTGCTCCTCTCGGGCGTGGGTTTGGGACGGCTGTCATCCGAGGACGCAACGAAACGCGCGATCTCCCGCGCCTGCGATTCACAGACCTGTCCTGTTCTCAGCACCTTCCACTCGCGTCATTTACATGCCATTGATTTGCTTATCAGGTTTACATCAGGAATGATGTCCCATGACGAACACTGCTGATAACATCATACGATGTGCTGCAGTAAGCCAAGTGGTTACTTTTTGCTGGTAGCTGGCTCCAGAGGAGATTGCTTGCGTAAGACATTGCACACAAAACGCAACACATTATTAAATCAAATGCATTTATACTATGAAACACAAATGGAAGATATGAACTGCCAAACATTAATACATAATTTCAGCTTAATATTAATATTCCACTTTAAAAAAGAATATTTCAAAGAACTATCAATGGTTGCAAATTTGTTTATGCTTTTGTCCATCTTTTTCTTATATTTCTATTTAAAAGAAAACATAGCAGTCGGTTCACTTTATATCCTTGAGTAAGGGGTAATAACCCAAAAGGGAAAACGCTGTCTGTGCAAAATGAATTTTTTGCCCAGGCACAGTACAGTAATCTCAGTTGCTCAGTCCTTGAGCCTTTTTCGAAAATGGAAATTGTGCAAATGCCGTTAGGCATGGATGGTGTAATCCTAGCAGAAGTTCATTCAGAATACTCATTAGTGCAGTCCCCAGACCTGACCTGCATACAGGTTAATACTGTGCATCCCCTCTCTCTGTGGTCTATTAAACGTTTGAATTACACGATGGACAAGCAAACTAACTCATGAAGCACCGTAGCCAATGGATTTATGATTCCCTGTCCCGAACAGCGATGGCACAAGATGTCCCGGCCCCGAGAGGACCTCGAACCTCAGGAGCGAAATGAAGTCACGCACAAGACCTCACTGACTGAGAGCACCATGGACGATTCTGTCTGACTGGAGCGCAGTGCATTCTGGGGACTGTAGGCAGACATGAACATGAAAGTGGCAGCTTGTGTTCTTGGCCTGAGAAAACATTTTTAAAAAGAAACAGCATTTTCATAAAATATGAACCACATAAGTGGATCAGGACCCATGAGTACATTTGTGAAAGGTAAGGCTGGGTGTCTAGTGTAGAGGGAATGGAAGATTCTCTCTTGTGAATCAGGCTCTTTATATATATTATTTAAGTCTATAAAAGGGAAAACTTGATCTTTTTTTGTGAAGTTAGCCTTAATAAAATTGACAGCTCTGCTAACGTGTTTCCCAGTGATTGTGCAACTGTATATCTGTTCCCTCCTGTTTTAATTCACCATTTACCCCCTCACTGTCATGAGATAGATACAAATCTTAAACAGGTACTGAAAGGCAGACATTTCTATTTTCCAAGCTTTTCTTGCTTGTTCCCCTCTGGACCGGCACAGTAAAATGCCCAGGGTTAATTCAACTCTAACAGTGTTTATATGAGTTCAATAAGAACCATATGTACACTATAAGACTCGATTCAACACTGTACATTTTACTGTGTGGGCCTCCAGGTTACCCACAATGCAGCTTGGGTTACCTTTGACCCTTTCATCTTTCACCACATACCAGTTGTACATTCCGTCTCCCAGGTGATAAGGGGAAATGTTAGATGTAAAGGCCTTTGTTTTACTGTAAATGACCTACAAAACACTAAGAAATTAATTTATATTTGGTTTATCATGAAAAGACCATTTCACCTTTATGTTTTAAATGAATTATATATATATATATATATATATATATAGGGCATTTACAACTTGTGGTTTATTGTGGATGTACGCATGGCATGTGATGATTTTAACCGGTTCTTAAATCTAGACGTGTTGGTTTTTGTAAAGTTGTACATATTTTTTGGTGAATTCAAATGTATGAAACTATTCAATTTTAATAAGATGATGAAATTGCCAGAATATATCCCTGTAACCAAGGTAACAGGAGACCTTTTGTGAGAAAACATTTTTAAGCAGTATATTCCATAATAGTTAAGCGATATCATCAAAAGTGATTACGCCTCGTATTACATACTATTGAGATCTTTCTGAAATTCAATAAAAATGCAGCAAATGTACCTAATGTGTTCTGAAATGAGGCATCGCCTCAGTTTTCCTTTTTATTGGTTGGAAACCTATGTCATGACTGGAGACTGGCACTTCTAAATGAAGCAGTAAACTATTTTGGTAATAAGCTTCAAGGAGAATGGAATTACACCGTGTGTGCGTGTGTGTGCGCGCATGTGCGTGTGTGTGTATGTGCGTGTGCGTGTGCATGTGTTTGTGTGCGCGCGTCTCTGTGTGTGTATGCGCCTGTGTGTGTTTGTTTGTGTATATAAAGGCATGCATTAATCTTGATGCATCTTCTAAATGAGCCTCACGGGCGAGGGCATTAATCATGACAGAGAGAGGGCAGCAGCCACAGCGCTGACAGACGATAAAAGAGCACAGGAGCACAGAACACCACCCAGGAGCTGCACACAGGGGGGAAAAAGTTTATTTTTTCACTTAACTTCTCATTTCAAGAAGCGTACTGCGAGACAGGGTGAAACATCTGAATGCAGGGGATTTCAAATAGAAAAAAAATAATAATAAAGACTCTTGTATTGTACAGCAAATGTGTGTTTCGAGGACCATTCCATTAAGAGGAGTCATTATCGAGACGTCCGTGGAGGCTTGGTTTGTGTACAGCTTGGGTAAAAGTGTGACTATTAATGGTTATATGGGGTCAGGAGACATCTCACCTCTGGATAGCTGGGTCTGTGGTATACAGGTGCAAATAAATACGGGAAAATGGAGGAATTTGTCAGCTGAAGGGAGGGAAAAAAAAGTACATTTTGATGATCTGGCATAAGGAAACTGTAGACAATGTAACACAAGGTGGCTAATTAAATTCTAAATATGTACCGTGCTAATAACCAAACCGACTCAGCTAAAGGAGCAGTGGGGTTGTAGCCTACAGTACGTCCCACATTCCAGAATCAAACCTCGAGTTTTTCAGGCCCAGCTGTGACCAATAGCCTGGTATATATACAGGGCGGTACACATAACCGTCAACATCATCACTCTGGAGATGGCGAATTTCCAGCTGGCAGGTGTTCTGGATTCCGGACTGCTCTGATTGGCTGGCAACAGTCCGGCTGCAGCAGCAGCAGCAGCTGCATACTGTAGGTAGAGTTGCACAATGGCGCAGTATGCAGCTAAGCTAGCAGCATGAAAACTATGAAAACTAAAATCATCTGCAGCTGGTAACACACGTTTCCAAGGAGACATGGGGCTTGACTGCAATGTTCTGAACTGACAGAGAATGATACAGCTTCAGTACAGGACCGACCGCGCACACGCGCACACGCGCACAGACACAGACACACACAGACATACACACACTCGCGCGCGCACGCACGCACGCACGCACGCACGCAGACACAGACACAGACACAGACACACACACATATATATATATGACTGGGGCTTTCCAATTCGGCTCAAAAAAATAAATGAGATTAAAAAATGTTTGTTTTGTTGTTGTTCTTTTTAAAATCAACACTAACTGTTCAGTATTCTTGTCATAGTGCAGTTGTACCAGCATTCCTTTGAACCCTTAGTGCTGCTAACAAACTGATCGATCGCAAATTTTCTTTCTTTTTTTTTGCACACCATTTTTCTCTTTAGCCACCCTCCACAGTAGCCCCTATCCCTGAGGATTTAATCATACGTTAGAGGGTCTTTCACAGAGAAGGAGAAATATAATTACTTTTGTGTTCAATACCACAGCACTCTGAGACCAATCTTTAATTATAATCCACAGTAAATAATAAATACCTCCCGTACCAATACAAACACAAGCACTGCCCCAGTTTCAGTGTGCTCATGAACACTTCCCGGAACTGCCTTGATGTGATATTGCTTATTCTAAAGTACGTTAGAAAGTGTTTTTCGAGCTGCTCCTGGCTGGTTCCCCTTTGTCCGCAGATGTGTTCTGAAGGATGCAAAAAGCTAACAGACTGGGAAACGGAAATCTTTTGAGGACAGGCGGCTACCGGTGGGGATTTACCTAGCAAAGCACAGATTTTAAAAGTCTCAAAAATTTTAAAGAAGAGAACAGAAATGACTGTGCTTGCTCAGAGCACAGCGGTTTTCTTGGGAGCAATAGCCCTTTTCACCCTCAGGAAACACCCATCTGCACTTTATAGATGGATCAAGCAAACGCATGCCAAGAAATAAAACAAACAAAAAAACAAAACTGCGATACAATAAGTCATCACCTACCAGCATTGTATAGTATATTGATAAATGGATATCCAGTCCCGATACTTCAATATACAATATTAATCTGAATATATGTAGAGCTCTGCTGTTGGATAACAAAATACAGGTTGATTCTTTTTTTTCTGTACACAGTATATTTATACATACATTGGCACACACACAACTCATTTATAAGCCTCTATAATACAAATTAAACCAAAATGTTTTGTGCAAATTCTCGAGGAAAGCTTTTTTTTAATTTTTTTTTTTAAGTTTTTTAAAAAAGGTTATTGATAAATACATGTTTGATATCTCAGTTCTTTTTAAATACAAATTTTCTTTCTTTTTTTTGCAAATTGGCTGAAAGCAAAGCGTAGCATAAACAGGCAGGAAGTGGCAATGATAGGATGGGTCCACTGTGACATCACAAACACGGTCAGTTCCGAGGCGGGCGAATATGCAAAGCAGTCTAACCTATAAGCCAGGGTCCCCACATCCATGTCAGGTCCAGCACACACTCGCAGATGAGTCTGGAGAAAAGGGGGGGGGGGTGTTTACGGTTGCCCAGACACCTCAGGTTGGACAGCTCTCTCCTGATGATGAAGGTGATGAAAGTCATCGTCAGCAAAGGGCAACAGAGGATGGAAGTGCACAAAAACAGCGTTGATGCTATTAAGCAATGTTACATATTCGTTTCCCATTTTCTTTGCCCACACTACTATATACATATATATCTCTTAAAACGAAGCGGCCTTTTCTTGAAGCATGTGACAGAAATGATCTTACCGACCTTCACTGAAAGCATCAGTCATTGTGATCCTTCAATTTCAACACAAGCCGAAACATATAAATCCCTAAAAAGGTCAAGTGACTTTTTTTAAAAAGAAAGCGTGCATTAACCATATCTCAAATTAAATAAGTGCCAGCCTGCCACAGGACAGAGAATGGAGCTCGAAATTGTCATTCAATGCATGCGCTGCATTTCAAGGGCGAACGTACATTACCAACACTATCAAGCAAATCAGTGTAACGCACAACTGAATGCCAAACCGTGTAGCGTGCGCCATCTTTAATGTGTACACTGCATGATAAACTGACCTGATCCAGCATCAGTCTGCATTTCAGCAGTGTAAATTAGTCACAGGCATCCCTCATTAATATCACTTTTATAATTAAAACCATATTTCTGTGGGGGGGGAGAGACCGCACAGTCCACAGATCATAGTGCACGGCACGTGCGTGTGACATTTCATTCTGAAACGGCCATTTTTAATCAGCCACTCCAGGCCATAACTGTCAGACATCAACCCCCCCCCCCCCCCCCCCCCTTGCCAGCAGGATGTGCTGAAATCAAGAACGACAGGCCTACATTAATCAAAGTTGCTAAGCAGCAACAATACAGTGTCCCGGGGATAGCAGAGTGAAACTGATCATAAGACGATTCAAACAGAAATCAAAACAAGGAAGAAATACACAGTTTACAGATTGCTGGAAAAGCAGGAGAAAGCAAAACAACAAACAACGCACTTCAGTACATTCATGTAGGATATTTGAGAAGACCTGGAATAACAGAGAGGTACTGATGGATAAAAAGCAAACCGAGCGAAGCACATTTCCATGGGTAAACACAGGTTCAGAACAAACAACCTTCACCAACTCAAGCGAATGAAAGAGCTACATGTATAGTGAGGGAGCTGGAGTCTGGAATCACCTGGATTAATAATTCACGGTGGGTCCACTTCATTTTTTACAGCAAATATTTCTCATTTGAAAGCACAGAGGGAAACCAAACAGAAAATCTGTCCATCTGAACACTGGCTTTTTTTATTTATCACTTCACTAATATTAAAATCCAATACATATTTTGTTTGTCGTTCGACGGCAACAGAGGCTTTGCTTCTCACAAAAGTCACCTCATTTCCAGGGCGACAGGCTCTGCTTTGCTGTAATGAGAGCAGCAGGAAGCATCAGACGCTTAAATCTGCGCTTTATTTTACCCAGTGACTTGGTAACCATGGTAACAGAAAGGTGTGGAGATTTAGGAAGTGAACCCGCTGTCAATGCCTCCAGACACAACACTGATGGAACACTCGAGGATGTCAATTCCGCCTGAACTGCCCAGGTGGTTATGCAGCTGGAGAGGATGACATCATGAAAACCTTGAGCCAGGTCAGTGATCACGGAAAAAAAGCATGTCTGCACCACACGCCAATTCATTTACCAAAATTATTCTCCCCGTAGCTGGATGAACTGTGTTATGTCCATTTTTTGACAGAAGGGTCATTACTGATTAAACAAAATTTTGTTGATTGATGCCACTTTAAAGATATGTTTTCTCAAGGGAGGGAAAAACCTTTTGTGGGACTTAATAATGACTAGAAAAGAGAGAAAGCCTCTGACAAGAACACAGTATCCCTCAACATCAAAACAATTAAAATGCCAAATCCGACATCTGAGTCACGTCTGATCTTTTCCATTCGCTGTCAAAGAACGTTTGTTCACAAGAACAAGAGTAAAAGTTTCTTTCTTATGAAGAGGGAAAATGAGCTGAGTCGGCATTATGAGGTCATCGCAGCGGGAGGGGAAGCAGACTGAACCATCTCAGTAGAGGTGTGGCAGACTGAACCATTACTAATTTCCTAATGGGCTCACATTTCTGCCAGGATGTCACAGAATACCAAAGAGGAGACAGATCAAAGCCTGGGTCCACTAGGCAAAAACATGCGCAGGTGTTCACACACAGGTGAACACACCAAAATCACACTGACAGGCAAGGAGCACCACCCAGTCAGTCCCCAGCACACACAGGGTAAACTGAAGAGCTCAACTCTGCACAGGTACAAACAAAAACTATCATATAGGCTCTTTAAAAAACAAAAACAAAAAACAAAAAAAAAACTAAGTCTTTGTGTGACAGTCCGGGAAACTTACATCCATGACAAACGGACCCCAGAATGCTTCTGCTCACCACAGAGGCGTCTATTTAAGACGCCTGTGTAATATAATGTCGTTGACCAATTCACACTGGAATACATGCTATTGCTGTTAAAATGGCGATGGAAACAACAGCTGTTGCTGCACTTTCCTGAACATCACACCGGTGGCCATTTTTCAGGTCGCAGCAGTAGCTCTGGACAATCCTGACATATTGGATTGTGTAGCCCTTGGATTGATGGGATTTGCGGCTTGTGTTCCAGTGCGAACCAACCAATCAGCAGAGAATCTGGACACGCGACATTCAAAACAAACAAATGAAATCAACATCTGCAAAAACATTTCCAGTGTGTAACTGACATTGGTGAAATTCATACATATTTATGCTTCACTTCAGGTTTGACATCCGACAAATCCATTTGGAGCACTGGCTTATGCTCATAAATACATATTTCTCATATCCACTAGCAGTTCATTTCTGGACATGTAATACGAAGGAAACACACTCGGTCCAAAAACAAATTGCTTGTCACGCCAGGTGCGGTTTTCGGCGATGAAAGATTCCGATGGATCAGGCAGATTAAATGTCCGGTTTGGGCACCGGCTGCATTTGGACAGGATGGCAGCACCCACCAGTCAACCCCGACAGCAAAAAAAAGTCATAAATCACTACAGCTCAAATGAATATGTCCACACAAAGCGATAACACTTCCGCCGAAGCACAGCTGAATAAGATTGCATTTCAGTTCTCATCACACTCGGAATAAGAAGCAGAAATATGAGTGCTCTCGGACAGCTGCCCGAACAGGAAACACAATCACCGCAGGTATTGGAATGGAGGGACGGACGGGGATCGTGTAAATGTCTGCAGGGCGGTACATCGACAGCTGACAATGCCTCCTGTAATTTTTTTGTCCTCTGACATGGACGTGGCACATCTCCAAAACAATACAGTCTGGCTTCGCACCAATTCCAGATTTAATTTCTGTTGCCCTACCACACAATAACATAC
Organism: Anguilla rostrata; assembly: GCF_018555375.3. Lineage (NCBI taxonomy): Eukaryota > Metazoa > Chordata > Actinopteri > Anguilliformes > Anguillidae > Anguilla > Anguilla rostrata. The sequence continues at coordinate 12,321,132 of NC_057951.1, read as the reverse complement.
AAGATATTTCAAATGAAAAGATTCTGCACAAAACCAACAATGTGCGTGTCTATGCAGTGACAAGAATATTCATATTGCAACAGCAAAAGATTGGGGACATTTACTGGAAGCAATACTATTTAAAATAGGCAAAGGATGTTCGCGTGTATAAACATGTCAGTCTGTCTTCTGTACAGTACAGTACGCATTTTAAATGTATATTCAGTATATACAAAAAATTTAGATTTTTTTCATACTGTGCAATGCTTATAAGCGGTCAACACTACATGGTAAAAAATAAAGTCATAATTAAAAACAATATTGTTAATATAAGAAGGGAAAATATTCAAACAGAGAGCAACCTCTTTAAGTCAAATTAAGCAACCTGTTTTAAATGTCACTGTGTAAGCAGTAATGCAGCATTTGCCAACGCAGGATATTTGCAAAAACACCTCACGTACAGTACCCACAATTTCATTTTAATATGAGGCTCTATATCCTGCAACTTTAATCTTCCTTAGCAGACCAATATGCATCACAAGAGTACTGCTCTGGTTTGAACAGGCTTTTTGCGCTACAGCGAACTGTTGTTTACAGTGGTTTCCCATTCTGAACAGAAAGCATCACGTCAGACAGTTTACCAGCACAGTGATCTGACCATCACTGCAGCTGTGGAACAGAACAAAATGGAGGAAAAATGAGCCCCACACAAAAAAAAACAAAAAAAAAAACAACCGTGACACTGAATATTGAGAAAGTGAGGTGCTAGTTTCAGTTAGACTAGATTAGAATGGCTCTTCTTTAAAAAAATAAAAGTACACGCTGTTGAAGAACAAACATGTCTCTCCCACTGACTTAATTGGGCTGCGGAAAAATTTCAGATTTTGTAGGGTTGGCCTTTGTTTAGCCAATTATGATGTTTTTTTTTAAAGAGTCTCTTCAGTGTCATACACACTCACGCACACACGCACGTACTCATGCACGTGCGCGCATATTCACATGCACAAGCACACACACACACCAGTACTGTATAAGATTAGGATAAAGAACCAAACAAAGGGCTACAAAAGGCCTGGAACCACCCTGCAGATGGGTAATGTAAGGTAGGAGGAGGGGTATTGATGGCCTTTGTCCAAATGCCAGTTCACTGAGGAAAAACTCAAACTGCATCAAAGAGTAACCCAACACACAATGCTATATATAAATTGGTTAAAACTACTTAATCTTTCATAAAATACACATGAATTAAGTAGAACTCTGGAAGCTTGTATCTGTTTTTGCTTATATCCACTTTCTCTTAAATATACTGTAATTATAATTTTTCATTTTTTTACTCTTCTCTGCATATATACATATGTACCGTATATAATATATGTATTTTGTCTATAAAAGGTCGGAGGTCAGAGGTCAAGGTCTATTTACACCAGGCTGCGGGAGCCGCTGGAGTACCTCCGTCGGCTGAGGAGGGGCTGGGGCGACTGAGGGGGGCAGTACTGATGGGGGTGGTTGTAGGGGGGCGGCGGCGGAGGCAGGGGGGGTTTGGAGCCCGCGTCCTCCCGGTCCCGCCCCTCCGAGGAGCGGGCGGGGGTGGAGACGGCCGAGCGGGTGAGCTGGTGGGTGGGGGTGCGGCTGAGGAAGGCCTCCACGCGGCCGCGCCCGCCCTGGTCCAGGACGATCACCTTGACGATCTGCTGGCACTGGATGAGCGTGTCCGGGCGCAGGTCGGCGACGGGGCCGGGCTGGCGGGACGGCGTGCCCCCGCCGGGCTGGAGCTGCAGCTGGTAGAGCGCCCCCCGGTGGTTAAGAAGGGTGCCCGGGAGGGATCCAGTCTCGGGGCTCCGGGACGCACGGCGCTGGTACGTTTGAAGCCTGTTGTGAATTGACACCTAGTTTAGAAAACAGCCAGAGACAGCATTAAGTGTTATAAGTACTTTCCTCCTCTAGGGTTGAGTAGCCCTCTGGTGTAAAAAAAAAACAGCAACACACACATGCTCTTCCAGGGGGCGTGCGGCACGATGCAAAACCGGTCAGAAGGAGGTTCTGGAGGAGCTGGCGAGAGGGGAGCAGCTGTGGGGAGGTGGGAGGAGGAGGAGGAGGGGTTTAGTTCGGGTCACTAACTTTTAGAAGGTGGGGACAGTTGGAAAGAGGGCCTTGTGCCACTCTGTTAAACCAATGTGGCACTAATAGGAATACAAAGGTTGAATTCAGGTCAGGGTCGGGAAGGATATCTAGAGATGCCAGCTCACGACCAGGGACTACGGTGTACATAGAAATCCATTAAAAAGAGGGGGCGGTGCTTAGACAAGAGGAGGCAGTGCTTAGACATGAGGAGGCGGTGCTTAGACAAGAGGAGGCGGTGCTTAGACAAGAGGAGGCAGTGCTTAGACAAGAGGGGGCGGTGCTTAGACAAGAGGGGGTGGTGCTTAGACAAGAGGAGGCAGTGCTTAGACAAGAGGGGGCGGTGCTTAGACAAGAGGGGGCGGTGCTTAGACAAGAGGGGGCGGTGCTTAGACAAGAGGGGGCGGTGCTTAGACAAGAGGGGGCACTTTCACAGACGTTACGGACACTCATCAGAATGCATGCCTTCATTATGTCAGTTGGACAAACAGCAAGCCTGCCCACATCCAGGCAGTGCGTCTGCTTCAGAGAAGCACACTGGATGCTGGAAGGTTTTCCTTTTTTGTAAATTAAGGTGACACATTGGCAGGCTTTTGAAGGACCTCTACTTGTATATCATGAAACAGGTTTAGTCTGAGGCTGTCCATGTGGCTCTCCAATGACACAATGGGCCATACTTTTTTGTCTCATTTTTGTTTTATACAATTCATTCTACGTCTATGTATTTTAACAATGTGATATGCCACGATTAATATGTTTATTCGGCATACGGTACAAATGGCAGCGAAATGATGAGCTAAAAACAGTTATGCTTCACTTTTTGAAGTCACACTTCATAAAATATGCCATGACATGGTGACATGAAGATGTAAGGCATAAATCAATATCTCTCAGAAGATTTGAGTGTTTTCATATGCAAGATGGCTTTCCCTTCACACATCTGACACTTTACAGGATTCAAAACAGAGGGTCTCAGGTTTGAAAAAAAATTACAGGACCAGGCCTCTCGAAAAATAATGTTTCAGGATGTATCAATAGACTCAAGCAGTCTAACATCTGGAACACACCTTTGGATATTATCCATAAAGCATTAGTTTGATGTTAATGTCACCATTTGCACCAAGCAGCACAGGTTGCCTGTGAAAGGTTGAGAATGCTTTATGAATAGGGCGTGAGAGCTTGGGCAGCGTGGGCAGCACTTGGGGTGGCTGTGGATGAGAGCTGGCTGCGTGTTAAGTGTTCAGTGTTGAGCTGTGGAATGAGCCGTGTGAAGATGATGTATGGGTCGTTGACATAGTCTTCATACGTGCGTGGAGAGGTGGGGGAGCAGGAGCGTGAGTCTAGTGGTCTCTAGTCTTCTCGGACAACCTTGTGCCAACAAGACAGCCCCAGGGAGCCTGACATTTGCAGACGGACACGTGGAACCTGCGTACATCGCTGCCTCTCTCAGAGCGTGGGGGAGCGCTGCCGCAGCTAACAGCTAAAATGACTCAGCGCTAATCCCACCGCTAACCACATGAGCGCACGTCCGCTATCAGCACGCTGGATACGATTCCTCCCCCCCCCCAAGGCCCGCCCTGACGCGCGCGACTCCTCAGGCCTTCCCCGAGTGTCAGATTGGACGCTAAACGGTTGCCGTTGCCGTGTACCGTCGCCGTGTACCCCCTCGTCCCCGCCGCGGAGGGAGCAGTGAAATGTCACGGCCGCGCGGCGGCGGAATGCTAATGCTACCCTGCGCAGTCCCCGCGGGGCCCGGGCTGAACGCTGCTCTTTATGCGCAGCGCTCTGTTTTTACTGCACCGTGGGGGCGGGGGGGGGGACTCTGCCGGCTCGCATTAACACCGCGCTAACACGAGGCCTCCCTGATTAATCTGTCAGAGACTGAACGCCGCAGCTCACACGACCTCGCCGCCCCTCTACTCGCTGCTGGGAGACTGGCTGAAGGAGCACATCCAGCGCAAGTACGTTAAAGCGTACGTTACCGTGACATCATTACAAAAAAAACCATCTTTCTAAAGCTGCGGAAACAACATTTGCTGTCAAATGTGGATGTGTGCATATGTATGAATGTGTGCCTGTGTTTGTAGTGAGGGAGCACAACTGTATGACCGTATGAAAGATCAACTGAAAAACTATTTTAAAAATGTATGTCCAAAAAAAAATGTCAATGTACCAAATAAAATATTTGGGGAATGCCATCTTGTTTAATGCACATACTGAAGCTCGCAGATGCATTCTGGGAGCCCTGAAGCTAATTTCCACAGAGCTGTCATACACACCACCACCCTAAAGCACACCCACACAGACCAGCCACTGCACGTGTGCCTCGGGACCTGTGAATACTTCATCCTCCTCTCCTGTGAGAGCGCGCACAGAGTCACTCACCTGTGCTGAAGCTTCCCTGCGCTAAGCAGTACTCACCTCCATGCTGTTATTCCCGCTCTTCTCGTCCGGGTCCAGCTTACCTGCGTGGCAGACACACACAAAAGACGACTGTCACCCCCCTGTGCATAATCATGACATCACCGCTACAAACATGTTGCTGACCAATGGCAGCGGGGCATGCTGTGCCCTGGGCTGTGCCTAATTGTGACATCACCGCTACAAACACACTGTTGTCCAATGGCAGCGCACTCTGTGTCCTGGGTGTCCTTGGCACACGCAGTTTCTGATTGGTACACCACCACAAACTCGGTCACATTTGCCTATGACATTGCTCAGAACCTAACTAGTGAACTCAGGCCTATAGAGTCCCACCTACTCTTATAGTAAGTAATTTTACCAGAGCTGAGATTTTCAAGTCTCAAAAAGTTCATTTCATTCTCTTTTTTGGCCTCTACCTCCCTACATCAAGTGTGTCACACTCCAGCTCTGGACGGCACCAAATTCTGCAGGTTTTTTTGTGTTTTCCTTTTAATTAGCAGCCCATAAGGGCCTGGGATACAGTAGATTAATGAATAATCAATGGCTTGAATTTATTACCAGAGTGCTGAAACCAACCAAAAAAACCCAGCAGATGCTGCGGCCCTCCAGGGCCCTGCTGCAGACCAATTACGTCAGGGGAGATGGCTGGAACAGACAGTACTCTACTAATGTGCCACTGCTACGCCCTCACCGTGATTAAGAGCAGGTGCTCTGATGGGCACAGCTGATGGTTTGAGGTACACAGGGTTCAATAACACTGCAGCTTACAGAACACATCAGTGCCCCTGAGCAGCCCAGCTCAGAGATGAGTTAGCATGCATGGTGCTATGTGGTGACAGACAATAAGCAGCATGATTGGCTGAATGTGAGGAGGCTGTGAGCAGTGTGAGTGGCTGAATGTGAGGAGGCTGTAAGCAGTGTGATTGGCTGAATGCGAGGAGCCTGTAAGCAGTGTGATTGGCTGAATGTGAGGAGGCTGTAGGCAGTGTGATTGGCTGAATGCGAGGAGGCTGTAAGCAGTGTGATTGGCTGAATGCGAGGAGGCTGTAGGCAGTGTGATTGGCTGAATGCGAGGAGGCTGTAGGCAGTGTGATTGGCTGAATGTGAGGAGGCTGTAGGCAGTGTGATTGGCTGTTAGCCAGGCCGGTACCCAGCGGGGAGGCTTGCGTCCCTCGGAGGTCCAGCTGCGTGCCGTTGTTGTTTTTGGAAGAGTGAGTCTTGTCCCCCTGCTGTTTCTCCAGCTCCCCTGTGAGGCAAATGATGGGACAACAAGGAGGCAGAGGTGAGCGAGTGACCCCCCGAACGGTGAGGGACGAGTCCCGGCAGTCTCGCCAATTAGCCAAAGGACACTCTTCCCCGCTCCCCAAATTAGCTCTCTGATTGGATGGTAATGGCTTTGTCATTTCCACCTGGGATTCAAACAACAAGCGACAATGTGTTTCTCGTTCCACTTTCTCCTGTTCATATTCAGCTCTGATGATGAGGAAACACAGGCAGCAAACAGGGCTGCTCACACTAAGAGAAGCATGACTACTGAGCACCAAACCTGTCAGATGTGACACGACACGAGTCTCATGTCTGAAAGGTCCATGCAAATAAGCCTCTTCTTCATTTGTCATGCATTCGAAATGTCTGAGATACTAGATACCTCTGCAGCCTTATTCTCTGCTCTGTGGCACACTGGATCATATCATATCATATGGGACACACTCAATGCGGATGTGAGCTGGATGTGGGACACACTCAATGCGGATGTGAGCCGGATGTGGGACACACTCACACTCGATGCGGATCTGCTCCATCTCGGAGACCTCGGCGATGGACTCCTTCAGGTCCTCCACGAACTTGAGCAGCTCCTCCGCGCTCTGGCCGCAGAAGTTGAGCACCTGCTTCTTGTCCGAGCCGGAGAGGGGCGACACGATGGTGATGCCGTGGGGGTAATCTGCCGCAGAGGAGCGCGCGGGGGGGGGTTAGAGAAAGGGGCGCGGCACCTGCTCTCACTCACCGCACGTGCACGAAATTTAACCACAGACCGGGACATCAGAGAGCCATCGCTGCCATGGCAGCTCTCAGATACACAGGAGCAACGCTCACTCTGCATACCACTGCATGCATTTCTCATTATTATATCCACGTTTCCCATTATTATATCCACGTCTCCAGTCCCCATACCGTCTGCTCTTCCCAGTTCATATAAGACAAAATCAAAAACTGCACACCTCATGGAGTATCGGAATTAATTGGCCATGTCTGTTATTTATAAATAAATGAATGAATGAATAAATAAAATACATTTGTGCACATCATCAAGATATATATACACGCATATAGAAATTTAAAAAATGAAGGCACCAAAAACTCCTCACCCGAAGTGCTCGGCAGTAACCGTGACAACCGTAATTTCCTTGTACGCAAGCACACGCAGCTCCCTCTGTTTCCAGGATACGCCCCCCACCCCACCCCCCCACCCCCCTCCCCACTTATTTTCTTTAGTGGCGTAATCAATCAAAACGGAGAGAGCAAAAATGCAAGTTTGATACCTTCTTAATTAGGCCCCTGACGGCGCCACCATTACAACAAAAAACCTCTGGCGGGGAGCGCCAGGCTGCGGCTAATGACTCCTGCAGGAGGCAGATCTCACACACAGCCTCCCACGTACGAGCTCGGCCCCTTGAACGCAGCACGCAATACTTCATTTCCATCAAGGGGGGGGGGAGGGGTTTAGCAAAAACCGCAATCAGTACGCTGAGCAAACAAAAACAGGGCGATCCGAAGGGAGGGATTAGCCTTGGAGCACGCGGCCAAACAAATCGCGGCGAAAGAGACCAAAAAAAAAAAAAAAAACAAAAACGGGATTTTACAAGGAAGGAACGGTGGAAATACTGCCGCGTGCCGCTTTTCGAAGAAAAGAAAAATACTAAAAGCCAGGACACTGCCGTCGTACCCTCGAGCAGGGTACTTAACCTGAACAGCTTCAGTTACATTACATTACTGGCACTCAGCAGACGCCCTTATCCAGAGCGACTAAAACAACATGATCACATAGCATTTGCATTGAATCCATTTACACAGCTGGATATATACTGAAGCAGTGCAGGTTAAGCACCTTGCTGAAGGGTACAACGGCAGTGTCTGACCCGGGAATCAAACCTGTGACCTTTTAGGTTGGAAGACCAGCTCCTTACCCATTATACTACACTGCCACCCCAGTTACATATTCAGCGGTATAAAATGGATGCTGTGTAACACGCTCTGGTATGAGCCAAAATGGCGGCAGTGTGGATAAGGCAGCGCGTACTTACATTCGTTCTCAAAGAGGTGAAACTGCATTCCCAGAAGGCCCAGGGCTTTGCAGAAGGTGTAGGTGGCCGAGCTCTTCTTCTTGGGGCACAGCTTCAGGATCTGAGGACAGAGCACAAGGCAAATCAAAGACCTTGATGACAGACTTTTTGAGGAGAGGCAGCTACACTCTGATTCTGTCTGTGGGATGGGTGGAGCCCGCGGGTAGACTCCAAACGTGCCCACTTCCAACTGGTCTGCTTGCACTGTGTGAATGGCAAACAAGTGGAATGGTGGACAAAAAAAACCCAGTAATAGTGATTTATACCAAAGATGAAACTAGGATGCCGTCAAGGTCAACATTCTCCAAGCATTCTCTAGTCTTAGATGAAAGCAATGTCAATCAAAGCACTGCTTTCACTGAACCTCCGGTTACAGCACATATCCCAACAACCAGTTTCTGCTTCCACACGGATTTACAGTCCGTAATTTAACACTTCAGTGCCATTTCAACCACGACTCACTGTGCGAATCTCCTCCTTAAAACATCCCCCGTAATAAGAAACAGGAAAGGCGCATGCTTCATCTAGCACTCCCTATAATAAAGATTAGGATGATAAGTCGTGCAATATTGAAAAAGGTAAAATACTTCACATTATCTTTATAACAGCCTAATGAGGACATTCATTATCCTAGGCTGTATCATTAAGGACTAATTTCCCCGTAATTGTCTCTGTGATTTCAGCCAAATCCATGACTTTTGTGCAGCATGTAAATCGGTACGAGACTCCCTAAGTGACCCATGCTACAGGTTCAAAAAGTTTTTCTAACAAGCCAACTGTGGACTCTGCATATTTTGTTATTCAACACATGCTCAAGTATGCAACAACAAAAAAAAATCTCATTAGTGAAAACGCAGTGGTGCGTTTCCAATGCAGGGGATGAAGAAGAAGAAGAGTGACACCTACAACGGAAAGACAAGAATTCTTGTCGGTGCAGCAGAAGATACCGCAGCAGAGAAATGTATTACACGTGTACAGTGGCAGGCTGCCAACCTCTGAGGATCAGACCCAGTGGTACTGTACCCTGCTACCAGGGGATCTCAGAGGTGACTGCACACTGATATTAAACACAGGACACAACAGGCTGCGGCCTGATACACCCACAGCAAGCAGATGGGATTTGATTGGGTGGGGGTTCCACGACTGAGCGTGCGACCGCGGACCAATGAGAGAGGAGGGCTCACCACGATGAGGTCATTGAAGAGGAAGACTTCCCTCTGGTGGGCGGCCTGCTTCTGGGGCTTGTTACGTCGGATAGAGACGCTGCAGGACCAGCCTCGGTGGGATCAGTAGAACCTGCAGGACACAGGGTTATTCACCTTTAGAACCTGCAGGACACAGGGTTATTCACCTGTAGAACCAGCAGGACACAGGGTTATTCACCTGTAGAACCTGCAGGACACAGGGTTATTCACCTTTAGAACCTGCAGGACACAGGGTTATTCACCTGTAGAACCTGCAGGACACAGGGTTATTCACCTTTAGAACCTGCAGGACACAGGGTTATTCACCTTTAGAACCTGCAGGATGTGGCTTATTCACCTTTATGTCAAAAATCTACGGATGACACACAACACAACCTGGTACTGGAGTCAAAACCAGGGCCGCTGCTGGGCTTATGAGCGATGCTCGGCGCGGTAGGACCCAGCGCTCTCTGCCTGTTTAATTCAGACAGAGAGGGAGGCCTGTGATCCCTACAGCCGCGCGCGGTAATCACAGGTGTACGGACGCACGCGGCGCTCAGCGGTGCTCTGATGATGATGATGATGATGATTGGGTTTCCGCGGCTAACGAGACCGAGCAGAACCCCCCCCTCCCCCCGCTTCCCGCCGTCACGCGTTCATTCTGCGCCGCCAAAGCCCGATTCAATCTACCACCTAGCGCTCCGCTAACCGCGTGACCCAATAACGTCAATAACAACGCCATGGCAACGCAACGCTTTTCCCAGCAAGACACACACAGCCGTTTTTTTTTTCCACCAGTTTTTGAAAGAAAATTTTAAAAAATGTAATACAGTATCCACAATGGGTCCCTGATACGCAGTGAAAGCTCTCCGGCTGGAACACTTTACAGCTCTCTCAGCTCCTTAGTGATGATGAGGGGGAAATTTTCACACGGTCAGCATTCTGAACTATCTTCTGACACCGCAGGCGTCCGGGGAGAGTGCGATTCACACAGCACCGACCCAATTTATACCAGGGATTACACTGCAACTGAGCCTAAGAGTCTTTAGGCTGCCTTTACCCCAATCCGGCACCCCAGAAGACTGCTGTCACTCAAACCGGCTTCCTTACAGTACAACAGCCAATAAGCACTTTCACTGCAGCCAATGGCAAGTGAAGAATGATGACAATGAAATGACAGTGTTCCAGCCATCTATGGACAGCACAGACCCCTCTCAAGGGAGAGCAATAGGACCATGGACAGTAACATCTACAGGACTATGGACAGTACCATCTCCACTTGTGAGATCTACAGGACTATGGACAGTACCATCTCCACTTGTGAGATCTACAGGACTATGGACAGTACCATCTCCACTTGTGAGATCTACAGGACTACGGACAGTACCATATTCACTTAGAAGTGATCTACAGGACCATGGACAGTCCCATCAGCACTTACAGGGAAGAGAGAGGAGCACAGACAACACTCTTCTACCCCTCTATCCACCCTTATGGAAAAAGGCCAGGGTGGCATTTCCGCTTCTCATACTCATGAGTGTCTAAACTGAACGTTGTGTGTAGTCCCTTTATAACGGTTTGTTCAATTGACCGTCTGCATATGATAACGGCTGCCGTGCCCGGACTCACAGTCTTCATGCCCATGATGGACTGCTCCACCTTGGTGACGTAGGTGACGTGGTCCTCGTTGGAGCGCAGCTCCCGCAGCTGGATGCGCTCGTAGATTCCCGCCACCATGTCGCGCGGGATGTCCGCTCCGTCATCCACCCCTAGGGGGACACAGCCAGGGAGACCGTGAGTCACACGCACACACACACACATGCACATAGAGACATACACACGCACACACAGATACACACACACACACACATATACACACACACGCACACATGCATGCACGCACACATGCATTGACACTGATACACACACACACACAAATACACACATACGCACGCACGCATGCAAGACATGGATACACACACACACACACACACACACACACTCTCTCTCTCTCTCTCTCCCACAGACAGGTGTTTTTCAGAGCTAGCGTTCTCTGACTCCTGACACCTTTGCTCTCGTCATCTCCGCTGGAGACGGCTGGTTACCGCGGCGCGCGCTCCTTCACGAGGCGTAAATGAGGAGCCGTGCGATGATGATGATGATGATGAATGCTAATTGTGTTCGCTGCCTGTCAGGGAACCACACACTGGGCCTCCGCCACTTCCCATCCGCAGGAAAAGGTCAGAGAATATGTCATCGCCGCGGGAGGAGGCCCACCCACGCGCAGGCCGCAATCAGCGAGCAGGCAGCCCGGGGTCTATCAGCGCCAGCCCCGCCGCTGCTCATCAACAGGAAGTGATGTCACGCTGCAGCACAACAGCGCTCTGCCGGTTGCAGACCAGGCCAGGTTGAGCGCACTGCACCGACGGGGTGAGACAGGAACACAGGGCTGTCTGTGTGCCCACCGTGGAGCAGGGTGGGGAACCCAGCGCCCCCACTGTATTTTAAAACATCTTAAACAGCGATAATAACTCTGCACAGAATCCTCCTTAACCACAGAATGCGTGGCTGAGGAGGATTCCGCCACAGCAAGTCTGTGAATCACCAGCATCTCCACATATGTAAAACTCTCGAAGCTCGATTCTGCTTCAGATATTAAAATTCATTTTCCTAAATGAAGTTTAATGCAGGCAGGTACTCTCACCTCTCAGGTTGCGGATGAAGTCCTCCAGCATCATCTTGCGGTCCGGTTTGATGTTGGGGCTGTACATGTCCGTGTTGAGGAGGATGATGGCGAAGGCCAGGATGAAGATGGTGTCGGGGTTGTGAAACTGCTGCACCACGTCCGGGTTGCACATGCAATAGCGCTGGCTGTCAGATAGAGGGCAGGAGAGAGAAGGGAAAAATTACAGTTAATACCTTTGCCGTCATCGTTCTGAAATTAATTTTTTTTGCCACTGTAATCTCCATCTGACCCTACTGTGCTGCCCACAGACCAGGATCACAGAAGCACACACACTCCCCTGACAGATACTCCAGGGGCTATAGCACACCCTACAGTCAACACAGTACTGCAGGAGAGAGCTAGCACCGATCAAGGACAGAGACATCGCTCACTGCCACAACTAGAGTGGTGTTTCTGAGGGTTTCATCATGAGGGTTTTCAAACACAGGGGGAAAAAAAATCTGTCACACCCTCTGGCTTTAAAGAGCCCTGCTGTGGACACTGAGCACAGCTCCAGGAAGATTCCAGAAGGAACCCAGCTCACTGCGCCTTATGAATATTCATGAATGGGGCGTGGTCAAGGACAACACCGCAGCAATGGATGTTCTGTCCTTGGGCACGCCCTGTCATGAATTAATAAAGAGTCATTTAACATCGGACCGTCCTGTTACGAGAGGCGCATGAGAAGCACCGTACATCACAGAGTATTTCATTAGTGACCCGCAGAACCTCTGCTGTCCAGATATTATTGCATGAGAGATTGGAGTTGCAGTGTGAACGGCCTGCAGGTTTTATTTCACTGATCACAGGAGACCTCAGAGGGGCTGAGCCTGCAATTTAGCTGCCCATTACTGACACGCACAAATACACACAATAATAATAATAATAATACCTCAGATTTATACAGCGCTTTTCTAAGTACTCAAAGTCGCTTTACATGGGAAAGGATGCACACGCACACACAAACACAAACACGCAAACGCTCCTCTTCAGGAGTAGCACAGGTCTTCTTTTCCCTCCGAAGAACCCAACATAAAGCCCCTTTAGAGAGCTCTCTCCACACCAGTCTTTCCCAAAATATCAGCTGCTCTCTCTCCTCCACACTGCGGCCGGAGGCTGCGTCAGACACGCTTCTCCCCCCCGCTTCCCATGGACACACAACCGGCCTCTTCCTCCCATTGCACATGAGCAGAACAGACACTCTTCTCCCCCCGCTTCCCATGGACACACAACCGGCCTCTTCCTCCCATTGCACATGAGCGGAACCCGCTCCCATCCTCTGACAGCGCGAGGAGAACAAGCAGCTCGTCCCAGGCTTTAATCGATCACACAGCGCGTCTCCGAGGGAGATCTTCACACTTCAACAAAGAGAAGCTCGCTGTGTTCACGGTCACCTTGCGCACAGACGCTAGCGAGCACGACGCCGTCGCCAGGGATAAAGGCTCAGGCTATCCGCTGACGGTGCACTTCATAAGGATCAATCGCACCCTGTGCTTTTCAGGGGCAGGAGGTGAAGGTTCACAGGAAGTGCAGAGGCAGATTTGGCCCCTGGGGGTGCACTGTGGGCAAAGTCAGACGCAGCTACGCAGTGGGAGGTGAGCACTGACACCCACAGACACCCAGAATTTTGGGAAGCACCAGCTCACTCCCACTGGAGCCTCATATATTCCTCAGGCTCAAAGTTCTCTTTGCTCCCGGAATGCCTTATTCTTATAATTACTTTATATTTAGAACTGCGGGACTCAGTACCCAAGAAAAAGAACAAGTTACTTTGTTTTAGTTTAGTTTTTAAGTTTTAAGTTTAAGTGTTTTTCAATTCTTTTTTAACTTCTTCCAAAACCATAACTTTTGTCAGAGATACATTCTTAGAATGCCATCAAAGCAGGGCCTGATTGCAAATAATAATTTAAAAAACGCACTCTAAAATGGATGTGGATGTTTTTTTAATCAATGATTTATGACTGGATTAAGATTTTGACTTTTTTTTTTGAAAGTTGTGTGTGTTTTTGAGACAAACAATTAATGAGCCAGCTGTTGCTCCAGCAGCTGTTCTTCAGATTCAGCAGCTTTTACAGGGAAAAGCGACACATGGGGAAAGTTCCCAGACGTGTGACATCTGCAAATTCATTAATTTTCAGTTCCTTTTTTTAGGAAATAATGATTGAAAATCAGGAAACTCGTGCTAGAGCTCACGCGAGGAGCATTCATTAGGAACCCAAACTTTTGTTCTGGGAATTTGTTACGTTTTTGTTACTCAGACATTAAGGAGATAGAATAGGGAGGTATGCTGCAGGAGATAGAATAGGGAGGTATGCTGCAGGAGATAGATGGAGTATGCTGCTGGGATGAATGAGTATGCTGCAGAGATGATGGAGTATCTGCAGGGTAACTTAGTTACGTAAGCAGTATTACTTTTAAACCAACCGCACTTCCTCATCACTTACTGACCTCAACTCTCTGCAGGATGTCAGCACCACTGAAGGACAGTGCTGCTGGGATACAGTTAATCAGTGAAAACAGATCTAAATAAGGAGATACGTTTATTTTAAGGTACGATCACTGCAAGGATATGAAAATTAACGCTGCTTTACATAAACACCGTTACTTTTCCCCATTCCCCCTGGAGTACGCACCTTTCCTCTAACCTGCCTGCCAAACTATCCAAGCACTGAGCGACTCCAACCAGCCTGTAAGCCAGGGGAGGGAGGCCAGAGCAGACTTATAGGGCAACGACAGGTGCTGTCCAGAGTCGGAAAGCCCAGGGATCACAAAGTAAAAGTTCCTGCCGCGTTTTCCTCCCACTCACTAACTCGGCCAGCTGATTTCACTAATTAGTCCCACGTCTCCTGGCTGCAGAATTGTGCAAATTAGGAAATCCAGGTGAGCGGAGTGGATGTGGTGGAGACTCACCTGAAGGCCTCGATGAGTCTCTCCACCTTCTGGGCCTCGCCCTGGACCCGGATGTGTGCCTGGAACTTGCGCAGAGCCTCGTCCAGCTCCATGCCGGAGAAGTCCATCTCGTCCACCACGCAGCTGGGGGAGGAAGAGGAAGGAAGAACGGAACCGGGCCTTTAAATAAAGGGAATGGAGCTTTCTCCTCTGCTATAAAACGGTCACCCGGCCCATTTTAAAACCAGGAAGTGAGATTAAAACATCTCTGCCAAGCGACAGCCGGCCGAGGCAGGGCAGGAGCAGCAGGGGCAGGAGGGGCAGGAGGGGCAGAAGCAGCAGGGGCAGGAGGGGCAGGAGCTGTCGGTGCAGAACGCGGCTGGGTGCTTTACAGATTACAGAAGCACGTCGCCTGTCCAGTGACCCCCAAGACAAGTAAACGGGGTTCACTGTGCTGGCAGGAAGCCAGCTGTATGCAGTAAACAAATAGCTCTATTACCTAAAATGCTGCTCATCACCCCCCAAAGACATGCTGATCCTCTCACCCTAATCTCCACCCCTCCCCCCCAAAACATAAACTGACCCCCCCCCCCCAACCCAAACACAAACTTGAAAATTGAAACCAGAACTTGAAATCAGGGCTAACTAGTTAATGCAAGGTTCATCAATAAGCACCCAGCCAGTACCCAGGAGATGTACTTCTTACTTTTTAGAGCTCCAATACTGAATATTAAACTTCATTTTCCAGGCATCGATATAAGTTGGTATAAATCCACCTCAAGACTGTTTATTGTGGGTAAAGTTTGACTGGTTTGCTTCTGGGTTGTCAATCCACCTGGATTTGAAGGTATTAGACACACATGGATGCTCAGAATATCAACTGAGCATCCCAATAAGCCTTGAGAAATAAGTCCTCAAAGCAGAAAATCTATGAATACTTTTCAGTGCTCTAATTGAAACCAGGGACTTGAAATTTATTAGATTTTTTTTTTTTTTACTGATCTGGGTTTTTGGAGTAAAGTAAGCCCAATTGAATCCCACTGAACCCCGACAAACCTTAAAGGTAAAAAAAACAAAAAAAACAAATTTGATTTAATTTGAGAGCGACACAGACCCTGACCTCCTTCAGTGCTGATAAGTCATCGGTGAAACCCATTTTGAATGCATCTACTGAACTCTCGTGGAAATTGAATCATTTCCGACGAGTTGCAGAAAGTATTTAAATTCATTAATGGGCCTCTGGGCCTTCTGGGTGATACCGCCTTTTCGTATTCCTGAGAGTCACACCGATGTTCTCCAGGACTGCTAGTCGCTCTGGATAAGAGTGCTGAAATGAAGGAGGACTATGGGGGGGGGAAAACCAGCAAATATTATCGTACATTCTAAACTGAGAGAAAATAAAAAAATTAAGGGTGAGAGAGGGAGAGAGAGAGAGGGGGGAAGATGGGGGGGGAGAGAGAGAGAGAGAGAGAGAGAGAGAGGGAGAGAGAGAGAAATGTAGAGCTCCCTGCTTTGAACACAACTCACAGCGTCTTTTTCACGGTGCCCTGGGGAACGCGGCGGTGGTGATTTAATAGTCTGTCGGCGGCCCGAAACGGAGAGAGAGAGCGGGAGCGGCGCTACGGCACTGCCAGGAGAACGGAGATAACCCAGCGCAGAGAAAACGCTCTTTATCGATCAGGCTCATCTTTATTTCCCCCGACAGCCCCAGATCTTTTAAGGTTTTTGTTGGCCTGGACTCGCACAATGACTCACTGCAATAACGACAAAAGAACAGCGCCATTTACGGTGCTACGGGCTAAGGCTCCTCCCCCCCCCCATCAATATGTTGTACACTTCCAGCAACAACCTTTCCCCGTTTTACTAGTTCTACAACTCAGGGAAAAGGCAATTTTCTGTTTGGCAGCCATTAAAAAAAGCTAATACCCAGATGTAATTAGAATGTGTAAAATACGCACGAATGCACGCACGCACACACACACACACACACACACACCCATGCGTGCTTATTGTAAACAGAAGCATTCTGTTCATTACTCTTACGATGCCCACAGGTGTACTGGCGGGGAAGAGACCTCCAAAATGTGCGCGTGTGTGTGTGCATGCCCTTGTGCGTGCGTGTACGTGTGTGTGCGCGCATGAGTGTGTGCACTTCGAGGCTCTGGTGCGTAGGGATCATTTCCCACAGTCTTACACAGTCCCAACCAGTTCTGGGTGGTAAGCACCATGTTTCATTTAAAATTCAGGGCAGGAGCATTTTTTCAAAGTTTACCGGCATCCAAACAGACAGACTCTGAATGCGTATTTGACCCAGTTGCGGTCTCAGCCTCCGTAGCTCTCACGGAAAGCACACAGCTGGAAAGTGCTCAGAGGCAGACCACACAAACACGCTGATTAGCCACTCAGCTTGTTATGGCTGCCAGGCGCTAGCCCGCTTCAATGTTTGCATTCGCAGAATGGGCCTTGATTTAACATGCATTCGGGGCCCCAGTTGGGTCAATGGAACCAACCTGGTGGAACAGTGTTTGTTGATGTGGACTGATGATTAAAATGGCGCATAAGAAAAATTTAATTTCTTTTCTCAAATAAACAAGAATTTTGTTTATTATATAGAACATTATAATTTTTCTCTCTCTCCAATAAACAAGAATGGAGTTGCCTATACAAATGTGAATACATTTACTGGAGATGTTCTTGCAGGAAAGCACATATCAGTACAGTATGTTGATTTAATTAACTGGACTCAGAAGGGGGGAGAGGGGAGAGGGGAGAGGATAGAGGAGATAGGGGAGAGGGGGGAGCTCTTTAAGGCGTACTCACTCCAGGACGTCCCTGTTGAACTGCTTCTTGCTGTTGCCGAGGAACTCGCCAATCATCTGTCGGCTCAGGCCCTTCCTCTGCAGCAGGAAGTGAGCCACGCCTATGGGGGTGTCCGGGATGAAGCCGCGGGAGATGAGGAACTGGATGCCTTTGTCCGGGTTTCTGCAGGGGAGGGGGGGGGGGGGCATACCAATCAGAGCATCAACATTCACTAGCAGGTATTTGCCTTAACCAATCATAAAACACAATAGTGGAACCACAGAGAGTGAAGGGGTGACTAGACCATCCAGTCAACACCGATATCCGTAAGTTAATCAGCCAGTCTTCTGTACGGCAGTGAGCTGTTATTCTCTCAACAAGCATTTTACCAGTTTTAATGAAAAGAAACACCCTGAACTGGACTGACTTGACTATGAGATCTATAGGTGGAGACAGGCTCTGACACCTGCAACGTTCTGCAATTACTTACATTTTCCAGCAAGAAATAAAAATGGAACATTAACCCTTTAACATGTAAGATCACAAATATGTGATTAGAATGTTTGTCACTGAACATTCTCATGCTGATGTCACAATCGCTGCTGATAACTGAATGCAGAAAGAGTTCTAGAACACTGAGTTAGAACTTTGAAAAAAAACATTCCATGAAACCTACTCTTGAGAAGGTGCAGTGTCTGTGGTACAGCAGCACGCTGTGTCCTAGCAGTGTCAGAATAAGGAGGCTAATATTTACTGCCTGCACCACTGAAGCAGCACTTCTGGGCCTGTCAATCAGCGGCGGGCTTCTGTGTCTGCAGGTACAGACATGAAGAACTGTTCTTGCCGAAAACACGACCGACGCTACTCGCAGAGCGGCTGTTTAGCCCCACACGCTATTTATAGCGACATCAGAGACGTGGAATTATGCGCCAGCGCTCATGAAAGCTTAATGAACGATCCCCGGCCGGCCTTACGTGAGACGGGGGCGCGTGTCGCGTGCAAATGGCCCCAGCGGAGGACAGTCTGCGGCTCTTTCCCTGTCCAATTACCGCTGCGGTGCTGAAAGAACAGCTCCCCGCTCTGAGCTGGCTACGGACAGGAAGAGCTGCTCAGAAGGGCACTCTTCTATCTAACAATAACAATGTCCACAGCCATGACCCAAACAACACCACATCCCTGCTCCCCTACTTTCAGGACCTGAGCTTCAGCAGAAAGGTGGCCACTGAACCATGTGCACATGCATCGCCAGCGTAACGTAACAAACCTCATTAAAGGCTCAGAAAAGCTTCTCTTTCATTGTGTTCCTGGGGTTAAATGAACCCGGCCCGCCCGGGCAGTTGCTCTCCATCTTCTGACGCAAGCGAACGCCATCAGAGAGCCGCCAGCCGTACCGGCCGTGGCAGACTGCATTATAACCTGAGCCTGCAGCAGATTGGCTGCAGAGACCTTGCCCGCAGCCAATCCCGGACCCTCAGCAGGCCTCGACGTCAGGCGGCAGACTAAAGCATGACCTGGAAGCACTTTACCTGGGGTTCTGTGGAGAGACTGGCTGGGGGGCGAGGCCATCGCACTGCGCATGCAAATGCAGGCAATGAGGTAAATGCACGAAGCGATGCCAGTGCAGACATTTGCATGATAGATTTATCTACGGCTGTGGCTTGCCAACAGCAGAGGTAACACAGTTCCAAAATAGGCTTTTACATCAGAAGGATTTACATTACACAAACACCCAGCCCTCTAAAACTATGCACGTCCTCTAAAACTGTGTCTAATGAATCTCATCCTGAGAGAGAGAAAGAGTGAGAGAGTTTACTGTTTCTTTATAAATCTGTTCCCATGGGGACAGTCTTCCCATCATGCTCCTGTCTTCCCTGTCCTCAGCACTCTTATCGGCAAACTTATTCGCTCTTGGAACGGTGAGAAAGAGGCACGGCTGAATTTTAATGGGAAAAGCATCGCAGCTGGAAATAGATGTGGAGGGAATTTAAAATGGCTTATTTTATACTGGCCATGCCTCTGTGTGTGTGTGTGTGTGTGTGTGTGTGTGTGTGTGTGTGTGTGTGCCTGAGTGGGAGTGTGTGTGTGTGTGTGTGTGTGTGTGTGTGTGTGTGTGTGTGTGAGTGTGTGTGTGCGTCTGTGTGTGCCTGAGTGTGAGTGTGTGTGTGTGTGTGTGCGCGCGCATGTGCGGGTCTGTGTGTGTTTATCTCAAAAACATTGAGCAGAAGCATTTGTGAAAGGCATCTGGGCAGCACACCATGGCAACAGCAATTTCCTCAGGTTTGTCTGATCTGAAAACATCAGGAGATATTTGGTGTGCCAGACATAATTAGTGTTAATAGGGCGCTTACCCACAACCTTTAATAACATTTTACAGTCCAGTGAGGTGTGTTTGAAAAATACAGAGAGGAAAAGACTAAAAAGATTAAACTTTGTGTGTTTGAGGAAGCAGTGCCTGCTGGGTGAAACGGTGGGCCTACAGTAAGATCTTGTTGATAACAGTCTATATTCTATAGATATTAGTTATACCATGTTTACATTGTGATTTCCATAATTGCATACACACTGTGTGGAGAAATGAATGTGTATTTTTACGCAGTTAAAATATGCATACATTATATTATTTATTTTCTACAATGTGGTGGGAGGTACATTTGCATATCACAAGCCTTTAATTTGTGTCTGAGAAAAGTACATTCATTAATGGTATCACTATGAAGCATTGTATTATGCCTATGTTAAACCATCAAAGGTAGTCTTCTATACAGTAATATTAATTACAACTAACATTACACACTCAGAACATCTTATGAAGCCTTTGAAGCAATACATAGCCATTATGGAGTGGTGTATGTAGTGTATATCGTGGTGTATATAGTGCATGTAGAGTGGTGTGTGTAGTGTATGTAGATTGAAGTATTTAGTGTATGTAGAGTAGTTTATGTACTGAGTGATGCGTGTAGTGCATGTAGAGTGGTGTATGTAGTGCATGTAGAGTGGTGTATGTAGTGCATGTAGAGTGGTGTATGTAGTATATGTAGAGTGGTGTATGTAGTGTATGTAGAGTGGTGTATGTAGTGCATGTAGAGTGGTGTATGTAGTGTATGTAGAGTGGTGTATGTAGTGCATGTAGAGTGGTGTATGTAGTATATGTAGAGTGGTGTATGTAGTGTATGTAGAGTGGTGTATGTAGTATATGTGTTGTGCTGCTGCACTCACACGTTGAAGAGGTTGAGGCCGATGCGGTACAGGCGCTTGCGCATGACGTCGGTGGAGAGGGTGGGGGACTTGCAGCTGGCCGGGTTCTCGCAGTGGTAGCGGGGCAGGCTGAGGATCATGGCCTGCAGCGCCTCCTTGGAGGACGCCTCCGAGGCCGACTTGGCCGAGGTGGAGGTGCTGCTGCTGCTCATCTGCTCCGAGCTGTTGTCGGCCGTGTCCGACTCGCTGCGCTTGGCCTCCAGCACCTCCTGCTTCACCTCCACCTCCGGCTCCGCCTCCACCACCGGCTCCGCCTCTATCGCCGGCTCCGCCTCCACCTCGGGCTCCGCCTCCAGGGGCTCCAGCTTCTCCAGGGCCAGGTCCTCCATGCTGGGTGGGGGTGCGGGGAAATCAAAATCGCACTCAACTTCCGGGGGATCCGGGGGCCCCTCCTCCTGGGGGACCTGGCACTCCTCGGGGGGGGGCTCCTCTCTGGGGTCCTCGCAGGGGCCGTCCTGCTGGAGGCAGTTGCCGACGGAGACGGAGGTGGACTCCAGGACGGAGGAGGACATGTGGAAGTTGTGGCTGTCGATCTGCACCGTCACGTCGCGGAAGGCCATCATCAGCTTGCTGGCGCTGCGCGAGAGGGCGTCGGCCCCGTCGTCCTGCCCCGCCGCCGCCGGCAGGGTGGCGGGACCCACCCCCGGCTCCCCGGCGCCCCCCGCAGGCCCGGGGGACCCCGCGCTGAAGGCCTCGGTGAACTGGTAGGTGCCGCCGCCGCCGTCGCCGTCCTGCACGGAGCACTGCATGGCCTTCAGGCTCCAGCTGCTGAGGGCGTCGTCGATGGACTTGGCCAGCGACTGCACCTGCTCGTTGAAGGAGTCCTCCAGGTCGGTCAGGGTCCCGCCGATGGTGGCGGGCAGGGACGGGGAGCGCACCAGGGGGACGCCGGCGAGGCCGCAGCCCTCCAGCAGCGCGCGCTCGGCGGAGAGGCCCTCGCCCTGGCGCAGGCGCACCCTGCGCAGCGAGATGCGCCGCGGCAGCCGGCTCTCCAGCAGCGAGTTGCGGATCTTCTCGAAGTTCCGGCTGAGCTGGTACTGCCGGAAGGCCGTCTGGATCTTGCAGGCGGCGCGGCGGGAGGTCAGGTGACCCCCGTACTTGTGCTCTAACATTTCGATCTGGGCGGGAAAAAGAAAGAGAGAGAAAGAACAGAAAGAGGGTGGAGAGAAGTGGAATTAAATCTGCGGATCACATTAGTGGATACACTCAAACGACCACTGCACAAGCTGGGTTAAATATCGCTAAGAACACAATGAATAAAGGGTGTCTGGGCTGGGTTAAGAACACAACACATAAAGGCAGAGAGCAGCAAATAATATAATATAACATAATATAATACATATTAGCTATATTGCTAAAGGAATGCAAACAACAGGCCTACCTGCTTTTCTACTGGTAGTTAAAGAGCATTAAGCATTAAACAGCATAAAGCAGACATTTTGGGGGAAAATGTCAAGGGTGTCGAGGTGACACAGATGCAAACAGTATACAAGCCGTGCACCAGCCAGCGGAGTCATAAAAACTTAATGCTCTGTGTGTGCTGTGAACACAGTGTTCATCCTTAGCTCTGCGTCTTCATGAATATGCATCACACTTGGGTAAAGTAATGAGCAGATATACTGCATAACGGCCATCTTGGCTGGGCTTCCACATGCATCGAATGATTAGATCTTTCACAATTCTTCCACTGTCCCTGGGCAATTTAGGTTTTTAAACGTTTTTTTTAATTTTTTTTAAAAGGTTTTACATTAACAAAACTGATTTGGAGCACAGTGGTAGCAAGCAATAAACATAACACTGCTAATTCTTTTGGAAAGAACTGGAAGCTCTTTAATGATAGGCATTTTCTGAAATAAAAAAATAAAAAGATGAAAATTTAAATGATGGCCTCATTTGAGAGCAAGTTTAAAATACGGCCAACTATGTTCAAAGGAAAAAAGCCTGGCAATCAAAATGGAACAAAAAATAAATAAATAAATAAATAAATAAATAAATAAACTGTCTAAATTGCACCGTAATCCTTTTCGGAGAAAGGACATAACATACACAGACTTTCAGTGCAGCATTCCCCATCTGTGATGTAATCAGCGCTGCATTCTGGGAACTTTTACAACTCTGCTCACCTCCTGAAGAGCGGCCATAAAGAATGAAGAATCGGAGGGGGAAAAAACCAAAAGCACATCAGTTTCCATCGCTCAAGGACACGGGGCGTCCCAGCAAGAATGGGGACCGGACGACGCCGGGCTCTCTTTAGTAAATGGGGTCGTCGGGCACCGATAAGCACCCAAACCCTGCCACGAGGGGGGGGGGGGTAATTTGCGATAAGTGGTCAGTTCGAAGCGTGACGTAACTCCTGCCATTGTCAACCGAAAAGTCTGAAAATGAAAAGGGGTACTTTTTAATATTAAAAAACACTTGTTTAAAAGCACTCTGAAAGGTGCTTATCGGGGTAATTTACCTTTCATTTCAACCGCCAGGAGAATGGAATTAGGTGCACTCTGAATATTAAGGCAAGCTGGAAGCTTGGTGAAAGCCTTCTTTCATAAATGTCAGTATTAACAAGAGTGCTCTCACCAAACCTTACCTTGCATATTCATCATTTTTAATCTTCAATTTTCTGTGCCAGTTTCCAATGTGGGCATCCCATAATAGCAAGTAATCTAAATCCCACTCTCCGCTCAGTGAATGATTCATCTTAATCTAAATCTAAAGAATAATTACAGAGTTCCTTGCGCATGCTATGAACGGGACTGAGGCAGCGTTTACCACACAGGTTATCACAAGGTCGCCTCTAATCAAACGGATAAAGGTAATTTAGCCACCGTTATCTCAGCGGATCAGGAGCCATCAGTCGGGCACTGCAAATGCCGGGTGGCAGAACAAAAACAATTAGGGCCCGAGCCATTGTCCTCAATGGACATTTACCCCGGTCCATGAGAAATCCTCTGCCATCAATTTATACAGACAGGAAGGGGGAGGGAGAGAGAGAGGAGGGAGGTGGGGGGGAGTGGGGAGAGAGGGAGAGAGGAGAGAGGGAGGAGAGAGAAGAGGGAGGGTGGGAGGGAGGTAGAGAGGGTGGGAGGGAGAGGGAGAGAGGGTGGGGAGAGAGAGAGACTAAACTGACAGGAGATTTCATGCTGTGCTTCACCCTCAGCACTGTCCCATTAACCACCTGTCACTCCTCCTTCCGCTCACCTGGCTAAGCGTTCGCATGCTGGCGCACTGGCAGAGTCGTAGAGTCTGTACGGGGCACGGGGCGGGGGCGGGGGCGGGGGGGGAGGAAGAGGTGCACACAATACCAAAAGGACAGAGAGCCACTCGGAGAATCAGCAGTCCCCACTGTCCAGACAAAGACTCCCAGACTCCTCTCTGATCTCCTCGCCTCTCCCCTGGAGAACTACAACTCGTCTTTAGTGCGCCTCCGTCTACTGATCTACCAATATTTACAAATATCCCAGATAACACCAAAGGGCAGACACAGTTCTTTATGGGTGCAGGATAAAAAGAGCATCTGCATCAAAGGGCCAGTGCCTGTTTGTGGGAGATTTCCCTCTTATCCGCTTATCAGATCCAGCTCTGGGCTCAGCCACGCTGGGGCTCCTGCATCCTGTGGTCCCGCATTCATTACACTGAACAGGCAAGTCTCCAAAGGTGCGCTGGCATTTTCTCCCATTCAAACACGCCCATAATACATCTCCTGAATTTCTGAAGACGCTAGAATACAGGTTGACACGAGAACTAACGCTCTGATGTTGCATCCCAAAGTGCCATGTTCAGCGACCAAAGGATTTCTTCTTCTTTTTTAAACGATGGCTGTCTTTGAACAAAACAACTGAATCCCTTCATCCTATGAATTATTAACTACATGTGTTTATTACTGAGGCAAGAGACTTCTTCACCTGGAGATCAAACATAAGCAGTGCTGTGGTTTTATCTACGGCATACGTGAGAAAATTCTTGAAACTCAAGCTTTGGCTCTTTAAATAAAAAAAATAAAAAAACGGAAAATGTGCTCTTGCACATAATAGCCATATAATATATAGCCAAGAAATAAGACAGAAATGACAGTGGTGAGTGCTGTTGAGGACATGCCATCCTCCTGAATTGTCAATCAAAGGCACAGGTAGCCTAACCTAACTGAACTATTTCTACTTATTTCGCGTCTGGAACTTCAACAGGGTTTATAGTTTGTTGATGTGTATTTTTCCCAAAGACATTTATATTCCAAACACATCTGTCTTTTGGAAATGGGTTTCACAGCAATGATCACAGGCAGCAGCCACGGCAAGAACACCGTGCAACTAAAAATCACAAAATAATTATTCCCTGACAAATACAGGTTGATAAATAAGTTCTGAGAAGATACTCTCTCAGTCAGAATCTAAAGCGCTTCGAAAGGCTATTTGAGGCCAAGGAAATGAAAACTCCCCCCTGAAATACAGACACAGAAGCCTCCTGAATGGTCCTTGACACGAATAGCGAAGCACTATGGGAAAAAACCGCAGTGGAACGCTCCTGAGCAGGAACGCCAGAGCTGACCTCGGGAATCACACCTTTACGTTTCTACATTCCTGCTGGGCGTTGCATTCCAAGCCTGACCCGACAGGCCCAGCCGACTACCTCTAGGGGACCCCTGAAGATGCCGTAGAGGGGGTCCCTCTGGCCAGCTGGCACAAGGCCAGACAGGATTCGGCCCCCCCACACCCCACCCCAACTCAACCAGGCCCTCGTTCACAATTCCACCCCCATGGACCACCATGAGTGAAGGTCCCTGGATGAAGGTTGAAAATCCCTGCTCATAAAAAAACCTCTACTCATGGAAACCCGCTGCGCCTGGTAGCGCATTATTCCACTTCCCTGCTGAAATGCTGCATCCTCGGCGCTACGGCAACAGCACATCGAATCACAACACGTCGCCGACAGAGACCTCCCCGTTCGCCCGCTGCGATTCACTCCCGTCTTCATCGAACGCGCCGCGCGAAGATCGCTAGAAACGGAGAACAAACGAACCGTTCTGGCCCTGACACGATCCCTTCTCACTTCGACGCAGCCGCGCGACAGAGCCGGCAGCTCAGAGCCCGGCTCACCTGTTTAAGTGCAAAAGAACACCATGTCCCAGGAGGCCGCAGTGGACAGGAGATCAATGCGATGGATGTGGAAAGAGCTGGGCGGTGCTGATGTGCAGGAACAGATAGATGTGAGGCATAGATAATGTGTGGTACAATGCAAACGAAGAGAAAGGGCTGTCTAATGAAGTCCAATGGCAGAATCAGAATCTATTCAATCAGCCTCTGTGAATACAATACGGTAAAAAAAAATGAAAAAATAAATAAAACAAAAGTGCGGCGTTGAGAAAATGGTCGCCCGAATCCACACTCAATTCCGTCAACATCCCATTCCGTCACACCTGAATCAATTACCTACATCTGACCTTCAGGTAATTACAAGGATAATGGAACCCCATTATATCAAGGAGCCCCACCATATCTATTCGAATGTTTAAAATCTTTTCTCATCATCCACTCAGAAATTAGATGTCCATTTCAATCACATCACCTGTTTTTGCACGCACAGGCAGTGTTCACGGAGATCCACCAATAGGAAGTCTCCA
Organism: Anguilla rostrata; assembly: GCF_018555375.3. Taxonomy (NCBI): domain Eukaryota; kingdom Metazoa; phylum Chordata; class Actinopteri; order Anguilliformes; family Anguillidae; genus Anguilla; species Anguilla rostrata. The sequence goes on along the minus strand of NC_057951.1, from coordinate 12,294,807 downwards.
GTTCTACTGACACGGGCTTCCTGTCTGTCATCCAGGGAGATTTGTCTCCCACTCTGTGTAAGCAATCTGCTGTCCTCGTACAACACAGCCGACCTGGAGGCTGCAGGCTCGACTCTGGGCTGTGCCACGGTCTGAACGCTGATGAGGATGAGACCCCACAGACCGGACTCCTGCCACAGTAAAAGCCCCAGTGGACAGGCGGCAGCAGGCGGTATCAGGCAGAGATTTCTCTATCAGTAAACCTGGGAGAATCCTGCAGGGTGCTCCTCCACCACATCAACAAGAAAGGAGCCGTTTTTCTCTTCCATCCGCAAAGCTCAATGCTGCATGAGCTGGGGTCCCCGGGCGAGCAGAGTGGGCAGCTGCGGGGGGGGGAACGCGATGCACGGAGGAGGAGAGAGGGCGCTCTTTCGCAAAGCCCCCCGACCCCCTTTTTTCAGAAAGGCCCACATGGGGGACGGGACGGGAACTAACGCGACACTCAAAAGGACAAGCTCGTTTAAAAAACTGGCCACAAAAACAGACCTCAACTATGACCACAGCTACCCCTGACATTTGCAGTGACTCTGAGGAGCAGGTACACAGCAGTAAAAGGCTTAATGAGCCAAAATGGACACCGAAACGTCTCCACTATGCCTTCTGTCTATGGGGCGGTTTCATTAGAGCCGGAATGGACACCAAAACGTCTCCACCATGCCTGCTGTCTATGGGGCAGTTTCATTAGAGCCAAAATGGACACCAAAACGTCTCCACCACGCCTGCTGTCTATGGGGCAGTTTCATTAGAGCCAAAATGGACACCAAAACGTCTCCACCACGCCTGCTGTCTATGGGGCGGTTTCATTAGAGCCGGAATGGGGCCAGTGCGAACACACGCTGCCCCTCAGCCTGCCTCCTCCCAGCACACATCTGCACCACTTGCGAAGCGCCAACAAGCCTCATCGCCATCTTTAAATTTTCTCCCCCCTCAAAACAGGCAGGACGGCTGCGCACCCCGGCGGTTCAGGACTGGGTGTGTTTTTGGCTCCGCGGCAGCGCCCCCTACCTGCTTGTTTTTGAGGTCGAGCGCGCGCTCGTAGTCGGAGGTGGCGGGCCCCTCTCTCCTCTCTGCTCTCACAGGAGAGGCGGTGTGGTGCAGGCTGGCTTTCTGCCCCGCGCCCCCCCGGGCCCCCGCCCCCTCCTCCACCTCCTCCTCCTCCTCCTCATCATCCTCATCCTCCTCCACTGCATCCTGTGCGTTCCCCTCGAACCCAGGCTGCTGGGCGTCACTGTGGAAAGGAGAAAACGCAGAGTGAGGCTGCATCCTTCAACCTCTCCCCGCTGCCATACTCACAAGGGCTGTGTGTGTATAGTACGGCATCATAGTACAGTATAGTACCGTGGCGGTATAGTACACACACAAAGGCTGTGTGAGTATAGTACAGTATAGTACGGCAGTGGTATCGTACACAATGGCCATGTGTGTATAGTATGGCGGTATAGTACAGTATAGAGCGGTGGCGGTATAGTACACACACAAGAGCTGTGTGAATATAGTACAGTCCGGTACGGCAGTGGTATCGTACACAACGGCCGTGTGTGCATAGTATGGCAGTATAGTACAGTATACTATGGCAGCGGTATAGTACAATGGTTTAGGAATGACTCACTACAGTAGAGCACTACTGTTTGCACTGTTCAGCAAGGTATTTAACCTAAACTGCTTTAGTAAATATCAAGTTGTATGAAGAGTGTCAGGTAATCGCCTAAATGCAACGTTGTGTGGCTGGTATGTGGTGTGTTTGCAATCAGGCAGAGCACTGCTCTGTTTGGGGGGGGACCCTGTAAATACAACAGGGTAATTATAACTCCAGGCTTTTTCGGACAGGAAGCGTTCACACGGCAACAGCAGACAGGATTTGGCCGTGGAGACTGCTGTGTGAGGTGACACAGGGGTGTGTTAGGGACAGAGCCTTCACCACGCCGGGGGTCCCCTGAGACTCCCCGCCCCTCTTTTACGAGCCGCTCTGGCCTGTGCTTTCCACACCCGACCCTGACGTCGCCGCCACGGCGGTTTCGATGCGATGGTGGCCCACATGGAAGCGCAGGCGGACGGACGGACGGACGGACACAACAGACTCCACGACAGACTGACACACCGCAGCACCGACACATCGCAGCACCGACACACAGCAGCACCGACACACAGCAGCACCGCAGCACCGACACACAGCAGCACCGACACACAGCAGCACCGCACTCGCTGCTACAAGCCTTCCTGCGCTGAAATGAATTTGGCCGACCGCTGCATTATGTAAACAACAATCTCTTTCAAACGGTCCAGGTTTAGACTGATGATGAAAATTTAATGCCGAACACAAAACCCAGCTGCTGCAGCTCCTTCTCCCTACCAGCGCCCATCATTAGTTAGATGACGAAGCAAAAATCATCCTGCAATATTAAAGTTCTCACATCTCTGCACATGGTCTGTATTGTTATCACATCCAGACATGTGCTGTCCACTGTATGCAAGGTTAAATATTGCTCACGGCTCAGTGTGGTTCTATAAGTTTTCTTCCAGGGACACAGAAGCAAAGACAATGCAGCAGCGAGTGCACGGGAGAGCACAGAGTAAACACACAACATGAAGCAAACGCAGTTCTGAGAAAGCAGGACAGAAACCACGAACGAGCACGCACGCACGCACACGCGCACACACGCGCACACACACGCACACACACGCACACACACGCACACACACGCACACACACACACCACACACACACACACACACACACACAGTAGCTCCACAGCCACACAAGCCACAACATGCACAGAGCAGTGCACCGAGCCAGCAAAGCAACATCACCAGCATCTCATCTCATTTAGCAAAATAGCTCACAGTACAGTTTAAGCTTTGCACGTGTGTGTGTGTGTGTGTGTGTGTGTGTGTACTCAGCTGTGTGTACTCAGCTGTAGTTTTAACTTCCCAGAACTGGATTCCGTGGCTGAGATTCAATCAAGCTTTTAGCCGTAACATGGACTCCTAAATAAATGTCAATGCTGCTTTCATTCAGTGCAAGCAGAATTCTTGCCAATCAACTGGCCAATTACCTGGATGCAGCTGTGAGTGATAGCTAAGTAGAGAGGTTGTTTGAATACAGCATGATGAAGATAACTATCAAGTTCCTTTTTTTCTGTTATTACATCAGAAGACTGACAGATGACGTAAGTTGCCTAAGTCCTCAAAAAGACAGTGACGTAAGAGACGAACACAGAACGAACAGGCCAACGCTGTGTGTGAGGGTCCCAGTCCGTTGGAAACAGGTTTACAGGGACAAAAAAGGCACAGATAACAGAGGGATGCTTGCGCACAGAGAAGCTCAAACAGCATGCAGTTATAACAGTAAACATGTGACCCCCCAGTGAAGAGCATTGCAAAAGGACACTGATTCCAACACGTATTTTATAATCCAATGAGTGGAAGGCTGCATTGGGCTTGGCAGTTAAATAGCCCAGGGAATCCCTGTTTTTTTTAAACTTTTTTTTCTAGCTGTTCTGACACATTGTTTTATCGTGATTTATAGTAATTTAATTTGTGTACCCAGAAAAGCTTCAGCTGTGCTAAATGTCATAACTGCTAATGTTCATTTTTAATGAAACATCACTCAACAGTCCACCTCTCTCCTGGCCAGGACAACAGCCATTTTGGTGCCTCAAGTTCCAACACTTCATTGCAAAGCATGAATATGGATATGTCGGTGAAATGGTGGATGGGAATTGTATTTCAATGCCAAAAAAAGAATACTGGTTTTTCAGCAGGCAACAAAGGCTCGATTTATAACACAGAGAGAGAAGAAAACTACAGATAATTATTCCTTAAAGTGCACTGAAGTACGCTTGCCAGCTATAAAAATCCCAAACCTCTTAAGACACAATAGAAATCTCAGAATGCCCATCAGCAGGCTTTACACAGAGCCAACCTGAAGACAGCTTAAATAATCAGCCAATTAGAGTCAGCCAATTTCACCATTTGTAACGTACGGAGGCCTAATGAGCCCGCGATTACCGCCACCGTGCAAGCCGACCAATCGGCCGGCAGGTCAAGTCTGAGCTGCCCCGCTTGGACACGGTTACAAGCGGAGGTCAGAACAATTAAGCTGATTGGTATTCACTGCTGATTTGCCATTGTGCTGCGGCGTCTGCGCGCTTTGTCTCCCTAATCCTCTTTGCTGCTAGTCTTGCGCTGCGTTCCCCGAGCTCTGCCCCGGGCTGTCCGTCATCCGGGGAGGGGTGGGACATTCTAATCACATTTTGGTGATCTCACACCATAAAGGGTTAAAGGCTCCACTGCGTTCCCCGAGCTCTGCCCCGGGCTGCCTGTCATCCAGGCAGGTCCCCGTGGGGGGGGGAGGGGGACATTCTAATCACATTTTGGTGATCTCACACCATAAAGGGTTAAAGGCTCCACTGCGTTCCCCGAGCTCTGCCCCGGGCTGCCCGTCATCCGGGCCGGGTCCCCCGTGGGGAGGGGAGGGGGGGGGGCATTCTAATCACATTTTGGTGATCTCACACCATAAAGGGTTAAAGGCTCCACTGCGTTCCCCGAGCTCTGCCCCGGGCTGCCTGTCATCCAGGCAGGGTCCCCCGTGGGGGGGGGAGGGGGGACATTCTAATCACATTTTGGTGATCTCACACCATAAAGGGTTAAAGGCTCCACTGCGTTCCCCGAGCTCTGCCCCGGGCTGCCTGTCATCCGGGCAAGGTCCCCCGTTTGGGGGGGGGGGGGCGGCATTCTAATCACATTTTGGTGATCTCACACCATAAAGGGTTAAAGGCTCCACTGCGTTCCTGAGGTGTGCAACCGCAGTGTCTCTCACGCGGTTGAGCTGTAACCTTGGCAACGCAACTGTCGACAGATGTACGAATCTTATGCTACCTTCTACAAACCTGCGCCCTGCCTCTCCGTCTATGAGAATTAATCGCTGCCGCCCGAGCAGATGTTTCTCATTTGGCCTCCCTTAATGTAATTTAACAGTCTTGCTCTCTGCCCACAACAGAATTCACAGGACCTACAACAACATTATGCGGTTCCAGTATCGTTCTCACGTCCTCACAGCCGCAGAGTTAGCCGAGAGACCATTAATCAGTTCATCGAGCAGAACACAAGGTCCCGGGGTAGTGGGGGGCGGGGGGGGGTGGGGATTCTGCACATTTAAGCTTTTTCTCGGCAGGTCATGCGGGTAATATGCATGGAATGGATTCCCAGGCCCCAGCAGAAACGCCGGAGTGGGTTTTAAAAAGCGCGATGCGGGGCACAGTGACTTTGAGCTGAATGTGATGTTATGTTGGGAACACAAAGGGGGGAAAAGAGCCAAGGCGCAGCTGCACGGCGATTTGCAAAACGTCCTCATTAGGAGGTGCGTGAGAGGAATTCTCTCCCAAAGCGTGAGGACCTCCACACTGCACTCACATCATTACATCATTCTGTGTCGCGGAAAGGAGAGGAAAGCACGTTTCTACAAAGGGACCACGATACTGCAGATATGGAGCGCAGCTACGCTATTCCCCTACGCGGTACACCTTAGCTCAGAGCTCCCTCACACACTCAAGCCCCAGACTCCAGGTTCTGGGCTGGAAGCGGAGGGTATAACGTGACACATGGTGGGGATGGGGGTGGGAATGGGGGTGGGGGAGGTGGTTACGCAACTCTGAAGGCTCAGCATTGACACCGCACAAATTAGCATAGAGTGCAGCAGCAACCGGCAATAAACCGCTCTGCTGCTACGAGATGCCACTTAGCGCAGCGAGCGGTTCCGCCGGTCTGCTCAATCTGTCCCACTTCAGCGGCCAAACAAACGGGTCGCGCTCGAACCCTCGCTCGTTTCACGGCGGCGCACCACGACACCGCAGCCTGACAGCAGCGAACCGCCCCGTGCAAAACACCTTTAACCACGCAGACAGGAACGTGCGGGGGGAAACACCTTCATGTCTGCATGCATCCTCACAGCATTCTGAGACAACTGTGATGTCACAGCATTCTAAGACAACTGTGATGTCACACTACTGGAAGAAAAAAAAAAGAAAAAGAGAGGCTCTCCTCCAATCACAGAGGGAATATCCAGTCACTGCTGGTGTTAGCTTTTTACCTGTCAGCATGCAGGTCTGGCAAATTCCAAAAGGGGGATAAAAAGAGGTAATAACAAAGGAAGGAAAAAAAAAAGTAGTGAAAAAGAAAAGTTAAAAGAAAGAAGTGGGTTCTGTGGAGTCATAACAGAGGACTTTGTGCTCCGGGGTCATTTTCTGAATGAAGCTGGTGAGGATGACACAGTCACACCAGCCAGCTCTGGGGCTACAGTAGCGCGCGAGCGTCCTCGCCTGCCTGGTTTTAATTACACTGCTGGGACTCGGGCCTGGTGCCGGTGCGGTTTCCCTCTCCCGTGGAGCTGGGAGGACTCCCGCTGTTTAATTACAGGCAGGGGAACAGCCCCGTCCCCCTGGTCCCACCGGCGGAAGGGCGCTCAGATACACCGCTTTGGATTCGTTCTAGAAACTTTCTTTTACAAACCACAGACATTTTAAGTCAAGAGCAAGAGGAGCAGTTAGAAAGTGCAGCACAGCGCTCTTAACTGACCGATACCACACGACTGTAACACTCGGTCTAAACTAAATGACACGTCTCGGTCCTCTTCAGGACCCTTTCAGGTGGAGGTGCTCAAATTTCCCCCGAGGGACAGACTTGAAGCTGCGCTCAGTGAAGCAGCGGGGAAAGAAGCAGCCAGCCGACTGTGCGGCCAAAGCCTGCGTGCCGAAGGGAGAGAGGGAGAGAGAGAGAGAGAGAGAGAGAGAGAGAGAGAGAGAGAGCGTTTTATCTGTCAGTCTGCAGCAATCAGCACAGGCAGCGTGTGATCACAGCTCTGAGAAATTAATGCCACTTAAAGCCGCAGACCCGTTTATCCCTGTACGGCCCTGGCTCCTCCCCCAGGAACGAGGGACATATTTAGGCCGGAACAGGACTGTATGACAGAGTTCTACATGGCTTTGGGAATGATAACGGCCCTTCACATAACCATGCTTAGGGTCAGGATTGGGCACCCAATCAGAGCAGAAATCCGTTCAGCCAATGAGGAAGCAGAATGGAGAGAGGTCACAGCCATTGTTCAAGGATGGCACCTAGATTTCCCAACACCATAGGAGTCAAAGGCTTTTCCTACCACACTGGGCAAAACTGCATTAAGCGCCCCCTAGAGGACAGGCACCAACCGAACAGCGGAGCTGTGCTAATGTTTTCAGCTAAACTCCAGAGCAGGTTTACGATGTTTTTTTATTTTTTACGAGGCCCACATTAGATGATTGTGACTTTCACGCGCACACACGCCGCCCTTCAGGAGGCGGGCGCCGGCCTTCCTCTCAGCTCAGCCCCGTTCCGACTGAACGAGGGGGGGGGGGGGAGGTCTGGACACGGATGATAAATTATAAAACATAAAATGGTGTCGCACCCCCTCCCCCGTCAGCGGCTTGTCCCCAGAAGGTCGCGTCAGCTCTGGAGAGCAGCCCCACACAACACAGAAGGACATCTCCACAGACAAATACATACTTGTTTTAGATTCAAATACTTTTCTACACTTTACTGATCTTGTCTGGTGTATTGGAACCAATTAATTACTCTCAGAAAGTGCAAACCCCACCTTCTAGTCATATTGGCAGGCTTAATTACACCAGGCAAGATCAATAGAGCACAGAAAAGGATTTGACCCAGGTCTGCTTGAAACAAACAAACCAAAAACAGATTTTAAAAATGGCTTCCTATTTCACTTTTTTAAAACTAGACAGATGGGAAGCAAGCAAATCAGTGAGTGTCATCTTACTGTCTGTTTGAAGGCACACAGGACCGTGTAATGCAATGTGACAAGCACATCTCGCCGGTGGTTCATAAAAGGAAACTCAATCTAACCAAACAAAACTCATTGTCCAAAGGCACTGATGCATCTGGAGCCTGACAAAAGTCATTCTCAATGGACAGAAATTGCCTGGCAGGTGGACAGTACCTTATTCCAATATGTTCAAAGGGTTTTCCATGGACTTGCTACTTTCCCCATGGAGTTATTTTCGTAAAGAAAAAAAAACACTTTCAAAACTTTACTTACAGTATGGGATTTGGTTTGGACTTTCCTGGGTCACAACAGTTTTCCACACCATGAAGACAAGAATGCTAAGAGCTGTGTAGGATTTGTCTCATATCCGCTTCAAAGTACTAAAAAAAAAAAAAAAATCTTTTATGTTGCACCTGCACACAGTCTCTCTAAGAGAAAGCCTTCTCTTGTAATGTTGTCATAGTAACCGGATTATGAAATCATAAAAGGATTCAAAAGCCCTAAAGTCAGGGGGGGGGGATTTCAGGAAACTATAATCAAAAGATATGAATTGGTATTCGTGGGACATGGATCAGAAATCACCACGACAAAAAAAAAGAAAAAAAGAAAAAAGATTGCTTTCAAAGCTGCGACTTGTGAATGCTCTATTCAACTTAAATCTCATTCAGAGCAGCTCTATAAAAATGAAGAGCTTGTGACCCTGCTGCCATGAGCCCTCACTGAGGAAGACCTCACTGAAGAAGAGCTCACTGAGGAAGACCTCACTGAAGAGCTCATCGAAGAAGTCGGTAGGACAGCTGATTCTCCACCTATATGCACCCCATCTGCCCCCCCCCCCCCACCCCAGAAAATACAAAATTCAGAAAACACAACATTCCAAACAGCCTGTCTGGAAGAGAGTGGAGTGCACAATATCATCCTGCTGGAAATGAAAGCCTGTCTGGGGCCCTGTGCAGTGAGCCACTATAATGTTTTCAGACAGAAAGGCTCTCCCTCTCACCTCTTTACACATTCAAAGCACCCAGAGAGATGGATGTCACCTCCTGAACAAAGTTATTTTTCCGCCGCTCGGTAAGTAAAAATACATGAAAGGCTGAAAAATAGCTCGGAAGTGAGGAGCGCATGAATAATGGAAGCTTTACCATATCTAAAATCCCACTTTTCATTTCATTTCATTTCTCTGCACTCTGTATTCAGGTCTCTAATCCTCTTACGCAACCACCCTACCTGTTGGGCTTTTATTCAGGAGAGTGCCAGGGAGCGCACTGAGCCTCCAGCATGGCAACAGCACCCCCACCCCACCCGACTCCCTCCACAGCATGATTAACCCAGCACTTCCTGTTACAGCTTTCTTTCAAAATAAAAGTCCTTGTATCAGCACTGTATGGGTCTGTGATTTTTTCTAAATAAAAGCCCTTGTCTCAGCTCTGTAGGGTTCTGTTTTCTTTCAAAATAAAAGTCCTTGTCTGAGTTATGAAGAGGTCTGGCCTGCTTTATTTCAAAATAAAAGCGCTTGTGTGAGTTCTGTTCGGGGTCCGGCCGGCGCCGGTTCTGCCGGGTCGCTCTGTACCTTCACGGCCCACTGAGCCGTGCGTCAGGACCACGTGCGCTCCCCAGGTAAGGCTATTTTTACAGCTCCGCGCACAAACTCACCAGAGCGTGTGTGTGTGTGTGTGCGTGTGTGTGTGTGTGAAACACGGTCTGACGGCTCTGGAGAAATGCCTGTGCGTAACCGGCAGGCGCATCACCGCACCACCCGTCCAGCACCGGAGTCCCGAACGTCTCAAGGATTCCTAAATTAAATGATGTCAAATGAAATTAAAACTGGGCATCAGCGCATGCACTCATCTGTTTGAAGGCAAACATCGAAGCCACCGGCCGTAAGGTCAAGGAGATCCGTGATCCAACTGCCAAAGCCGAGGATGATTTCAGCAACTCCTCAACAACAGAAACATTAAGCACATTTTTTTATTGCATTCCTCATCTGTATTCATGAAGGACGATGTCATTTCCATTGTAATTAGATTGGGTATAACCGATAGCAGACAGACAAACAGAGAGCGGGTATTTGCATTGGTAATGGAAAAAGTGCCCCTCATTAAATGAGACAGAAATGTATCTTTTATATCAAAGCTTTTTAAATTTTGGCGAGAGTGTTTATGGCAGGTCAGTGGTTTTATTTTTGGGAAAATGAAAATATATCGATGCAGTTGTTAACAAAACAAACATATTTTAAAGTGTTAGCAACGTAAGTTCTCGGGTTTCTCAGGTTTCATTTCCGGTCGGCGCGATAGAGAAACAGAGACAGGAGGAGGCGTTTGTACTCGAGCCCCGAGCTGCAGTAACTCACTGCGAAATGAGAAAGGGAAGAAAAAGAGATGAGAGGAGGGAGAAACAAAGAGGCTGGACATCGCACCACACCCCCCCCCCCCCCCCCCCCCATGACAACAGGATGCTAACGGTGATTAATGAGCCCTACTGTATAAACGCCACACCAGAGATCTGCTCATGAACACAAACACACAGACGTGGGCAAGGATACAAACACAGACACAGACAGAGACATACAGCCTTGTGGGCAAAGACACAGGCCATTTTCACAACATAAAAAAGGCCAGCATTTTTCATCCTCAGCAATTGCTCACTGCAAACACACACAGAGACAAGCTACCACATTACTGAATGTGTGTGTGTGTGTGTGTGTGAGAGAGAGAGAGACTGCACACAAAATAAACTCAGCCTCAACATGCAGCACACAGTAGAATAAGTAGCACAGTATATAAAGAGCATCATACAGCAGCAGCTGCTGACTCAGCAGTAAACAACCCCAGTGAAGTCCCACACATATTAAATCCTCACACACCAGTCCACTTCCACCTCGCCAGACAGCCCTAGACTAAATGAAATATATAGAAAGTAGGGATACTAGGGTACGCTGTATAAAAACATCAACAAATAATGATAGAAGGTGCTCTTTGGTGTGTTGGTAATAATACAAAGAGAAGACAAACCAAGGCACACTTTTATAGAAAACACATAATAAAAGGCCTTTCCCATGTTCCAAAGAATGATTATAATAATGTCCAACATGCTCATACAGAGCAGCCCGGTCCACCCCAGGATGGCTCTGCCTGGTCCCCCCCCGGCCCGTCCCCGACCCCCCCGGTCCCCCCCCCGGCCCGCCCCCGCCCCCTCCGGTACGGCACGGCAGGACCGCACCGACTCTCAGTCCCTGGCTCTCACCGAGCCTCACCAGCAGGGATGACCCCCCCCCCCCCCTCCCCCATTCCCACAGGAGCTCATTACCCCGCTGTCAGCCCCAATACTCCTCAAATCTATTTCACCGCCCGGGCCCTGCTTTCAGATTTGGCTAATGCGCCAATATCACTACAGGTGACACGGTCTCCAGCACATCTGCAGGACTGTGAGGTCAACACTGCCAAAATACAATGCTAATTTCTGGCCCTTCAGACTTGGATTTCTACATTGGCAGAGACTGAATAGATGTCACACCAGCGCAATCTCACAGTGAGTGTCAAGATAATGGCCAGTCCCCTGCACACGGTGGCTGAGAGTCTCTGTATGGAATCTCATTCCTTCTCTCTCCAGTAACAGCGCTAGTCTTATTGTAACATTTCTGAATTTCTGGCCTGGATATTTATTTAGTGGGGCTACTCTCTAACAAACTCTTATCCCTGCTGGGGACCAGCAGAAGCCGGACACCATTTTTATATTTCCAAATGAAAGTTCAGACCCTGTGGCCCCACAGTTTTGCGGTCATCGGGGTGAGGAGCGGGGCCGCCATTTTGCTGAAGCTCCCTCACACACTGTAAGTGTGATGTGTGTTCCCGCATGGGCCTCCTGTAAAGGAAATGAAACGGCGCGGCCGCGTCCCAGAAGCACCGAGGCGAATCGGATTCAGCGGCGAATCGTCGCTCTGTGTCCAGTTAAAATGAGTTTCTGCTCAGCTGCCGGGACCACCTGCCGTCTCCAATGTCTACAGCGGGGACGACGCAGAGGCCCAGTTGTTTCTTTCTTCCGAAGCGTCTCACTTTGTACAAGACAGGAATGTACCGCTCACTTTCACAGCAGCGGCGACAGCTATTATTCCAGCAACAGTTGTTCGCCTTACCCTCTACAAGCACGACGACTCCGGGCACAAAACAGAGGAACATCCTTCGGGTCGGAAAACAAATGTCACATCTTTTGTGGGTTTTTTTTGTTTGTTTGTTTGTTTTTGTTGTCTCAAGCTGAGCTGTGAAGCTGAGCCCCAGCAGACAGACCCCGCTGTGCCTGACCACCCGGCAGGAACACACACAGGGAGCACAGGGGCCCGGTAATCAACGCACGGCCTGGCGAAGGACGGCTTTCTGAAAGCTAGCGGGATCGAGAGAGCGCTGCGATTCTCGCTACCGAACGCGAGCCCGAAGGCAGGAGGGCAGGAGGGTGTGACCTTTGCCTGACCTTTGGCTGACCGGGCTGAAAAGACTGACGGACATTGCTGCACACACACAAGCACTCTTTCACCACGCACTCACACAGTGCTCTGTGCTCCGAGCAGAGCAGCGATGCAGCGATACAGCAGATTAAAACACAGACATGGAGACATAGTCCATTTGCCTCGTCCTGTAGGGTGAGTGCACGCGTGTGTGCAGGCTATATGAAATGGACATGCACAGGAAACCCTGGGCTTCACATACACAGTAACACATCCAGTGTTAATTCACCTCTAACAGAGTTGATATGAGTCCCATAGGGAGCACGTGCACTCTGTGAGAGTTGAGTCAACACTGAACATTTTACGGTGCACAGCACAGGGGATGAAGGAGAACAACACAGGGGACTGGGAAGCGAAGGTTAAGCATTGGCCCCCCTGTGCCACACACACACTGAGCATCGCACTGTCGGCATCAGAGCTCCGCCCACACGGAACCCAACGGACCAATAGCGACAGACAGATAAGACATGCAGAGATAGCGACACTTTCACACATCACACCAAACAGCTAATTCACACCGAGCCGTCTTTGGAGCCTGTGCGTGTATGTGTGTGTGTGTGTGTGTGTGTGAGGGCTCAACAGAAAGCTATCACCATGTGCTTACAGCCATTCGCTGATTCACACTCCGGCTCCTTTATTTACACTGAGCACACTGAGTGTTAAACAGCGAGCGCTGAAGGATTAGCCGCAGTGTGAACCTCATAATGAACCGAGGGGATGCATAATTCCATCCGTTTCAGAAAATAAGACTGAGACCGAGTGAAATGGAGAGACATGCAACACAGACGTCCCTCCATAAGGATGGAGATATCTGATTACAGGCTATTTATTTTGTGCGTCCGTGAGTGTGTGTGTGTGTGTGTGTGTGTGTGTGTGTGTGAGAGAGAGTTCATCACGTGCAAGACAGATCAGAGTAGACCAAACGCACATTTTCTATCCTATCGGAAACCACTTCAGGGCTCAGTGAATGGTGTGTGTGGACTTGGCTGGCTGAAGTAATTATTAACAGCACACAAAAAGGGCCAAAGATTTGTTTAATCTGGACCTGCAGTTCACAGTGATAATATCCTTTTTCCATTCCACAAGGAACTCAATCTCTCTGCTTTTTGTGGTCCACAGCCATTTCCAGTGGCAGGACGCATCGTAGAGCAGGCTTAAAAACTAAAATAGCTCTGTGCTTTTTTAAACGCTTAAATACACACTGTGGTTCAAACCACACTTTAATCAGTGCACGTCAGGAGCACAGAGCGATCTTTCTGCCGGCTCAGCGAGTTCCAGTCATTTGACTGGGACGCATCCGACAGATCCTGTTCACAAATGTATTACACTTGGTCAAAGCTTTCACAAGCGCTAATGCATAGCAAAGTATTGACACTGTGAACGTGAATATCATATTTAAATGCTATGTTACATTACCGTAAAGTAACGTTATTTAAATAGTGGCTCACTGCAGTGTCAGAGTGCTATGACACAGGGGTTAATTGCAGCAGGGAGGCTGGTGTTATAGGAGGTTAGTAGCAGTGTGTGAGAGTGCTGGGCTGGATGGCTCTATGCTTAGGGAATGAGAGAGAGAGAGAGAGAGAGAGGAGGATGACGTCACTTGGCGTATAGCGGGGGTGAGTAAGTAACCTTAGAAACCGACCTCAGAAAAACAAACAAACTGGCGACACTCAGATCAGAAGCTGCGTTTAAAACGCTCCACCTGCCAGCCCCCAGCCTGCGGCAGGACCTCCGTCTGAGGCGGCCGTCGCCGTGCCTGCTATCAGACGGCTTCGTCCTTCCCCGCGTCCTCTGGGCGCGTCCCGCTGGCCAAGCGCAACAGAGGCATCGCGCTCGACTGGAAAGCTAACAGAACCCTCGCCACCCAATCAAAACGGGACGATCGCGTTGAGTGAGTCCACTAAAAATGTTTTGATATCTGCGTATTTTTCTATTTTCTATGTCCCCATCTGGACCTCAAATCACGGTGCATTTTAGTATTTTGCAAATGCCAGGCATTCAATCAATCAAATGTGCTCAGCGAACACTGGCTCAGACACCGCAAATGAAAATCTCATCCATGGGATTAGACAGGGGAAGGACACCACCACAGAACAGAACAGGCTGCTGCTGGCTGCTGCTGGCGGGAAGGAAAAACGAGTCTCAAAAAAAAAGTTGACAGGAGTCGCCCTCAGCCTCAGGCCATATTGGATTAAGGGACACGGCAGGTCCGAGAGCCGGAGCAGGCAATCAACTCTTAGATTCGTCGCCATAAACAGACTGCACCTGCCGAGGTATTGGGGTCTCACCCCCATTACACGGGACAGGGTGCAGCCATCCCGGCGCTATGCATCACATGAGCAGGCAATCTGCGGGCCTGCCCCCTTCACAAAGGGAGCGGGTTAGCTCCCCGTCGCTCCCCGCGTTGGCTAATCCTTCGCCACCGCTGTCAGAGAGCTCTTCAGCCAGAGCCTGTGGGGGGCGCATTGTGCGCATCTCCGCAGGGGAACCGGCCGACCAATAGAAATGTATTTCTCCTGCCGCTAAAAGAATGAAACGCGCGGCCACCGCAGCGAGGGCCGGGCTGATTGCTACTGATGTTTTTCTCCCGCGCAGTTCTGAGGCTTCCAGCATAAATTAATCCGCCCGGGTTCGACGCGACCGCGGCCGGCGCCGCTGAGAACAGGATGTTCATCACACGCGCGCGCGTTTGGAACTGATCACATCACACTAAATTAGGGCAGACGAGGAATCAAGACTGAGCGCTTCGGAGAGTGCTCTCTACAGCACCTGAAATGAATACAGTGAACGCATTCACAGCGACGCACCGGTGGACAGTATTATTCAGCAGAGTGGGTAGTAAGTCACGGCTGCAGCCTTGTCCAATTTGTCTCATCGC
Source organism: Anguilla rostrata (assembly GCF_018555375.3). NCBI lineage: Eukaryota > Metazoa > Chordata > Actinopteri > Anguilliformes > Anguillidae > Anguilla > Anguilla rostrata. The sequence continues at coordinate 12,279,579 of NC_057951.1, read as the reverse complement.
CAGGGAAACTCAGGTTTTAATAGAATTTCAAGAGCGCCTTTATTTTGTTCCTTTGATCCACACTAACTGCTCTCATTTGTCATGTTTGAGCCAGTGTCCAGTGCCGAAGAATACAGTTCTGATTAATTTGGAGATTGCAATATCAGATTTTTCTTCATACTTTTCAAAAGGGACATTATCGAATGGGGAAATGGAACATTTCAGGGGTGATCACTGGGTCAAATGTGATTAACATTTCAGAGATTTATCGCTATAAAATGGAAATTGTTCATCACAAGCGCACGAAAGCAAACACATCTGCACCCAGAAACATAAATGATGCATAATGTCCGCCTTCTTCCATTTGTGAAGCTCTACATGCGCGTAAATAACAATCAGCAGCTGCTGATTGGCTCACTGCCCTGTGTAGCTGTGTGATGTCACAAAGGGCACAATGAACAGGGAAGACTGACAGCTGCCCGGAGCCTAGCAACCGCATCAGAATGGAACCCGAGGAGAGCTGCGCAGCGCCAGGTGGTTTCCGGCGCCAGGGAGCGCGCCCTTACCTGGTGGAACAGTTTGAGGACTCCCCCTCAGGTGCGTCAGGAGCGGGACAGCAGAACTGGTGCAGCACCGTCTGGTTCCTGTGAAAGGGGAATTATGGGAAATGGCTCAGCATTGTCATGGTCAACCCACCATGCACCCCACCAATTCTAAGACTCAGTTATTTTTGTAATTTGAAAATAATCCTATACTCTGTACCTTCATAGTTTGTGGTATTAACTGAGCACTTATTGAGCTGGAATTGGCTGAGATAAGCCAAAAAAGTGTAAAATGACCTGCAGGAAACTCCACCCAGTGACCACCGTGACCGAGGAGAGAGCGCTGCTCCCAGGAGGCAGAAGGACAGGAAGTGAATAATTACACTGCGACGATTCTCTGCTAAATCCTGGTCAGCAAAATGTCAACTTCCACTCATCGCTTTCAGGACGCGGTTAAACTGAAGGTACGGGCGCGGCCTTCTGACGAGGGAGCGAGGGGGAAACGATTATCGGCGTTCCTCTGACTGTGCCGACCCCTTTTTCCAGAGGGCAGCCACCTGAATCCCGGATTTGCATGCGTCGATGGCCGCGCGGGCTGCGGCGCATTAGCATTAGCCTGCGCGGGGACCGCTTCAAGGTTAAAGCGGCGCATAATGACTGAATCTCCCAGACGTCAGAGCAAAGCCCGCAGAGCGGCCAGCGGGCCGGGGAGAAAGGGCATTTCTCTTAAGCAGCGCAGCAATACCACGCCTGTCTTCCCAGGGTTCCACTTGCCTTCAGTGGCCGGTAATGTAAGGAGGGCCACAGCAATACCTGAATACCAAATCAGGAGGAGGAGGGAATCACGTGGGAAGCTTCTGCGTTAGCATGAGCATCACGGATATTTATTCGATCTGCAAAGCATCACAGCTGGGGTTTGGCGAGGAACCAAAAATTAGGGGGGGGGCGGTGCCTGGCGTCGCTGCCTTTCTCCTTGACGACGGGGCAGCAAGGTAGTCTGGCAGTTCGGGAACTGGACTTGTAACCCCTTAAGGCTGCAGGTTCAGTTCCCAGGTAGGACAGTACCGTATTGTCCCACCTAGCCTAAACTGAATCAATAAATATCCAGCGGTATAAATGGATCCTGTGTACAAATGCAGAAGTCGCTCAGCTGAATGCATGCACTGTAATGTAATTATGACAACAAAAAAGAGAGAGAAAGAAAAAAATGCTGCATACTGAGCAGGTTGGGAATGAGACAGCAGAGACAGCAGAGACAGCAGGTGCAGCAGGGACAGCAGGTACAGGTGCGCTGTTACTGGTGCCGACTGCTCAAGGCTTTTCAAACCTTCCAGCGCACTGTGGGAGGCGACCTTGACAGGGCCACAGAGCGGATGTGGTTTAGGGGAACGCACATTCAGGAACAGGCTGTCCAATAGGGCAGCCCTCCTCCATATCCAGGGAGGGCACACCTGTGGATACGCCGGTTTCAGTAGTCTAAGCTTTCCTAAAAAGACAGCTTGCGGTTCACAGAGAACATCCCGCATTAACCAGCTGACAGGAAAGCCTGTGTTAGGTGAGACTCTCTCAGTGAGTAAGTGCAAGACACTCTAAACATGTGCTTCTGCTAAATTCCGGAATTCATGCCATTTTTTATTCTAAAGGTTCAGACAGAAAATCGAAGGGCTGTTAGAGCGCCTCCGTGTGGTTAAACTGTAGGATGCGTGCACTTGTGTGTGAACCTGTGCGTGTGTGTGTGTGCCTCAGCTGTGCACTTTTACAGTCTCAGAGGCTGAGGAGTTAAGGCTGCTGCTTCAGCCTTGGTGGAGGTTGCCATGACAACCGAGGCTTGTTCCAACCCTTCCACAGAGCCCAGCAGTGATTGTAAAGACTGCAAATCACAAATCACCTTTCATGCTCAGAGTCCAAAGGAAAACACTGATAGCATTTTCTAAAAAAAACTGTGTGGATTAGCTCCAGACCAAGGGGTGTCCAGATACTTTTGGACATATAGTGCACGCTGGTTCAAAACAACAGATACCTTTGTGAACAATAAAGTATTTTCTAAATTCCCACAATCCGCACTGAGCAGACCCAATCATCCCTCATTCCAGAGAGCTAACACCGTCAGCAAAACCCAGCAGCTAGTGCTCACAGGTCCATATATACACACACTGCTTTTCCCAGCTGTGGTTGAGGCCATAATTAATCATTAAGACGATTCACGTTGCAGTTATTAAGTGAAAAGACAGCAGCAGCATCATAGAGCATGAATACAGACTGTGGTCTCCTGGTTTCTCTGCAGTAATGCTGTATAACCACGTGGCCTCTCAGCGACAGGCCGGAGGGGGGTTTTATTTACGATTGGAGGCCTGGCCGCTGACTGCTGCGCAGAGGCTACATCGGCCGTCATATGACCTTAAAGTTCTAGAATGTGAACGTATCAAGTCACAGGTTCCTGTTCCGACAGCCTGCCTTGCCAGAGGCCAACGCTGCAGTGACGCCCTGAGGAAAGGGCGTAGAGGTTACGCGGTCGGAACGACGGGACGAATGACGCACTTCAGCGCGTAGTGCAAGGGCTGGTTTTCCCATTCTTACACGCATCCTTTTCGAGGATTCACAGAGCTTGGACATCTCGACACCGAGAGGAGCAGAGAGAGGCCGCTCCTCTGTCAACATTATGGCACTGCTGCAGAACCATGTGACCTGGAATCCACCAGACCAGCATCAGTCCAGTGTGGTTTTACGGTACCTCACCGCAAGAAAAGAAACCGCACAAATGAATCCAATCTGCCGTTTACACAGAGACCAACGCTGGCACCGCCACCCCTTTATCATCTATGCTAGAACACACTGTACCGATGGGTTCATTTTAATGGACGCCGGGCTAAATTAGTTTCACTTTACCCCATTTTTAAATCAATGGCTTTCAGTGGGAGGGGCTTTCACATTCACACTGATGTAACGGGCAATCTCCAAAAGATGCATTAAAAGACATGGGCTCTAACCCAGCCATTTCTTTATTATTAATGTTCCTTATGTTGATGCTGCTCGCTGCAATAACAATCTCAATCTCAACAATCTCAGTGCAGGCAATAGGGAAGGTAGACTTTGGACAAATTAAAAGTCACAAACGCGATTTCTCAATATTTATGCACTCAGCCAGGATAAGGGCATTTCCATTCTTGGAGAGTTGGAGCGCACGTAGCTGTTGTTTACACCAATGGCAGTTCACTCACAGATTACACCACAGTGAAACCATGTTGGTCTTCAGCTGCCATGTGAGCTTACCAATAAATTTATCAAAATTTTCTATGATGCAAGTGACTGTGCTGATAATATAGTTAAGAGCAGAGGTTACAATGAAATCCCAAAACATTCTGTCCACCCCTGATTTAAACTAAAACAATCATGTTTAAATCATATGAAACACAGGCACTTGTGTCATTGTGCAGACAGATACGCTGCTAGCCGTGTAGAAAGGTTAAAGGTGAAAGGTTAATCACTTCCCTTAGCATTTAGCATTATGCTTCGGTATATTTGGCTTGTTTCATGGTATTTTTAAACATTATTCATGCTTTTCACACCAGCAGTCAGCTGAGTGCCAGCGGAATGTGGCGGTATTCCATCACGCGCTCCTCCTGCGAGGAGAAACCCAATTCGGCGGAGCCGTGTTTACATCGCACCTCGCGCCCTGCCGACAGACACGGAGACGCGGTGCATCCGGCACTTTCCGCCAGGAGGGCTTCTGCACTGCCGTCATTTAGCGGCACAGACGCCGCGGCGCGAACGCTCAGCAAACACCTCAGATTATTTCAGTTCATTTCAGTAAGGGGAGGGGCTTTATCCAGAGCTCAAGGCCGCTCATCCTGTATTACACCCCCCCCCCCCCCCCACGAAACAGTGACACAGCTGGCCATGCCCCGTGAGCTGTGCAGGTTTCCTTTGACTCAGAAGCCCCAGGCAGGCAATAGGCTCATAATGGCTTCTGAGGTCTTACTTAACCGGGATTATGAAGGACAGTTTGTGCGAGCTAGGGGGATGGGGGGATGGGGGATGGGGGATGGGGGGACGGGCGGTGGGGCAGGAGGGTTTAAAACATTATGACCATAAATCAGATCAGCCACTGGAGGGAAACCACTGGGCAGAAATTAAATTTAAACGCCTCCCGGCACCGACAGGAAGGAAACGTGTCCTCGCATTCCACCACTCACAGGCTCCTCCCCCTCACCCCCCTCAGCATTTACTCAACTGCCCAATTATGCAGAAAGGAAGGCAGCAGGGACCAAACCTTCCAGACCCCTCCCAATGTTCCAGAACCTCCCCTGTGTCACACTCTCAGCTACCCCAACCCTGGAAGGAAAACTGCCGTGAACATCCACCTCACCTGGCAGCCCTGCCTTCATTTTGTGCACCATCTATTTATTTTTTTTAACCACTCTGCTCGGTAGTTGGGTTGCACACAACGGCACCGATGGTTCAGCCTGTCGTTTTGGTGTGAATGCATTAATGCGACTGGCATCACGATCAATTCCAGCGTGATCAAACGGCCCATGATCAAGAGCACAGCGGGCTGGCTGGCCACCTGACGAGGCTGCAGATTCGCGAAACGTCGTCTCCGATCGTCTCTGGTACTGTCGGTCTCTGCGGCTAAGCCTCTTATGAACGTGAAACAGATCTGTAAGCTCGTCCGTCCGCACGCTGTTTGTTTTTGGGACTTAATCCAAAACCCTGTCGCAGCGCACACCACTGATGTCTCACTTCAGTCAATATTGTCACCGTGAGAGTGCTCCTGATCACAGGTGAACTGTGGGAGTTGTAGTCTCCAGCTTTCATGCTTTGTGTACAACACAGATGAAAGCGGACCCACTCTGGCTCTCTCAGGTTTCACAAACACGGCGAAGCGGGAAACAAAAATGAATTACCGGATTGTTATTGTTTACACCTCTTCAGCGTGGGACATCAAATGAAGGTAATATTGATTTATTACAATCACATAATTTACCCACAGCGGGACGAGGGGTGGCGAGAGAGAGAGAGAAAAAATATTTTTATCTAGTTATTCCGCAGATGTTTGCATGCCTTCAGGATATAATAAGGGGAACATTGCTTTGCTTTCTGACTCTCCTTGTCTGGTCCATTTAAAATCAGATTCATTCACAACAACGATTGCATTCTTACGTGCACAAAAGGATGGACATGCTTCACCCGGACCTCACCGTTTCAGTTCAGGCCTGGAGCTGGTTAAAATAACACATTATTTCCATCGTTTTAGGTACAGTTACTCAAAGCCCTCCATGCCTTCCACTGTCACAGAGAAAGACACCTCAGATCTTCCACAGGCTTATTCAAGTGTTATGCTAGGAGAGGAGAGGTCGCATTGACTGTCCTCTAAAATCACGGGCGAGAGACATTCACAGAGAGAACGGTGAGAGCCGGTCATTAAAATCATAACCACCCGCCGTCTCCTAGAGATATTCCAATGAGGAAGGAGGAAGATAAATCACGGACCGGGGTCAGGGTGGTCGCTGAACCGCGCGATCGATACGGCTAATTTGCTGGAATTGCTACACACAGCTGAGACACACACACAAGGCGCAGTTCCATTACAGTAATGCTGCTGACACAGTAGCATCAGCCACCGCCATTCTGGACATTAACTCAAACGTATTATTACCGACAGACAGACATTCAGGTAGACCCAATATTATTTACTAATCTTCTCAGAAACTGCATGAACTGTCTTCTGGGTCCTACATGGACTAACATGGACGAAGGCCTCGCCCCGCATTTTAGGAGGAGTGAGTGCTGATTATTGCATCCTGATGTCAGAGGCCGTATACAAAGGCACACAGGCGGGGGGGGGGGGTGAAATTGGGGGACATTCAGCATGGCTCCCCTCCCCCCGGTGATGAAAAAGCTGCTCTCTGAGCCCCCCATCCCTGGAGCTCAGCCTAACGGCGCCCGGCGGCATCAGCTGTTTTCTACGAAAGTCGTCCATAAATAGTTTTCCGGCACTTGAAAGTCAGAGTGTATCAGAGGATGCTAGCGAGAAGGGAGGAGAAAGGAGGAGGCACTGGGGGGAGGAGTCTCACCGGGGTCTGGAGGAGGTGCATAGGCATCCTCTCCCCCCCTCTAAGGCGGGATAGTTGGCCCCACTGTGCCTCTTTATGGATAATGCAGGAGCAGGAGCTTACCAGGCTCATATTTATCTCCTCTCCTTTGGGCTGGAGCGCGCATAATACTCACAGCACTGGGATAATCCAACAGCCACAGAGAGCCTGGGCCCCGCCCACTGTGCCTCTGGGCCTGCTGATGCAATGCCAGCCGACCAATCGGGTGGCGCTCGGGGCCCGTGGAACGGAGGGTTATCTCCCTCGAGCGAGAGCGGGGGCCATGTTGCGCTTCCTCCCCCCTGGCACAGATGTGCACCCTGGCATGGATAATACACACACGCATAGATACACACAGATACACACACGCATACACACACACACATAGATACACTCATGCACACACACAGATACACACACACACAGACGCCCACACCCAGCTGTCTCCTCCCATAATCCTCTGTGATTAGTGTTTGCATGAGCGCTGGTGTTCCAAACAGGCAGACATTTTCTGCAGGCTGTCTGTCTGAGCCCCCCGTCTCCCTCAGGCCCCGGCGCACGCAGGCCCACGGCTACGGGGCAGAAAGGTGCTCAAATGAAGCGCCTCGGCAGGGCGGGGCGGGGCGGGGCGTGGCGGGGTGCGGCGCTACAGAAATAACAGACGGGACGCCTCCTGCCACCCTTCATCAGAGCCTCACCCCCCCCAGGCGGAGGAGTTCTGCCGTCCGTCTCGGTCACGCGTACTTTACGAGCCGACACCTGCGCGACGAGGACGGAGCCGCCTGACGACCCGCCCCTCGCCCTCCCGTTTCCCCGGTGATTTCAGATTTAACGGCGGGGGAGGGGGGAGGGGGGCGGGAACAAACAGCGCCCGTACCTCAGCCTCGTCGCCCCCATCATTTACGAGGCGCATCATAGCGGTCAAATATAAGCCAAACCTGTTAGAAGCCTCATACATCTGCCTGAGGTACTGCTTTATTCTCAGGACTTTACAGTCCGACCAGACCTCCCCATTCAGCCCAACCCCCCCTCACCCCCGCCCCCGCCAGCCGGCTGTCCCTCCCCTTCAGGCTCCAGGAGGCCTGATGTCCCCTGATCGGGGAACGACCTTCCCCAATCTGTCAGGGAGGCAGATTCATCTTTTACATTTTTTTATTTATATTACGGAGTAAGAATAATGTTTATCTACCATCATAGTCCCAAGCTGGCTTCTTTGCCAGTAAGTCGGTCGACTGCATCTTATCGTTATGTTTGTGTTCATCCTCCTGTCCTTGTCCTTGTTTTTATTTGCCCCCGTCTTGTCCTACTGGTACGTCCTTGTCTATATGTGTGTCTACAAGTGTATGTGTATTATTCCACCGGCTGTTTTCAGTTTTGGTAGTTTATCCACATCGATTATGCACTCATAAAGTCAGCTGAGATCATGGAAAATTAAGACGGGTTGTTGATGGGATGTCCTGAAAGGCAACTCTCCACTGTGCACAGACTGAAGGAATTAAAATTCAAAAAGGGAGAAGGTTTCTATTGGAGCAGCCCCTGTGCCCTGATGCTAACCTGCTCGTAAGGACCCAGTGGGAGCCGTGTGGAGTTTATATTTAAAGCCAGGGTAGGGTACTGGCTGTCAGTACGGAAAAGATACTGCCGCCAAGAGCCAGTCTCCCCTTCCACGCTTCCTCCCTCGCTCCTGTCACAAAGGAGATTAGAGTTTGCTTCAGAGGCTAGAGGAGGCTGGAAATATTAGTTGTGGTTCACACGTTTTGATGGGCCACATAGCAATAGTATATGACACCCTTTGCACCACTATATAAAATGTGGCTAAGATCTGGCTGAAATTCTACAATGGACAGAAATAAAAAAACACACACATACATATATGCGCGCATGCACACACACACACACACACAGACACACACACACACACACACACACACACAGTTTGGCAAGTTAATTCTGGAAATTGCTAATCTCCCCAGAGTGCCAGTCAAATTAAGGATGAACTGATTGAATCCAGGCTATATTTTCTATTCCCATTTTCTTTTTTGCAAGTCATTGTAATTGCGAAAAAAGCACACTGTGCTCTCCTAGCTGACCTCTCTCTGTTTCCCACTGGATTGCTATTTTTTATTTATTTATTTAGTCCTCCGTCACAGAAACCTCTCTTCATGTTTGTGCTGTCATTTCTGAATTTCTGAACTATTATTAGCGGACGTAAAAACGCCATTATCTCAGTCGCCCTAAGCTGAATGGCACCTTCAGCTTTTTACTACAAAACATAACATACGCATGTGAGCAACGGCTTGTCGGGGCTTCGTGAATTCATTCAAGCTCAGAATTACAGCGATCTACAGTCTGGAGTCCTCACACAGGGAGGTGACGCGGTGTTCTCTGCGTCACGTTCTGGAGGCCAGCCAGAGGCCGCATCGCACACAAAACCAGAGGCTCCGCCTCTCAATCAGAAAGGTCCTGCCCTTCTCCTGACTACGCACAGAAAAAGCAGAGCACAGTGGCCAAGGCCCGTGGAAGAGTATGCCCCCCCCCCCCCAGAACACGGGCCATCTGCGGAAGATCCTCTCCACATGTTCCGGAGCTCCTTTGTTACCATGGGGACAGGGCCGAGCGGAGGGAAAGCAGCTGGCTTGGCTTCTTCCCACAGGTGGCTGCAGGCTTAGGAGGGTTTCCTCAGACAGGTGAGCAGGATGGTGCAAACGCAGCAAAAATATTCAGCGTTAATCAACACCTGCGGAGCACATACGGTCCCTACTGGACTCATGTGTACTCTGCCTGAGTTTAATTAACACTGGACATTTTACTGTGTGCATGTACTGTACCAAGGGTGGCCAACCTTGGTTTGACCAGTTGTAGTGATAGACCTGTGCAATTCAATTGCTTGTGAGCTTGTGGTTCTCTGGAACCAGGGGTGGCCATCCCACTACTATCTGATTGACACCCTAAAGAGGAACAGGCCAATGATTCTGCTTCTTTCTTAGGAGAGCAGAGCCATTTAAATCAGTTCAGACAGGTCAGTGATTGACAGATAATAGTGCTGTAGCTCCATCAGGGTGAAGGGCTCATGCAAGCAAAACCCCAACGGTGATCAATACAGAGAGCAGCGGTTGATTTAGAAAAATAAACGACAGACATCACTAATCCAAGTGTAAAGCCGGGGAACCAGCGACGAACAAATTATTTTTCGCCAGACCAGGAAAGAAGCAAATCCTATAAATATCATCCACTTTTGCGCGAGACATTCTCATTTCTGAATTATTATTGCAACCAAGCCCCCCCAGGAGGACCCAACAGCAGGACGCCATGTGTTCATGTCTTCTCTGCTAATAGACCCATAATCTCCACAAACCAATGTCCCCCCCTCCACTGCCGCTCGTCATACTCTGGTGAGAGAGAATTGTGAGCGCGGTCCGTCATGATGAAATTGCTCTCATAAGTCACCATGCATCACTGGGCGTTTTCCCACTGTTCCTACGGTTACGCTCACTCACTGGCTCACCCCCGCTGAACATGGTCATGTGATCAGGAACCAAGAGCAGCTGACATGGGGGGGGGGGGGCACCTTCAACAGTCCCTGTCACAGTCACAGCTACAGTAAGCCCATACAAAAGCATTCAATCCCCATCCACAGCCCAGAGCATCATGGGTAATTCATAGCTGCATTCTCAACTCATAATGCTGCACCTTTAACACATCTGCCGCTAAGCCCCATGGGAAGAACCAGCAGCAAAATCCCGTGTCGTACGAAAGCCATTATGACATCTCTCAGTGTAGAGGTCGCTGACTGAACCGAGGTCATCTGTTCATTGGTTCATTCTTCACCTCCCCATAGGTCCAGTACTACAGCAAACGAGGGGACAGAATTTTAAGTACAAAGGCAGGTGGATCGAGTAAATCTGTTCACTTCAGTTGCCAAGAGCGCGGGAGAGCAGAGCCAGTCGCGCGGTTAACGGTCGCGTGCCTCCAGTTATTTTGGCAGTGCGGAGGTCTGTCGCTATCCTCACAGTAACCGTCGCCGGCGTGAACGTGGGCGATTCCCCGCAGCCGTACGCGCCGCCGCCGCCGGCCCGCAACCCCCCCCCAGCTGGCATCGGTAACCAGGGATTCCACGACAATCTGCTGATCGATGGCGGCCGCGCATTCCGCCAACGCCGACCGCTTCTGTTCCGCCATCAGGCGCTCACTGCGCGGCGGGCCCGGAGAACAGAGCGGGAACGCAACTGTCCGCACGAGTCAGTAAATTATCTGCCAAACACACGCACGTTTCAACGGTCTCGTTTCCCCTCGCGCTGGTGAGCGAATGAGGCATCTTATCGAGCGCGCCGCCCGCTAGCGCACGTTAGCTTCTAAAAACAACCGGGGTGACAGCGTCACACTGGCAACCACAAACCCTCAAAGAGCCGAAGTCACGGAGTTACGGAGTTAGCCCCAGGCAGAGACATAAAGATGTGAGGGGTGGGGGGCAAGGGGTGGGGGGCTTCTAACAGACACCAGTGAGCGCCAAATGAAATTCTAACACACTAATCCCCGGAGACGCTCTGGGAGAAAAAGACACGGCGGACTGCGTTTGAAGCGGGCGGATGCTCTGCAGGGACCAATCAGGGGCCCCCGCTGGGACTCTGGTAATGATCTCACAGTGGAACAAGGCCCTTTGGCGCAGGACCGGCCCACACCCCCCTCACACCCCCCCGCCCCCCCGCCAAAGACGCTAAGCCCCAGCTCAGGGGCCGGATAACGAGCCGCACTTCCACACTCCATGATGTCAATCACGCTGACATCAGAGAGCATAAAACCCAGCAGCAGCGGCAGATTAAAAAGGGCCCCAGCTCGACACTGCAGCACTGCGCCACCCCCCCCCCCCGCGGCCCCCCCTCAACCCCCTCCCCTTCACAATGAAGAACTCCACTCTCATATATCAGGTATCACTGGCCCAGCGCAGGGGGAAATGTAAACAGTTGCTTTTTGGCTCAAAGTTAAGAACAAATTATGAATGACTGTGGCTGTGGTTTGAACAGGGATCCATGATGGGCCATTGAGAACATCTGGATCCATTACTAAATGGAGAAAATCCTTTTTTTTTTTTTTAAATGAATACAATTGATGATGGTCATTATTACATCTCTGCATGTTATTTTTATTGCCAATGGCCATCTTCTCTGGGCTCTCAAATTCCCCATGGTGTCAACAGGAATACTATTAGTTGTCCAGGAGATCTATATAAGGGAGACGCCAATTCGACACATCATACACCTGTTAAGGACAGGTGCAAGGCAATATGTGCAAAGCCCTCACGGATCACAATGTTTTCAGGCTCATCCAGGGGACTCAAAAGCCTGGTGCAGTTGATCATTGTTTCTGACTGAGGAAGACCTTCTTCCTTCATCAAGTCTGAGGAAGCTGCTGGTCTAAAGACAAGAGCCGTCAGACTGCTCCTCTCTGGGACGGCCAGGAGACGATGCTGCCTTTCACCTGAGTAGTGAACTTGGGTCAACTGCCCCTGCTGTCCTCTTGGAAATTATTTAACAAAATGCATATCAGATTCCACAGCATCAGAAAAAAACTATGACAATTTTATTCGGAATTTCAAAAATGGTACATGACACATTAAAAAGAAATGTTGTAATTCCCAATTTGCGAAAAAAATTAATGGTTTAACAATAAATTAGCTTACCTATATAAAAAAACTGCAAAATGGGAATATTAACATTCGTTTTTAGTTTCAAAGGTGAATGCCTACATGTTCATTTACTTGGTCCTACAAATATACTCCCTTCACGGGTTATTTCCATGTTCAGACGTTTGTTTTCGGATGAATGCTTGTTCCGTAATTATAAATCAGCGCATTTTCATTATGAACACCTACAGTAAACGCATGATGATGCACATCCCATCACGAATTCACAGTGCATCTCAGCTTACGCAATACACCTGCGCTCAATTTAAGCGGATGCGTTTGATTTCGAAATATTTGAGAAACGGTACTGGTAGTAACAATAAATATTTTTCCCCCACGTTAAACAATTTTCTGCATTGAAAAACCAACTCCAAGTCTCTGTAACCGAGCCTGTAAGTGGACACCTTTCTTTAGGTGTGTGATAAGCCAAGGCAATTAAAATGACAGAAAAATACGCAAACATACAGCTAACGGACATTAGACGATTACCGTTGTCATATTATAATAAACACAACCATTAGTAAATGTACTGCATTAGTTTCGTGACGTTAATAATCAGTTGCATGACCAAACAAATTACTTTCCTAAAATCAGACCAAAGGAAAATTATGTGTGTGCGTGAATTATGATCAAATAAATAAATAACTCGAATTAATTAATTAATTTTAAAAGTAATCCCTGAGTAAATGCATTAACTTACTCGGCTTTCCTGGCGAGTCCAACCGACCTGCAGAGTGTGGTGGGCGTCTGGGGAACCAGAGACTTGCAGCACGGGCTCTTTTTGTCCTCCTCGGCGGACTCCGGGCTGGAGTGGCCCGGCTGCGGAGACGGAGGAGAAGTGGGGACGAGCTGCAGCTGATGACTGGCTGTTTGAGGCGGATGCTGCGGCTGTGCCGGCAGGCAATGAAGCTGGTGCGGAGGGTGACCGGGAAGCGCCCCGGTTTTATTCGCCGGATGCTGATGCAGGAGGACCGGCGGCTGCGGGCTCGCGCTCCGCTGGGACGGGTGATGGTGATGGTGGTGGTAGTGATGCGTCGCGTGGGGATCCTTCAGCTGCCGGTTCTCCCCGATCAGCTCTTCCACCTTCCTCTCGAGCTCGTCGATTCGTTGCCTCTGCGTCTGTATCAGACTCTGTTGGTTCTGCACGATGGTGGTGAGTTCTTTCAGGTAGAGGACAGCTTTCATAGGGTTATCCAACAGGCTCTCCATACCTGTTCTTGTGCGTTTTATTTCGCCGTCTTGCGTTGCAATGAGCGAATATAGTTTTTTCCCTGGATTTCTCTGCCCCTAATTGTAGACTGAAGATGGTCTTCGCCAAGGCGCTGGGCTACCCTGTCCCTCTCCTGTTGCGTACGCGCTGAAGATGATAGAAATGGTACTGATGCAAGCCTAGAAATCCACAGACTGGGGGAGGGGCCAGAGGAGGATGACGTAGACGCGCATAACAGTGAAACGTCTGAGGAATAACAAAGTTAACTCCTTCTAATCTATTTCAGTAAATATTATAGTAGGAAGATTTTAAATGTACAAAAGGAGCCGAACATTGCTATGTTAATTACTAAATATGCGGGTGGGTTAAAGTCAACCGACATACATGCTAATTCCAAAAGGAAGAAAAACATGTTTTGGAGAAAACAAATCCTCTATTTTCCCCCTCATGTACTTGCGCCAGATGCCACACAAATCACAACGCCTAAAATTTGCTGCAGAGAAATCTCACTATGGAACACCTGTGCCTAATTTTAACGTGCGTTTCCACGGGCCGGTGTTTTTGGAAAAACTCGCTCGAGACGGGGGCAGGGGTGCGTAATGGAAGCACGTTGCCCTCTCAGAGAAAGGGGAAAAAACAGCGTCATGGTGTCAGGAATAACGGCACTGTAGCAACACATCCCACAAAAGGCTTCCCTTCACAAAGTACCCAATAATCCAAACTGCTTAGGAACCCACTATTTTGACACAGAATTTAATGAGTATCAATATTCACTTGGCACACACTGGCTACTGGGTAAATTAAGCCAAACACTTGGCTTTTGTATGCATGTCAGTGCTGTATTTTATTTTAAGTCAAAGGAGGCAAACCATTCATTTATTGTGAATAATTGCTACGGGTGTTTTCCAGTTAAACTAGTATAATGTTTTCAGCTTTTGAAGTGATTTATTTTCATAAGTTGAAAAATTAATTGTCGCATCAAGTTTAGCTAAATCTGTTCACGAAAAAATGAGCTGTAATTTTTAGCTGAACCTGGAGATGAAACTTGTAAAAGCTCCATACTAACATCCAAAATCTCAAGCCTTTTCTTGTGGCTTTTTGAAATGTGATTGAGATTATTTCATTCTCTTACAAAACTCCAGTTGCAGTAATTTGCCCTTTGACCAAATGCACTCTTTTTTGACAGAGTGACACTTGCATTTTTAGTGAAAATACCAGATCGTCACACTATATACACACAGAAGATGAACAGTAAATGAACAAGCTGGGCAGTACCACTTTCCAATTCAGTAAATAAAGAAGTCATTTGTCAAAATCACAGACTGCTAGTTCTTTTTTCTTCTATCGCTTCACACTGGCAACTCTGACAGCGCAATTTGCAGAGGACAGTGCCAAAAAAAAAAAAAACAGTGCTTGTTATCTCTATCATAATTACATGCAAATCATAATTACAGACCTGCTTTTGGCTCCGCTGTGTGTCAGATTCAAGCACTTGGACCTCAGCAGAGTCAGGCCAGAGGCACTCAAGTAAGAACATCTACTGTATCCATCACTAGTATCCAGCACGTCGCAGAAAACCGCCATTCCTGCCTAACTGGAACTCATCTTTAGATTTTACTGGGGCCTTCAGCTCCTGTGTCAGCCCATTTACATGCAGGGGAAGTGTGGCACATTAACAGTCACTGACATTCCCATAAAACCACAGCCTTCGTCCTCAAGAAGGATGGTGATAACATTACATTACAGGCATTTACCAGACACCAGAGCGACTTGCATAACTTTTTACGTAGCATTTACATTGCATCCATTTATACAGCTGGATATATACTGCAGCAGTGCAGGTTAAGTACCTTGCTCAAGGGTACAATGACAGTGTCATAGTACACTAGAAACTGGTTAGAAACTGGTCCAGCTTTAATTAACTTTGGCACACAACCACAGCTTAACAAGCTGAACTGGTGAGAAGGGCCAGGTGCAGCTTGCTTCTGATTGGTCGCTCACTGGCTCTACAGAACCAGCACAGCAGTGTGGCCCCGCCCCTTTCACCCAGTCCTACTGGCCCCTCCCCCGCCAACTGCCATACAGGGCGCTCAGCCGCATAACTTGAGATTAATATTTTTATCGCCACACAGCCAATTTAACAGCCCAACTGCTTTCTTAATATGATGTAACTGAGCGGGCATCATTAAAAAAGCGAACGTGAAGAAGTCTGACTCCCTTGCGTGAAAGCGCTGAGCACTGTCAGTACACCGCCGTCAGAGCTAAATACCGTTTGCTTGAGCAGGCCGGTACCAATGAATCCCCTTCTGTTTCCACTTCTGCACCGCAGAGAATAAAAACTGAATGAAAGCAGATTAATGGTGGCGTGCCGCGGAAACTATGCACACCTGAACGGAGAACACCTGTCTATAACTTCAACAGAGCCGGGAGAAAAACACTAAAATGGACTGACAAATAAATGTGATGGAAACAAACGACCTACTGGAATAACTGATTCAAATTAATATTTGAATTCAAAACAGAAATGGGAATACGAAGCGTTTCACGTCCCCCAACCAATTAAAGGCAGATGTATAACATAATAAATGCATCTGTGTCAGCTTCGAAATAAGCTTTGTATTCCTGCTTTTTTAAAAATGTGGAACACTTGGTATTTCATTTCAAGAGGATTAATATTTCTTTATGTACCAGTCGGAGAAAATATAGCCCAATATGGATTTGAAAGTCCTGCCGTGCTGCTAGCCTCCACCAGAGGAACAGGTCCCACACCCCTAGTTTGGGCACAATGCAGCGACGCTCATTTTAATTATCACAATTAATTCTGTTGCATTTGAGCAAAGCAAATAACCCCAAGACTGCTTAGTCAGTCAGTCACAGCTGGGCTTAATAAAGCAGCGCCACAATCAATTTTAATATGGGGACCAGGTCTACCCCAAATTACCCTCGGCAGACCTCCAAATTCAACAGTAATGCTCTCAAACTCCACTTTTTCTATAAATTGCGGTTTGTTGTTTAGTCAAAATCGCAGTGATTTAAAGCACATTAGTGCTTTATAAAGATTTCTTCTGTCTGTTTTTGTGAGGTGCAGGCTAATTTTGCCCCTTAAAGTGCATATCTAAATACAGATTTGGAGCTCTCAAAGTCATTCTAGGACTTAACCATATTTGAAAATGCTTTCAGTACATAATTAACCATATATTGTAGAACTGTCACGCTCAAATGTTAGCTAATCTTGAACTTACACTTTGTTATTGATACAGTATTTCTATAAAATCTGTGCCCAACTTCAGGTTATTGATACAGGATATTGATATAACACAGGTTTAGGCGATTACCACCTTCCAAATGCAAGTAAAGCGTTCGTGTGTTTATCTTTCTGATGACTCAACAATGCTAGGAGTGCAGGACTAGTCTATAAATCCCACCTGGTCCAGCCCAAATGTTTTCATTAAGCATTTCATATTCCTTTTTTTATGTGCTTGAAATATTGTTTTTAATATACAGTAAGCGTACCATTTAACACATGCCAGTTTTCAAAATTGGAAATTCTAGGGGGGGATGATTCTCCAGACTTCAGCTGGATATTATCTGGGGAAAACTCATCCATTTTGAATGATCCCTTTATGGAAATCCCCAGCCACAGTGCACTGTGAGAATTCAGGATGAGTCACCGGCAATGAGACCGTGTCGCTTCAATAGCTGTCCCCAGGGCAGCGAGGTCCATTGGCGAAGGTTCTGTAGTTGATCTCAGTAATGGGGGGGTTGGGGGGTAGAGACAGTCGAGCCCATATCTTGCTGCTGATGAGCCAGTCTATAACCCCCCCCCCGCCACATCCGCACATTCATCCAGCCGTGTGTTTAGTGCAGTTGCAACACAGAGCCAACTTTCCACCCTTTTGTATGCTGGAGTGGGTTTAGTAATGAATAAGTGATTGAGCCTTTCTCAGAGATGCGTGATTTAGTCAGCCTGTGCTGTTCGCCCGGTGAGAGAGAGAGCGCTTGGGCAGTACTTGCAGTCAACTAACGATCTGTGAATTAGAATGGGAGGGAGGGAGGAGGGTGGGGCCTGATGCCATCCCCACAAGGTCAGGCTGAGGACATCACTGCAGTCTTCCCTTCGTTTCGTTTGCTTCGGTAACGAAGGCTTCAGTGAAAAGGCTTCTGCAAACATGGCGTGCAAACAAAAAAAAAAAAGCCACAGGTGCCCTGTTACCGTGGTCCCAAAGGATGCTGGGATTGGACGCCAGCCTCCTTCCCACTCACGCACCCATCAAAAAGCATTACCCTTAAGATTTTCGTGTGGACCACACTGTAAGCTCGCTCACTCACTCACCCAAGATCCTCCACAAGGGGGAGCTATTAGTGTACGAGTGCCGCTTCAAATTAATGACACTGCGTGTCCTTGTTACCTCACAGGACCCTGCATGGACACAAGTGCACTTGGCAGCTAGAATAAGCCCTAGCACAGCTCAGAAAGAGTACACTGAGCCCGGTAGAGCATCGCTGCTAAAATGCTACGAACTCACCGAAAGCACAAAATACCAACATCGGCACGAACGCTGCTGCAATTCCGTACCCATTCAGAACGCCAACCCGTTAGTTTCTGAACCAGCCTTTTGTGCTCCCAAAATGGCGCCCATAATCTGGTACGAGAAGGAAGGGTCTCTACCCAAAAATCGATTCATTATTTTCACTGGATTTCAATCTTTTTTCAAATATGACAAGTTTGTGAAATATCTGCAGTCCACATATGCCTCTCCTGAGGAACACATGCAATTAAAGTAACCCTGTGATTGGTGATTCACAATGAGGCAATAAACGATTCTGGGTAATTTGGATTTCATTTAGTGGAAAAGCTGTCGGCTAGTGTCTGTCGGCTTGCTTCTGATCAAGCTCCAATTCATTCTGTGGAAATCACTACAATGTCCAGTTCAAAAGCAGACAGGAAGACACAGGGAGCAATTTATTTCTTCTGGTGTTTTATTTATTTATTTATTTTATACGGCATTGGCATATAACTCCATATCGCTCATATTTGCATCCTCTAAATTTACAGCCCAGAACGTGCTGCTGCCACGGCAACACAGGGGTCACGACCCTTTCACTGGCCAATGGAATCAAAGCACATTTGGCACAGAAATTTAATAGAGTGGAGTAACTTCACAAAGAAAATGAAAATGGTATATCTAAGGGGAAAGGGGCCAGTGGGTCATATCAGGGGAAGGTGTCACTTTAAACCGCAAGAAAGTTTTCATGGATCAGTCCCCACAGCCAAAGCAATCACTGTGGTCTGGTCAATAGCAATTACACTGTGTAAATCAATGGGATAAAGAATGGGCTGGGTAAAAAAATAAACAAAAAGGTGGTGATGCATAATAGTAACTTAAGCAATAGCACCCAGAAATAACAAGAAAGGGTGCTGATGCACATATTTTTACATACACACGCGCACGCGCATGCACGCACGCACACACACAGGCACACACGTGCAGACACACACACAGACACATTCTCTGTTACATGCAAACAAACACACACACAATCTTATTTGTGCCATTTGTTGCTTCAGCAACACATAATATTGTAGCTGATACTGACTTCAAATTTGTCAGGGAAAATATAATTTAAAAAATCCAGAACATAAATTCTGAAAGAATTATGAAAGAACGCTCTGCTTCGCTGTGAAATGCCGGACCAGTGTTCCTGCATCCCATTGCAATGTCTTCAGCCAAATTAAGTAATCATTTTCCAGTCAAAGAGATTCAACCGCAGTAGCTTTTCTTCACGAGTCTCTCCATACCACACCCCCACACACAATGTGAGTTAGGCCCAGGCCATTTCAGGCCATCGCAGAGTTTCTATTAAAATGCCGTCACGTTTCCTTGGTCTGAAATTATGTAATTATGCTCCATTTGATGGAAATGAATAATGCATTACAGAACCAATGAAATGGTGCAAATGCTCACACGGGCAAATCCCACATTGTTCAATTTGGTGGATGATGGATATGCTTATCCTATCATTATGAGAGCTGATCGGTCAAGGGAATATGAGTTCATTTACATACAATAAAGGCTTCCCTGACCCTTATTTGTATTTTCGCACTGAAATGGAAATGCTGTTTTTTTATCTTTTATGTTGAAAATTGACATGAAATTGTAATAAAGCACTTTGCAGTCCTTTATAACTTATTAGCATCCATACTTGTGCAGGGCATTCCCTTGGTAAGTGCACTTTGAACTGTGAGGGTACAAGCATTTATTTGGCACTGCAGAATTCGTTTACAGTTAAGAATAACCTTTATTTGTAAATTTAATAACCAGTAAGAACTGAATTGTTCATTAAATGAGAAAACACGGGTGCGTACACAAATTAAATCCCACTCAGAGCTGATAAAAAGGGAAAAACCAATGTATCCCATTGAAAAAAACACCGGAAGACTGGAAGATAAAACAAGTAAAGTCACGAATGGCTGCTAACTTGCCGCACACACTTCATCTCCATAATTAACCACACAGCCAGCTGCTGAGCCTAACCCAGCCTGGATGCAAAATGGAAATGTGCATTTACAGCAAACAAACAGAAAACAGAAAGCAACACCTTGATTAAACAGTGGTACAGTACAAGAATATTAAAGGAAACAGAGAGGAAAAAAAAAAAACACATTGCCATTTTGTAGTCATGAAAGGCCGAACTTGTTTGGACAGGAGCAGACAGTGCACATTACCCTGATTGATTTAATAATTAGCTGCCATTTCATGAAATGCAAAATCCAGACTCAACCCAGACCAGTTCAATTCCTAATTGGTTGCCAGATAATGTTTTTTAGAGTAAAACTTTTGTAGAGAGTACAGAATGATAATCTTAGAACCTTTGGTACCAAGCTTTGTTAAACCGGGGGGAGGGGCAGTAATATACATATATGTTCAAAAAAAAAAACCTTTTCAACTCCACATATTTACGGAAGATTTTTTGATCATACATACCTGTAACCTGACCTCCACTGCTGCCACCTTGTCCGGCCAGCTCTGGTGCTCTCCTGCCGTGATCTGTTTAAAGTGCACCAAAGGACATTTTTCAGTTCTTCAAATGGCAAAATAAATAAATAAATAAATCTTAAACACTATTCTAGACCAGGGGATTCAACCTTTTATGATCCAGGGACACCCATCCAGGCTCAAATACATCCAGGGGACCCCCATCATAAGTTTAAAGGGTTTATTTATTGCATTTATTTATTTTTTTTAAAGGTTTCCTATTTTTAAACATTTTCCAAAATCTATATATCATCATATATATCTCGCATATCAAGTCTGGCCAGAGACCCCCTACAGTACCATCAAGGACAAGGTGTCCAGGGACCCCCTATTAAATAACCCAGGCTATAAATTATTTACCACAACATACACCAGCACACACCAACAACATTGATAGCATCTACCAACTACTTCCTATGCAGGGAAATTTCTGTAGCTACAATTCCAGAATAAACTGACAGACAAAGATTCAAATGGTGAATTTAAAGAGGATATGAACACTATAGGCTATCACTAGTGGATATAGTAAGCACTTTAGAAGTCGAAATGGTAGTAGCAGCAGTGGTGGCAGTAGCAGAAATATTTACTTGATAAAGTAAATAGGCTACTACTGTTTTTGGTACAGCAGCTATTTGGTAAACATGCTGCTAAACGGACAGCGTTGACTTTGCTTATAGACGAAGAACCTCTAAGATTTTATCAATGACAATAGATAAGCAGTAACAGCTTGTTTAAGGTTATGTTTACGATAACGACGACATCGCTTAAAATTACACTGCCATAACACTCCAGTTTGTTTCTAACGGATAACTAATACACGGATTAATTCATTGCCAATGTTACTTTGTTTGTCGTAGTTTTCTCAAATTGTTTGTTTAGCTCATTAGCTAAATACGAATTATGAATTACCTTCGCGTCCACGCGGTACTTTAAACGCTGCAGGTGCGTTTGTAGGGTGACCAACGGTATCAAGCATTATAGCCAATTGTTATATAAGCAATTTTCGCACGTTGTGGCCGTATTAAATTACAAATTTCTATCTTTTCGATATTTTAATATTAAGTCTTTGAATTACTTGATATTGCAGCCCACATCTATCTGAGAACGTAGTCTTTAGAAAGTAGGCGGGGCTATCTAACACACCTGAGAGGTAATTCTTGTTCTTCTTCGATAGTGTTTATTGGAGGCGTGTACCCTGCATGGTAGGTGCATTACTGCCACCTACCAGGCTGGAGTGTGGAGCAGATTAGGCCAGTGGTCAGATCCTATAGCCCAAACCCGTTTCTAAAAGATACTGCACTACAGCCCTGTAATTCCTACTCGAACCTTCCCCCTCACCCAAAATGTCTTTAATATATAAATTTGCCACACACCAGTATAATGTACTCAACAGTCTCTGGAACCATCATCTGTAACTTATTCAAATCAGCGTACCCCAACCTTATCCTGGCAATCAGTACCTCTTTCCTATTTTTCCCCTTAACCTGCTTTGCTCTAACAGAGTTCTGCAGTTTATATAGCCATCTGCCATCTTTGCCATTATTCCACTGTTTCTGCCACTCTGCCATGATACCTGTCCTGATAATTTATTTTGCTTCCCCTCTGCCTAATGGGACCTTAATATCAATTAGTTCCTTGTTTAACGCCTTTTTGTCTGCTACTTTGTCTCCCCAACACCCACATGTGCCTGCACCCAACAAAACTACTGTAGTGCCCAGTCTATAAAGCCTGAAAGGTGACATATATATTTCAAGCAGCAGATCTCTTCTGTTTGATTTATAAGAGCACGTACTGTGCAGTGCTGATGATGGGACTGAACATATAACCACTCTCCAGATGCACCTCTTCAACCCATTGCAATCCCACTACAATTGCCAGTAATTCAGCAGTATATACTGACAAACTATCTGATATTCTATTTGCTCAATTTCAAATTGAAGTCTGAAATATGAACATCTGTTCCTTCATGACCAGATACAGGATCTTTTGAGCCATCTGTAAAATATTGTCAGGAAGGAATAATATTTAATTCTGAGAAATTTACAGGAATCATAATGAAAGCAGTTTATGTTGTCAATGATGCTGATGACGCTGATATTGATAATGATAATAATGGTGATTATTATCACGTTGTTGTTTTTGTTCTTCTTATCTTTGTGAAAAATTAACCAACTAAATACACGCAAGCGGAAAGCCTGTCTGTACTGTGTGCTAAAATAATATTTCAGTGACAAAGAAGCCCTGGCCTCCCTTCATTAGCAGGCTGTTAACTGATCGTTGCGCGTGCACTGGGAAATGAGCATCGCCGAGACGGTGAAATCTTTAAAGAACGGCCGCCGTCTCTGAGATATGGAGTTGGCACATTGCCACGCGAGAGGCCATTGTCTTCCCGCCTTAAAATCCACAGAATACCAGCTCACTTCTGCCACTGATCGCGGGTAAAGAAGTGTGGATATTGAGCCCCTTTCAGCTCTGTGCGTAAACAGATCAGAGGAAATGGAGCAAGTAATTCGGAGCCTGGCCCCTATTTCTCTGTTGTTGTGCTGAAGTGGTTCTCAGTCGCCATGCACTGCATACGAGCCGAGGCACAGGGGGAGCTAGGGGGGGAAGGCATTGCCGATGTCTCCACCCAAAATGCATGGGGGAGACCCCGTGTGACCTGTGGGCAAGTGGGTGTTCTGCTTTCAACTGATCCGTAGGTTGGAGAGGTCAGGGTGTGAAAATGGATTTGATGCCAGTCTTAGCAAACAGGCCCCTGGTCAAACCTTCCCAGATACTACTTTGGGGTCACAACCTTTTCAGCAGTACGAAATGTCTCCAGCACACAGGCTGCTACAAAGACATGCCCCCATTGAGAGATGTAGTACTGTCTAACTGGCGGGTGACTTCTTTCACAGGATTTCAATATAGCAGACATGTGTCTGGTCCAGTGGACTGTGCAAACCAGCAAATGTTTTAGAAGATAGGCCAGGTCAATAAAATGGCTGTTCCATGAGGCAGTTGGGAACGTCCAGGAGTCTTTGGCTGTCACAAAAAACTGCGTTAAAAAAACTCCTATTGCACACAGGCCCTGAATGGCCCTGGTGACAAGCAATACTCCACCCCCTGCCTGCATCCCAGGCCTGTAATTGCGTTTCCAATAGAAAAAGGGAGAGAAATGAGAAAAAGCCAACGAGAGCTTTATCAGCAGGAAGGCTCTTTTATCCCCGGGCAACGTTAATGTGGAGATGGAAGAAATAGCGATGCAGATAATGCGATGATTGATGATTTCACTTAGCGCACTTTCCCCGCAGACCCGCGGTTCTGGGTAAACATGCCCTCATCCGAACGCGGTGGCGCGCGCTACTCCCCGAGGGCTTGGCGGGCGAAATTAACGGTAATGCAGAATGCAGACCGCAGCTTCGCGGGACGGTGTTATTTACGGAGCGCTTCCGTGCGCATGGCTGGGAAATAGTACTTTTATGAGAGGAGAGCACTGTCCAGGAAATAAAATCCTCCTTATCGCTCTTAATTTCACGTGCTTTCTTCCCGCTGGCTGTTTGTGTGCTGCCTGAAAGTTGTGAAAAGCAATGCGCTTAAAACATTTTCCAGTGGGAAATAAGAACAAGTGAGATGCGGACCCATTTATTACCCAGGTGGGACGCTGTGGCTTGGGGGTGGTTTTAAAAAGGTTGCCTCAATGCTGTTATTCACCGTTGACCTTACTGAAAATGGGCAAACAATCAGAAAGTTCATTCTTCCATTATTTTTCTCTGCAACTTTGTGTGCCCTTGTCTCACAGTGCACCTGACCTTACCTCAAACATTTGTGATATAAGGGCCCTCGCAATTGTCTAATGCCCATGTTTTGAGTGGAAAGTCCAATCGCTGCTTGACTGTTGTGACTGCCCCTCTGATGGACAGAATAATACCCTGGAGGCATCTTGAGACACAGGCACACCAAATGGTTCACTGCTTACCTGCTCAATAGAATAAATGTTGTTTAAATCCCCCCGTGGGATTTCAGACAGGCACGTGTCACACCCAATCACACAGTGAACCCAAAGCATACTGAGCTTCCTAGTCACAGATCATTCTGCCGAATTCCTGGCGTCCTTTTAAAAGTCTTCAGTAAGTAGCTTAGTCTTTTGGAGAGAAAGCACTTTGTCACAACAGGCAGCATAGTTCAGGCTTTACAGAATTTACAGAATCTTATAAATTTGTCTTCATCCTGGCCTAGGCTTAACACTCTAGTAGATCATTCCTGCATCCAAAAGGCATTACCCTGGCTCGCCTGACGGCACCGTGTCATAAGGAAGGACACCCTCAAGACCCTGAAGTCACCGTGCACCTGCAATTGATCCTGCGATTGTGTGCAACCCTAAACACACACACACACACACACACCTGCACTGGTGTGCTTTAATGGACAGAAGGAACACCAGGGACCTACAGCAGATGAGCAGAGGATGAAAAATCGATCTGTCCTTTATTTCAGAGCAGATGTGCAGATGGGAACTGGGGGGGGGGGGGTCCATTTTGGCTAGGAGAGACAGTGTTTATTGGCTTGCTGTTGTTGTCCTTGTATGGAATTAATAACGCATCCCTGTTATCACTGCATTCATATGAATAATAAATAAATAAATAAATAAATATTAGTAACAGGATGAACACAGCGAGAAATGCACAAAGATAATAATCCCCATGTCGCAGTTGCGGGGCTTTTTAAAAGCCATCCGGCCGGTTTCCATGACGACGGCTGGAGGAATCGCGGGTGAACGTTCGGGGGGAATGGCAGGAAAAGAGATTGGGCAGAGGAGGCGTGCGAGAGCACGGGGAGCCCAGGGGGAGGGCGGCGGAGAGCCAAAACGAACAGCGGCAGCAAGCAAACAAACGAACAAACAAACAACTTCTCCAGCTCGGTCCTGAGGAATGTGTAATGAAGACAAACCTGGGGTCCCCAAACAGCAATGCAGCGCATGACCCGTTTGGGTCCAAACCGCCCTGCTACACTGCAGAGAAACAAGAGAAACACAGGCTGTGAAGAGGAGGGAGAGAGAAAGAGGGAGAGGTAGAGGGTGAGTGAGAGGTGGAGAGGGGGAGAGAGAGACAGAGAGAGAGGTGGAGAGGGGGAGAGGGAGGGAGAGAGAGAAAGAGAGAGGGAAAGAGGGAGAGGTAGAGGGAGAGAGAGAGGTGGAGAGGGAGAGAGAGGGAGGGAGGGAGAGACAGGGAGAGTGAGAGGGAGAGATATAGAGACTGAGAGAACATCACTGCAGATGGGTGAGGGTAACTGAAACATAAGTGTGGGAGACTCAAACAGTCCCACAGTACCTCTTTATTGATGATGACATCAGCACCTTGAATTCCCCACTCAGACACTGACAGCCAAGCAATGTGCAGATGCCCCGAGCCTCCCCAATAATCTCTACTGAAACAATGAGTGCACACTCACATCATAGAATAATCAGCATCAATCGCCCTAAACAAACACACACACACACACACACACTTGCACCCGCACACCCACACACACGCACGCACACAAACACACACAGTGACAGAGAGAGGAAGCAGCACACAGCTCATTACACAGCTGATCTTCTACTTGTTGTGCTGACTCTGATCTCTCTCTCTCTCTCTCTCTGACACTACCAACCCAGCAGTCTATCATCCGTACACAAGGAGCAGCCCATGTATTGTTTTCATCATCTCATACTCTCCCAGTGAAGGGTTCGTACAGAACTCCTGCTGTGACATTGTCTTAAAAAGCATATCAACTGTCACTGTGTCAAGCTCACAGGAAAGCTGTTATTTTATTGTTTCATACAGTACACTTCAGACACTTCAGCATCCCCCCCCACCACACCTGTCTATTCTCAGATTTCCCATAGTCCCATGTCAGTATTGCTTCGCGTCTGCGTTGCTGCATGTACAATATTAATATTTTCCATCTTCATTAACTTTCTCATTATCTCTCAAGCTGGTTATTGTACCAGAAACATACTAGTGAGTCAGAGAGAGAGAGAGAGAGAGAGAGAGAGAGAGAGCAAGAGAGAGAGAGAGCCCTTTGCCAGCTCCTTAGATAAGCAGTAAGCTGCTCCAGGGGTATGTCCCTGTTGTATCAGTTCATTCTTCTATTCCCGTCACGGTAAAGCGTGCTGTGTGGCCAATGTCCTCAGCAGCTACAGGCACAGGCACACACACACACACACACACACACACACAAACACACACAGCTGTGGGAGAGTTAGCAGCAGCAGCAGCAACTGTGTACTGTTCTCTACTGACCTCCGCTGGTCACTGTGGGATACTGCGGAATGGAGAGTGGTTCAGATGGAAGAATGCGTGAGTCAGCACTTGGGAGAACACCAGCTTATCTGAGCGTTTAGTTTCAGGAGACTGAAGCAGAGGAATGTAGCCACTCCAGCATTCAACGCCTGGCTGGGACACTGCTGCTGCTGTGGTCCCCTTAAGCAAGGCCATGCACATAAGTTTGGGGGGAAGAAAGGAAGAAGCCAGATGTTCCGTAAGGCCTGATTTCGGGAATTCTGAGTCTCAGCTCCTCCAGCACATGTCCTCTAGTACTGCAGCAGCCACAGGCCACACACCTAATCTAAGGGTCTCATGCACACACACACACATATACACACACACATTCACGTGCACACACACACACGCACTCTACCTCTCTCTATATTGACACACACATACCTTTTGCACCGCACACAGCATGCCGCAGTAATAACTGAAACTACGGCTGCATAACCCACAAAACAAAGGAAATCAATTGGAGAACCCAGGCTTGAAGGTGGAATAAATCAGGCACATAGAGAGAGGTAGAATCAGACGCGACTCCACTCCTAATAGTTTAAGAGGGGGGGGGGGGGAGTAGGAAAAAGAGGTAACACTTACATTGCATGAGAGGTGCAGTAGCACGAGATTTTAAACATATTGCAAAGGGCCCTTTGTGGGGCCCCAGGGTCACAGAGATAATTAGGGGGACACGTGTCCTTTGATGTTTTTAATGCTGTGGTGCCTTTATGTGATAATCAGAGGCCGTGTGGAATTTAACACCCCATTCCAGCGTATAAACGGGCCCGTTCTCTCCACACCGTCGCCTATTAAGCTTTTATGTGCAGTTCAGGGGGATGTCTCCGCACTTGTTACTGCCGCTGATAAAATTTAACATCACTTATAGCTCTTCTTCCACCTTTAATTGGATAATCTAGTGATCTCACACCATGCCAGTCCACGCTTCATTCAGGTGAGCTCTCTGTCTGTTCTGCTGTAATGCACCCTTCACGCCAGTTTGGTAAGTGGGCTGATGGTAAAAAGTTCAGTGTGTTGTTGCCGGGAACAGCCAACGCTGCCAAGTGTAACGCGGTCTGGCAAAACTACAAGCCACCAGAAAGACTTTCACTGCTGGCATCGCGTCTTCAGCAGCAGCCGTTAATGAAGCCCTGCCTGACTGTGCGAGCTCACAGCCATTTCCCTTACCCAAGGATCCATCGTCACAGCATGGTGCAGCATACATAAATTAAAAAAAAAAAAGTTTTTGTTTTAGGATGAGAACCAGTTTCTTTTCTGCTTTTCCTTTCAGTTTTATCTCTCCCCTCCCTCACTCCCTCCCTCCCCCCTTTCCTTCACAGGCCTGCCTCTCCGGTACATTTATAGCAGCGCCGACTCACCGCTCTGACGGGGTGAAATGCAAGCGCGTCAGTAAAAAAGCGCTCGCTCAAAAGCTGGGCAGACCGACAGCGAATCCCCCGGCTCCCCGCTGCGTGTGCGCTGAGCGTGTGTAAATCAATAGGCTCTGGGAGGCCGGGGCAGGAGCGAGGTCCCGCCAGACTCGCGCCCGCGTTTGGGGCAGGAGCGAGGTCCCGCCAGACTCAGGCCCGCGTTCGGGGCCTCACGAGGTCGCGCACGCACCCCCCCCGTCGACTTCTTTCAAAAAGCGTAATTATTTTTCCAGCGAGTAACTGAGGAAGTATTTGCAGAGGCCCTTGGAGGGAGCGTGGGGCATGGCAGGTAATTCACCAGCGAGCGCGTAGAGGGGGATCCCCCACGCTCGAGGACTTTCTTTCCCTGAGAAACCCTTCAAAGGGTTGGCTGTTTTTTGGAATTTTTTTTCTTCAAAATTCTAGATCAGTGTTTGTGTGTGCATATTTTTGGTTTGTTTAAAAAAAAATTGGCTCATTTTTTTAAATACAAATTTGTTTTTTTTTGCTGAGAAATACACCTCCCCCTGCCAAACGTCTGACAGTTTACTGATTGCCCAGTTGACCAACCTCGGTAAATTATCGGTCAGTTGATCTGAAACCATCTGCCTATGCAGGCTACAGCCACACAATTTATTTGCGGCCTGCCCGCCATCTCATTCGTCATGTTTTCTAAGAGCTTCATTACTAGACACAAATCACTGGATGGCTCACCAGCTGCCTGCTACAGCTAAACAGACACCTCGCCAGTGCTGAGTAATTATTTTGTTGCTCATGAGCACACACATATTTCTTCCTGGCAGCAGTCATATTGTACCGCAGAAATCACAGCCGGGGAAATATGCAATCTGTCATATAACACCGCCATACGCTTTTCTCCGCTTCTGCTCACAGCCCGGTCCTCCCCCGTTTGCTCTGTGACTGTGTGTGTGTGTGTGTGTGTGTGTGTGTGTGTGTGTACGAACGCTCTGTGACTGTGTGTGTGTGTACGAACGCTCTGTGACTGTGTGTGTGTGTGTGTGTGTGTACGAACGCTCTGTGACTGTGTGAGTGTGTGTGTGTGTGTGTGTGTGTGACTGTGTGTGTGTGTGTGTACGAACGCTCTGTGACTGTGTGTGTGTGTGTACGAACGCTCTGTGACTGTGTGTGTGTGTGTGTACGAACGCTCTGTGACTGTGTGTGTGTGTGTACGAACGCTCTGTGACTGTGTGTGTGTGTGTGTGTGTGTTGTGTGGACTGTGTGTGTGTGTGTGTACGAACGCTCTGGACTGTGTGTGTGTGTGTGTGTACACGCTCTGTGACTGTGTGTGTGTGTGTACGAACGCTCTGTGACTTGTGTGTGTGTGTGTGTACGAGCGCTCTGTGACTGTGTGTGTGTGTGTACGAACGCTTTGTGACTGTGTGTGTGTGTGTGACGAACGCTCTGTGACTGTGTGTGTGTGTATACAAACGCTCAGAAAGCGTGTGAGTTGTGCGTGGTGGTGTGTTGTCTAACGCTCTGTGAATGTTAGTGTGTAAACAGCAGACTGTGACTGTGTGTGTGTATACAAACCTCTGGACTTATGTTGTGTAACAACGCTCTGACTGTGTGTGTGTGTACGAACGCTCTGTGACTGTGTGTGTGTGTGTATACGAACGCTCTGTGACTGTGTGTGTGTGTACGAACGCTCTGTGACTGTGTGTGTGTGTATACGAACGCTCTGTGACTGTGTGTGTGTGTGTGTGTGACTGTGTGTGTGTGTGTACGAACGCCGTGGCAAAGAAACAGCACCAAAGGCCTCAAGAAGCGCCAAGAAAATCACCGGAGGCCGTTCCATCAGGATGGCGGCTTTTAGAGCTGCGTGTCTGTTTCTCTCTCTCTTTAATCTCTCAGAGTGCCAGAGACCCTCGGTCAGGGACGGAGCGAGCCCCCCCCCCCCCAAGATTCCTTCCGCCACTCCATTTAGGAAGCTTAATTTTTCAAAACATGGCCCACACCTGCACACACACACACAACATCCTTTACATTGGGCATTCAGTCAGCAGAACTCAGCAGAGAAAGAGGAGACACTGGGGCAACACCGCAACTCATATCCCAGCGTGGGCCGGGGGGGGGGGGGGGGATGAAGGCCAAGTGCACTCTGCACGTCTCCCGCGAGATTTGGGTTTGGGCACATCTTTATCCCCTCTGTGCTTTCCCCAGGCACAGAGCCCAGAGTGGACCAGGGCTCCCCATCCAGCCCACTCACTTTAAAGTGCTAACCTTTTTTTCACCCACCTTCAGATACAATCATTTCAAATAAGTGTCTGAGCCCTGCTCTCTCTCTCTCACTCTTCTCACTCTCTCTGTCTCTTGCTCTCCTCCGACATTGGAAATGATTGGGTTTCTATTGCTGTGGTAGAGAAGTCACTTTTTGCTGAATTATGGCTCCTAAACCATCCGAGTCAACTGTGCGCAATTGTGTAGCACAATGGTGACTGGGCCTGTCAGTCCATGTAATCTGCGTAAGTTGTTCTGTGTAAGTGTCCGCTAAGTGCATGAAATGTAAAACAGACGGATGTATTGGGTGCGAAAGAGGCGCCTATACAAAGCCATGCGTTTCATGCTGAATGCTTTGTCACATCTAGTAGGCCTGTGCTTACAGAAATGAGAGCCAGGAGCGAATCTTCACAATGTCAAAGACGTAAGGACAAGCCTGCGTTATGCTCCGTGATAAAGTCCATCTAGTCCGGGGCCTTGTTTTAAAAAGCGTCTCTGTTCCGTGGAGGCATTTTTCCAAGACGCCTTCAAAGCATCCATCAACTCCAGCAAGCCATATATTTCCAATGCATTTCACCCCGTCCTATTTACCGGTTGCCGTGGACTACATGATGAAACCGTCCCTCGGGCTGCCGCTCTGTCCCGCTCTATCCAAACGCAATCGGTTCTCGCCGCCCCGAAATGAAAATAGCTTTTACAGGAACATTCGCACCGGGCTGTTTTCATTTAGCCGCTGATAGAGTACGACCTCTGAATTATTCAGCCGTGGCTCTCTCCC
Organism: Anguilla rostrata; assembly: GCF_018555375.3. Classification (NCBI taxonomy): domain Eukaryota; kingdom Metazoa; phylum Chordata; class Actinopteri; order Anguilliformes; family Anguillidae; genus Anguilla; species Anguilla rostrata. The sequence goes on along the minus strand of NC_057951.1, from coordinate 12,248,326 downwards.
TGTACCTCATGTTCTAATGCAAATGCCCGGCTGATTGGTCCCTGCCCGAGAGCCCACAGTCCCATCATGCACCGGGCCGGCCTGCCCTGCCCACTTCGGCTTTTAAGAGCGATTACAGACACACGATGGACTCTTGTCAGTTATGACCGACTCAATTGAGTCTGTGTTTGGACCTTTCGTTTGTCATGTCTGTTACTTTATTCACTCATTGAGTCTGTGTTGACTCTTGCAGTTTGATATCTGTTTGACTCTTTCAGTTATGACTGACTTCATGGATTTGATCTGTGCTTGAACTCCTAGTTATGACTGACACCATGATTTGGTCTGTGCATGGACTCTTTGTCACGAGTGGGTCCATGATTTGGTCTGTGCACATAGTTGTGACTGTTATATAGTTCCTTCCTTTCTGCCTCCATCTCACTCACTCTTCCACACATTCAGAGCACTTCACATTTCTGCTTACTATGTGAGCAGAAAGATCCGTTTCATACGTCACATTCACAAAGTGCTAATATTCTCATTACATGAGCTCTTATTAACTGTATGCAGAGTAACTCATTAATGTTAAAAAAAAGGTTTCTTCTTTTTAGAAGCAGCTTTCCATGAGATTAAATTCTGAAATACTTGTTTACAGAACTTGGGTTAAATAACACTTTAACACTTCAGAGAGCAGTAAAATTCCTGTAGATTGCTAAATTAAAAACAGACATTTTCATCAACACCATCTAAAGATTTTCAAATATGTATTTGACTCAAGTGTCAGCTTCAAATTCTTAAAACAAATATCAATATTTTTTTCCCGATTTGATATTTACCTCCTGTTTTGCTCTTAATAAACACAGTATTCTGATGAATCTCCAAAGATTGATCTTAGACCATAACCTTTAAACACAAATGTCAATCTAATTAAGGTGATTGTTATATTTACCACTTGAAGCTCAATCCATATATTTGTGGCAGAATTCTATTGGAGTGTTTGTACAAAGTGTATGAACATTTAAGGGTAATGAGATATTAGTAATATGTGGGAAATCAAGGTTTTATTTGTGCAAGATCAATGAACTCCTAGGTCATGTTGTAAATTCTTGCATCGACCCGTGAGCCAACCACAGACCACGATGACAACTGGGAGGCGGGACCACCAAAGCCTGTCCTCCCATTGGACACACCAAGAGGAAAGATGGAATTCCATTACCATCCAGCATTCTGTTTTTTGTCTCCTTTCAAGGACTACTCTATTGACTGTTGACAAATAATAAATGAAAAAAGAAGCTGTTGATTGCTACTGCAGTCCTTTAGAACTTAAATGACCGGTACTGAGTACTAAAACACTTGGCGCAGTTCGCCGGAGGTTTGAATTCTTACCTGGAAGTTTAAAGAGAGCCGTTACCGTGGTTGCAGATTCTGACCGCTGCGCTCTTCATCATGAGGGAGATGAGGGAGCGAGGCCAGGCCGGCTAATTAAACCGTCCGGCAGATTTAATACGCCGTGAATCACCCGCGCCCTTCAATTAATCCCCACTCCAGAAAACGGGAACAGAACTACTTATCTAGGGCCACGCTGGTCTTCAGCCAATTCAGCTACTCTCAGTGACCGGCAACAGGTGCCTTTTCCTTTGTCCTTTCCTTCCTGCACTGTTTTACCTTCTCTGCCCTCTTTCGCTGAAATACTGACTGCATCAACTGAACGCATGAAATAATTCAACAAATAACTGTCATCATGGTCATCCACTATGACACTGTCACAAAAAATGTATTAATATCAACAAAATTTTTTAATAATAAACATGAACATAATTTAGTAAGTCAAGCACAAGTTGCAATGTTGAATTCATCAAGATATAGACAAAGCAAAACACAGGTACCCTGAGAACATGGAAATAAGTCACTGAAACCTGATGCTTGGAGCACCATCAGTGACCAAAAAACATATTTGGTATGAACTTAGAATTTCGTAGTGGATCAGCAGCCCAGAGTGAGGAAAACATCAAAGGCGGCATTTCAAACTGCCTGGGCTCTTCAACATCATCAGAAACAAAATTATTTATTTGATCCCTATAATAATAAGATAACCAGACCAGCAGCACAGGAACAAGCTGCTCTGCCAAAATGAAGATTTCAAAAATGTTAAACAGATAATTCATGCAAGTGTTGGGCATATTTTGTCATTGTTTGTGACTTCATATCCCAAAACGTTACAAACGGTCCTCAATTTAGAGTGTAAATAGCAAAAAGAACATTTCCATTCAGTTTTTTTTTCTTTCTTGAAGGCACTGTTGTAATTGACTTCACAAATTCATTGTAGCATAATTTCCAAGAATGTCCAAAGTATCATTCAGACATTCATGATGTGCCCTGCGATAGACTGGCGGCCTGTCCAGGGTGCATTCCTCTCACCCAATGCACGCTGGGATAGGCTCCAGCACCCCCCTGCCCAGGATACACGGGTATAGATAATGGATGCATGGATGATGTGCATGGCTGAATAACACATAGCTTATTGCAGTTCCATTAACTTTCCCCATTCTCCCCACTGAGGCATCCATCAAATCCATAGCAGCCAATCAAACTGACTGGTGTGTGGTGCACCGCCCTGGTCCGACTGGGTCCTCCCCGCAGTGCGACAGGCCCCCTACGGCCCGCCCTGCTGCTGCCTCTTCTCCAGGAAGAACTACAGGAGGAGAGAGAGAGAGAGAGAACTCTCCGTTAAGCAGTAAAAGTAGGTACCTGGGTGTAACTGCAGGTGTGATTTGTACAGTCCAGTGGGAGGAAGATGGACAATGTGTGTGATCTTTCTGTGTTTTGGGTGGGTGATTGTGAAACCGTGTGCGTGGCTGGAGAGGTCAGACTGTAGGGGGTTGTTGGGGGGGTCCCACCTTCCTGACGCTGCCGAAGGCGGGGCCGAAGCCGGGCTGGACGCGGGCGCTGGTTCTGATCCAGCCCGGAAGCTTCTGCAGCGTGGCCGGCCGGGAGTAGCGCCGGTCCAGCAGGAGGATGCAGGCGTAGTCGCCACGGTGACGGATAGCTCTTCCTGAAGGATGGAGAGAGAGGGGGTGGGGCAGTGAGGTAGAAACTAGTGTCCTGTTGGACTCGATTATGCACACATACACACACACACACACACACACAAAGGCAAGTCAGGTGTCAAAAGCCTGAAGGCAAAAGATCACCCCATGCACAGAGCAAAATCCTTACCTATGGATTGATTGACAGCCTTCATGCAGAGGTTCTCAATCAGCGCTTTTCCAGGACTCCGCCCTCCGACATGGGCCTGTAGCCAATCACAAAGCACATCTTACACACGTCCGTGACACATCCACATGCAGTGAGGAAGCATGCTATTTTGTACTCATGTCATTCACCACTGTAACTTAATTAGCCATTAAATGAGTGAAATCTGAGCAGACCCAGTGCCTAATCAAAGCCTCCCCTCACTCACCATGGTCTTGTCCAGATAGGCCATCTTCTCCTGGAGCTCTGGGGACTTGATGTTGGGGTACGGCATGCCAACCATGACAACGCACCTGACAGACAGAGGTGCACACCCACCATTAACAAACCACACCCACTGCACCCGCCCGTCACAATGGAACAGACAGCAGCCAATGAGGAGCTGCTGATGAAGGCCCAACCTTCACCACCCGAGGGGTCTAAGGAGACCAAACTTCCCCACCGACGCCTCGTAACTTAAACACAAAGCCCGTCAGAGAGGGACGCGCCTCGCTGGGGAAATCAGCACTTCATAATCCATTCTCTGTCCTCTTTCTAAAGCCTTAATTCCCTCTCAAAGCGCCCGAAAGGCGGGGGAAATGAACCTGGCTCTCTGCGAGCGCGCCCGTGAGAGGCGGGACGGAGCGGAGCGGAGGAGAGAGGGTAATTATGTCTGAATGGGCGAGCGAGAGAGGGCTCTCGCCCAGAGTGTGCAGATAAGGACCGGGCCGAGAGCAGCCCTTTCGCTGGGACACCGAGAGGTTCTGCTGATGCAGGGAACGCTGATCGGCCTGCAGTGTGCTTGCTAGCACAGCCCAAGTCTGGGGTCCCTGTGGAGCACTAAAGCGGAATAGTGCACTAAAGCGGAATAGTGCACTAAAGTGGAACAGTGCACTAAAGCGGAATAGTGCACTAAAGTGGAACAGTGCACTAAAGTGGAATAGTGCACTAAAGCGGAATAGTGCACTAAAGCGGGACAGTGCACTAAAGCGGGACAGTGCACTAAAGTGGAATAGTGCACTAAAGCGGAATAGTGCACTAAAGCGGGACAGTGCACTAAAGCGGGACAGTGCACTAAAGCGGAATAGTGCACTAAAGCGGGACAGTGCACTAAAGCAGAATAGTGCACTAAAGCAGGACAGTGCACTAAAGTGGAACATTGTGCTAAAGGGTGGCGTCAGTAGCAGGTCTACGCACAGGTCCTAGGCGTCGGCTCACCTGCCCAACTCGTCTGAGAAGTTGATGCCCTCACTCATCTTGCCCCCAACAACAGAGAGCAGCAGCGCCCCCGTCAGGGAGCCCCCGGCATGGCTGCAGCGCTGGAGGGAGGCAAGGCACAGACCATCAGAACCTTTCTACGCCTTTTATAGACTGAACATGTACCTGGCACAGAACACAGTGTCTACTGGGATGACTATGCTAAGTGGCGATTCCCAGCTTTGAGGAAACGGGACTAGCGGTTGGAGGAGCCGGACGCTGCGTACCTGGATGCACTTGGAGTACTCCGTCAGCACCTGCTCCACCTGGCTGGCCTTCCTGGGCTCCTGGAAAATCTGCAAGCCATCGTGCGAGAGTGATGCCTAAGTAACAACATGCTACACTGCTGAAGTCTCGCTGAGCCACAGAATGGGTCTGAGGCCGCGTGTGACTGTGATGATGTCATTCTGTAGGCGGTTTGTGATTGGCCGGTTTCCCACCTTCTTTTTGGCAGACAGCCGGCCCAGAGCCCCGCTGGCCTCCCAGTGGGCCAGGATGCGGCGCTCGTACTCGTAAGAGGGGAAGAAGCACACCACGCCACCCGGGACCACGTTGCACAGGTTGGACAGGATCCGCCCCACCTCGTCCATCTGCGCAGACCAGCCAATCGCAGAGGGAGACAGGGGTAAGCAATGGCCCCGGTCACCAATCAAATTTAACCTTTGCATCCGGTTAGGCAAAGTAAGCGTAGCAGAAGCACATTAGTGCATTAGGCATTCGAGTGAGAGCTGAGCACGTTCGCGGGTCCTGATGCCTACCATCTGCGGCGTGTCCCTGTTCTGGAACGTGAACTCCAGCTCCTGTCCCGAGGGACCGCTGCACAGCACTATGGGTAAGATATTCTCTGGGGGGATCACATGACCTGCAGCGCAGAATATACGGTAAGTTCTGGAGCGCTGTACTCCCAGGGGGAGCTCAGCATGCACACAAGCTCAACTTCCCTGCGGTGGACAAATGACACTCCGCCCACCCGCAGTGCGCTGTGTTTTTTCTCATTCTAAGCCAGTGTTCTAGAACTCCACTGCTTTCAGTTACCAGCGGTGACTGTGACATCAGCACTAGAATGTTCAGTTAAGAACACTCCAATCACAGATTACCTTCAACTCAAAGGGTTAAAACAAGCACCCACTGCTGCTGTTCCTTGCATGGCTTTACAAGTCGGCAGTGTTAACTACAAAAAACAAATCAACCACCAAATGAACTGCCGCTTGAGCTGAGGGTGCAGTGCCCAGTGAACACGTGGGCTGCTGCTCGCTGCGCTTCGGAAACCGCGCTCACCACAGGCGAACTCGGCGATGCGGTCCACCGACACTCCCGCCGACAGCAGCAGCTGGTCCTTGAAGTCGGACACCTGTGAGCAGAGCAGACAGGCCCGGCGGCCCCCTGGTCAGCGGTCCCCCCCATGCCTGGAGCCTCTCACACATGCTAACGCTAACCCCCCCATGCCTGGAGCCTCTCACACATGCTAACGCTAACCCCCCCATGCCAGGAGCCTCTCACACATGCTAACACTAACCCCCCATGCCTGGAGCCTCTCACACATGCTAACACTAACCCCCCCATGCCTGGAGCCTCTCACACATGCTAACGCTAACCCCCCCATCCCTGGAGCCTCTCACACATGCTAACGCTAACCCCCCATGCCTGGAGCCTCTCACACATGCTAATGCTAACCCCCCCCATGCCTGGAGCCTCTCACACATGCTAATGCTAACCCCCCCATGCCTGGAGCCTCTCACACATGCTAATGCTAACCCCCATGCCAGGAGCCTCTCCACATGCTAAGACATAACAGCGCGTTTGCTTACGCCCCCCCCCCCACGCGGCGGCGGTGCTTACAGGCTGCATGGTTCCCCCGGCGATGATGACGGCCCGGCAGTCCCTCAGCACCGGGGCGAAGTGCACCGCCGCGTTCAGCAGCAGGAACTTAACGCTGCTCTGGGCCAGAGCCCCTGCGGACGGGCGCGAGAAAAACGAAACGCTGAAGCGGCGTCTCCTGCCCCCGAGGAGGAGAGATCACACCTGTATAACACACCTGAGTGCCCCGCATAATCACCAGGGCACTCAGAGAGGGGAACGATGAGTCACACACCTTGCCTCTGGACCACCACTCTTCCATCTTTGTTGGCATTGGTAAGAGCAAAGAGGAAACCCTCCACCTGCATCATGGGAGAGCTCATGCTGGTCTGCCTCCCCTCTTCTGCCACTGTCTGGTCAGGAGTTGGTACTGCAATGACACAATCACAGAAACTTGCATCCTTTTCTAAATGGGATTTCTACTGACAGTAACTATATTCTGTAAGTATGTACAGTACTAGTCAATATATGATTCATTTTCAAAGTTTTGGAAAATAAATCATAGACAGGAAACACATCAGTGAGGTAGAGGGGGAAGCCACACATGCCAGAAGAATGTGCTACATTCCTGTACACTACACTCCGGTACTGGAGTACCGTTTCCACCAGCACCCAAAATCTAAACCAGCAACCAGTTTATACCCAGAACATCATGTGGTTAAGTCAATTGCTTTAATTGATCAGTTCCGTGCTGTGCAACAATACAGAGAGCACACCCTGCGGCTCTCTGGGACCAGGGCTACTGTGACCTCACAGTGACACGGCCCGGTTGCCACGGCGGCATTGATCCCAGTGTTCTCTCGCTCACTGTGGGGAGGTGAAGGCAGCTGTGCTGACCTGGCTGGGCCTGCTGACCGCTCTGCAGAGCCTGCAGGAAGTGGGCCAGCCCCTCCGTCCTCCGGTTCTCCTTATTGGACGAGCTGACCTTCACGCCCGCGCCCTGGTACCGCTCCACAAAGCCACACAGCTGGACAGACAAACAGCCGCCGGTCAATGTCACTTCAGATCACCGTCTGCCTGTGTTTGTGTCACGCTACATGATTGTGACAGCCCATTTTCGAAGCCACCTCACATTATTTTATATTTGTTTTGTTCTGGTTATTTTATTATCCTCTCTCTTTTCTTCTGCTGTTTTGTTTTCACTTTCTGCTCTTTGAACAGCAAGTCAGAAACACATTTTAAAAAGTTTATTGCTATTATTAGGGTGAGAGAGAGAGAACGAGAGAGAGAGAGAGAGGATCATTCACAGACTGCTCTAGCATGCCATTGTCGTTTCTACTCTGCAATAAATAAGCCAGTCTGCTTTGCATCACTGCACCGGAACATGAAGTTCAGCTGGCAAGAAAAACTACAGCATAATCCGTCTCTCCACAAACTGAAGGGAGGAGAACAAACTCACTGGATGATACGATTATAACATCCTTTCCATACAACGTATATTAATAAATCCTCAATCCCTCAAGCAGACAAACTTCACATAGACGCCACTTCATTGTTTCTGTGACCTGAGCCAGGCGTGTTCAGCACATTCGACCAGCATCACGAGAAGCTCCGCACACACCGCACAGGCCAGCCAGCGCCGCACACGGGCAGACGTGATCTCCAGCAAATGCACCGTCATGGCGACGCACTCACCTTCCTGCTAATGAGGCTCTTCTCAAAGTAGCGCTGCACCTGCATTAGAGGAGAAGCAGAAGCACAGCACATCATCCATCAAAGCCAGAGAGAGAGAGAGAGAGAGAGAGAGAGAGAGAGAGAGAGAGAGAGAGAGAGAGAGAGAGAGAGAGAGAGAGAGAGGGGGAGAGAGAGAGGCACATGCAGCTTTTACGTTTCCTCAGTAACCCTGCAGAGTGGCGTGTCATCAATACCCAGCACGCTGGAGCTCTCATAAAAACCCATTTCGCCAGCCTTAAGTGAGAGGGAGAGATGGCTCTGCTTTCTCAGACTCCACTTCCCGGATCGATGGCCGTCTCATAGCAGACCCGGGCCCTTCCATCTTTCACACGACGGCCTTTCACTTACAGGCCGTGATTCACTAAGCCACCCGGCCGCGGGCCTCTGCTGTCTCAGACGCGCAGCGAGGGCTATTCCTCCCCGCGGCGCGCAGAGTCACGTTTCACACGCGCGGTGCGCGGGAGCGTTACCTTGAACAGGTTAATGTTATCAATCTGCGCTCGGAACAGGAAGTCGTTGATGGTCAGCAGCTCGGTACCTGGGGGAGACCACGGCGAGGCGACGGATGGGAGAGGAACAGAAACGTAATTAATCTCCCGTTCATTACAGAGCGATCGATACCGCTCACACAGCCCCGCGCTGACACGCACACACACCCAAACACAGGACAAACTAACACACACTAATAATGCTGTAACAGCCATTAATAATGCTCCACTGAACAGAAAGTGTTTCTGGGGGCAGATGGGAGAGAACGTGCCACTCCTGGTGTGTCCCTCTTACCTGGCTGACAGGTCTGGGTATGAGGGTTCTGTCCAACCTTCCCTGCAGAGACACAAAGGACAGTCAGCACACAGACAGGACAGCCAGCACACAGACCGCAGCAGGACAGTCGAACAGTGCTTGCCGAATTCTCCACTCAGGAGACTTTAACTGCATTTTCTCCCCCCAAACCCTCACCTCCCAACACCCGGACCAGTCCGTCCAGCACAAACAGGATCTGCTTGATGTACATCAGATTCTTGGCTTTCAGGCGATTCCTGCAATCAGACAGGTAACACCTCACTCGTTAAAAAGACACTTCAGTCGACCAGCAGTATGAGGACATTTTATTTTGCTCACCACGTATTTGACAGTAATAGCTAAATAAACGCTGGTTGTTGGGCTTTGTGTGCACTGGAGTGCTGTGGTTCCTCAGGTCAGATGGACTGCACTAAGTATGAGCCAATGCTGCCACCTTGTGGTGGCGAGGGGAAGGTCACCCCGATGAGACACGACGCCTATGTGTGGTTGCTGTGGGCTTTAATAAGGCCCTCTGGAAAGACAGTAGCACATCATAGATCCTAAACACAAGCCGAGGCCCGGCCTTCACAGTCACACTTCCATTAAAGCATGGGCACCATGGCAACCAAAATGTGACCGGTGATGATGCTTTCTAATGGATGCGTGGCTGCCTACCCACGTCCCAAAAACCCACGGTTCCCATGACAATGAGGCTGGTCATCACTTGGCCCTGAGGAAATGTGTGCGCCGATGCTGAGGGGCATGAATAATCACACATAGCAAATACGTCAAATAACACCACTGCTGTATGAAAGAGTGGCAAGATCAAAAGCTCCTCTTTCTGCAGTACTGCAGTGAACAAATTTAACACTAACACAAAGGTATTCTAAAGTGCACGTCTCAGAAGCGTGCTCTGGGTTCCAGCTGCAGCCATTTTGTCCCGCAGTGCTGCGCGCTGTGCCACAGGACAGCGTCTGAACTGGGTCCATCTCAAACACACCCCACAGCCACTCACAGCGCCACACGCCCATCTCTGGTGGAATGTTGCCCCAGGCAACGTCAGATTACTGATGCGTCACGCATTTCTGCTCTGGCGCATTTCTGCACTGGCGCATGACAGCGGCGGGCAGGAGGGCTCTCTCTGGTGACTTCTTACTTCCTCTGTCTGTGTCGCACGAGTTCAGGGAAGTGGGTGTGGAGGGGGGGGGAGGGGGTGGGGGGGAGGAGCTGGATCCGGCCGTTTCATCTGAAGCCACGAGCCCTGATCACAGCAGCAAAGGGAATGCAAACTGTGATGAGGAAAAGGAAGAGGAAGTGCTCACCTGTAGCGCTCCTGGTACTGGGACAGCTGGGAGTGGGCACAGCACACCTGAGCAGGAAGGGATAGAGGGAGACGCACAAAGGCCCACTCCTGTGAAACACTATCAAACCCAAAGGCAAAGGCCAAGCGCTATAACACACGCCCCTGTGGAGCAGCGAATACACAAGGCACGGCAACTGCTGTCAACATCCTGTTTGAATCACAGCCAGCTCAGCAGCAGACTCCAGCAGGCGCCTCCCACACACCATGCTTGCAGGCTGATAATACATGAATGGCGCTGTATTTTTTAAAAGGTGTCCAGGTGCGGGACTGATATCTCTCAGATGTGAACACCGTTTAGAGGGGGTGTGACCCTCCCCTGTCCCCCGTTCCCCGTCCCCTCGTCCCCCTGTCCCTGCCCCCGCTCCCCGTCCCCGCTCCCCGTCCCCCTGCCCCCCGCTCCCCGTCCCCCTGTCCCCTGCCCCCCGCTCCCCGTCCCCCTGTCCCCTGTCCCTGCCCCCCGCTCCCCGTCCCGTGCCCCTGCCCCCGCTCCCGTCCCCCTGCCCCCCGCTCCCCGTGCCCCGGCCGGGTTACCTGGGCGCCCGTGAGCTCAGAGCTGTGGATGCAGGTGATGGTGTCGCTCAGGTTGTGCGCCTCGTCGATGATCACCACCTGGTCCTTCAGCTTGATGCCCGAGGCGCGGCGTGTGGCCTCATGGAGTAGAGTCTGATAGGGCAGCACCACAAGCTGGGGAGGGGGGGGGAGAGAGAGAGAGGGGAGAGGGGGGGGAGGGAGAGAGAGGGGGAGAGAGGGGAGAGAGGAAGAGACAGGGAGAGAGAAAGACAAAGAGGGAGAGAGAGAGCAGGAGAGGGAGAGAGAGGGGGTGAGGGTAGGAGAGAGAGGGGGAGAGAGAGAGAGTGACAAAGAGAGAGGGAGGAGAGGGAGAGAGACTCATTACAAAATGAGTCATTACAAAAATGAAAAACACACTCACTGCTCCTCAGCACCAAAACCAACACCCCCCAATAAAGCACAGGTCAGGCAAGAAACCAAGAGCATTCATCCATTTATCTTCAAGAGGAACTTAAAAATCCATTACGGTAATCTGCTCAGAGATGCATATCACAAGGGCCACATTAATACCGGTGTATAATGGGTTATCCAGGGTTCAGAAAGAACTGCGTGAGTGACAGGCGGGGCCTCCACTCCAGCTCTTCCTGCCTGCTGGAAGCTACCGCGCCCCTGCGCTGCGTTTGAACACTTTAAAATGCACCCCTCCTTCCCTTCCCTTCCTTCCTTCCCTCCCTTCCTCGTTCCCTCGTCTCCCTGTGGCCTCCGAAAGGGGCTAACTGGCTGCCGTGACAGGGAAAATCTGCTCAATACAGCACTTCAGAAATGAAGGAAGGAAGCGAGATCTGTCCTCGCTGGCCTGCCTTGCTGAATGACACAATGCCAGAAAGTATCCTTTGCGGAACCAAATCAGGCCATGAACAACTGCAAGTCCCAGAATGCCTTGCATAAGACAAGTAACAGAAAGGATAGTGGGTAAAGGTAAGTGCATATTTATTCAAGGACATACAAAATGTTTATATTGAATATACACAGCCAGAACACATATTGTAGCATACTGTATACTGAGTGGTGTGCTGTAACACATACAGTGGCAGTTTCTATGGTGGAGCCTGATGATGGCGGTGCAGGACAGCATGAGGAAGAGCATTACCTGGGCAGCTGGGATAGCCAGCCGGCCCCCGTAATAAGGGCAAGCCTTCTTCTCCTTGCCCAGAGCCACCAGCTGCTCGATGTCCCGCACCTTGACCAGGACCTCGTCCCGCAGGCTCTGCAGCGCCTCCTGCCTGTAGAAGGGGCACACCGCCTTGGCCACGCCCCTCCTCCGCTTAGGCTCCTCCTCCACTGGCTTCTCTCTCTTTTCTGGGTAGAGAGACACAATCACTTCCCAGTTTATCCACATGGGCTAAAAACCCAGGACCGGAATAACACGATGTGGCTGATATAGAGCATTACGCGGCCGTTCTGATTATCACTGAAGACCTAACAACGAGAAAGCCTTTCCTTAATGTTGCTGAAAACCGTGGAGGTATTAATTGCAGTAGAGAAGCAAGTCTAGCATTGGGAGCGCAGGGCTCACCGTGTTTGTTCTTCTGCATCTCCAAGCAGCGGTCGTTGATGAGCTGCACGCTGCTCAGCCTGCGAACGTCCTCATTGATGCACAGGTTCTGTAGGACATGAAACAGCACTGAGTCACAGTGTGGAATGGGACTACATGGCTCACAGTGGAATGGGACTGCATGGCTCACAGTGTGGAATGGGACTACATGGCTCACAGTGGAATGGGACTGCATGGCTCACAGTGTGGAATGGGACTGCATGGCTCAGAATGGAATGGGACTGCATGGCTCACAGTGTGGAATGGGACTGCATGGCTCACAGTGTGGAATGGGACTGCATGGCTCAGTGTGGAATGGGACTGCAGGGCTCACAGTGTGGAATGGGACTGCATTGCTCAGAATGGGACTGCATGGCTCAGAGTGGAATGGGACTGCATGGCTCACAGTGTGGAATGGGACTGCATGGCTCACAGTGTGGAATGGGACTGCATGGCTCACAGTGTGGAATGGGACTGCATGGCTCACAGTGTGGAATGGGACTGCATGGCTCAGAATGGAATGGGACTGCATGGCTCACAGTGTGGAATGGGACTACATGGCTCAGAATTAAATGGGACTGCATGGCTCACAGTGTGGAATGGGACTGCATGGCTCAGTGTGGAATGGGACTGCATGGCTCAGAATGGAATGGGACTGCATGGCTCACAGTGTGGAATGGGACTGCATGGCTCAGTGTGGAATGGGACTGCATGGCTCAGAATGGAATGGGACTGCATGGCTCACAGTGTGGAAAGGGACTGCATGGCTCAGAATGGAATGGGACTGCATGGCTCAGAATGGAATTGGACTGCATGGCTCAGTGTGGAATGGGACTGCATGGCTCACAGTGTGGAATGGGACTGCATGGCTCACAGTGTGGAATGGGACTGCATGGCTCAGAATGGAATGGGACTGCATGGCTCACAGTGTGGAATGGGACTGCATGGCTCACAGAGTGGAATGGGACTGCATGGCTCACAGTGTGGAATGGGACTGCATGGCTCACAGAGTGGAATGGGACTGCATGGCTCACAGAGTGGAATGGGACTGCATGGCTCACAGAGTGGAATGGGACTGCATGGCTCACAGTGTGGAATGGGACTGCATGGCTCACAGTGTGGAATGGGACTGCATGGCTCACAGTGTGGAATGGGACTGCATGGCTCAGAATGGAATGGGACTACATGGCTCACAGTGTGGAATGGGACTGCATGGCTCACAGTGTGGAATGGGACTGCATGGCTCACAGTGTGGAATGGGACTGCATGGCTCACAGTGTGGAATGGGACTGCATGGCTCAGAATGGAATGGGACTGCATGGCTCACAGTGTGGAATGGGACTGCATGGCTCACAGTGTGGAATGGGACTGCATGGCTCAGAATGGAATGGGACTGCATGGCTCACAGTGTGGAATGGGACTGCATGGCTCAGTGTGGAATGGGACTGCATGGCTCACAGTGTGGAATGGGACTGCATGGCTCACAGTGTGGAATGGGACTGCATGGCTCAGTGTGGAATGGGACTGCATGGCTCACAGTGTGGAATGGGACTGCATGGCTCACAGTGTGGAATGCAGTGCAGGGGAAGTAACCGGGCCTGCCGCTCACCTGCCGAGACCCCAGGGTGACCAGGCTGACGTCCCCAGCGAACGGGCTCTTCTGCACCTCGTGCACGAACTGGGCGAGCTGAGAGTGCGTGCGGCTGCAGTAGTATATCTGAGAGCGAGAGACAGCGATATTAGCATAATATTATCTGTGATAAAACATAATGAAATCAGCCTACCGGGTTTGCAAGGAAGACACACTTCACTCGTTGTAAAATGAAGATAAGGCCTGTCAGGGGGTAGATGAAAGTCCCTCTGAATTACTTTTAAAGGCCTTTATGGTATTTATTTTAATCCCTTTCCATTGTGCTCTGGTTTTTTTCCCACAGCTCTTGTAGGGATTAAATATTTCAAAGGATTTTCTAGGGTTTTCCCAAGAACTGCGAGAACCCTGAATCACAATTCGAACAGCTATGAGGCCCTGCTTCCAAACGCCTCCAAATCCCCAGGCAACAGCTTCACAAACCTTGGTCACGTGGTCTTCTTCTAGATCATCGTCATCATCTTCATCACAAAACCTGTGGAAAAGATGAGGGCTGAAAATAGCAGGGCTGTGGGTTTGTGGGGAAAGGCAGTTTCCTGTTAAGACACATTGGCGTGTGCAGCACACAGACTGAATGGACACAGTGCATGCACCGAGAGCATGCACATGTGTGCGTACAGGTGCAGGGGGTGCGTAGTACTACTGCACATTCACACCTGGGTAGCTTTTTCCACTGTCATTTTTAAATACTGGTCCCAAGCATTCACACAGTAAGCAGGAACAAAATCTTCTGCTCGTACCATCTGTTCAGTCTGTGCATGTGCACTGAATACTTTCTACCGATAAACTCTTCCCTTCTTCTTACACATCCATTGGGACGGAATGAAAGTGGCTGTGTGGACAGCAGGAGGAAGGCTGGAGTGGCAGACTGCGGAGGAGTGCAGTCTGGCAGATTTACCGCCCCGGCCAACTGTCCCAAACGGCCGCCCACCTGTTCTTGGGCTTGGCTTCGTCATCGCTCTCGTACTCGGCCACGATGAGCTCCTCCTCCCCGTCCTCCAGGCCCGCCCCCAGCCCTGGCCCCGCCCCCTCCTCCAGGGACTCCTTACTGAGCTGGAGCAGCCGCACCGCCTCCTCATCCTCGCTGCTCTGCAGACACACGGAAAACAATCCGTTCATTTCATATTCAAAATTCATAGTTCATAATACATTACAATGTATTACGGACGTAATGTATTGGTTTTACAGAAACAGAAATGGAGGGAAACTATTTCTGAATATACTGCATATGAAGATGTGGAGGGAGGGTTTTGGTAGGGACTCCTCTTGCTGGTTAGAGAGCTGCAGTGTGACTATGCCAGCTGCACGTGCAGTTGGCTCCTCCCCGGACACACCGACTGCGCAGCTGTGCTGACGATGCCACAGTTAAAAAACTGGTTCTGGCTAAAAGAGGAGGGCAGGGAGGCAGAGGCAGCCAGGCACCTTGCGCTTGAGGGCGTATTTGAGCTGGGCGTTGTGTCGGATCAGCTCCAGATGCTCCTCCCTCCTCTTCCTCTTCATCTCCTCTTCCTGGAAAGAGAACAGAATGTTTTTTAAAAAAAATTTTAAAAACCCACAAGAAATGGATCTGCAGGGACACTTAAAATTACTGTGCGGCCCAAGAAACGGGCAGCTGTGGGGCCAATGCCACGGCCATCAAGCGCTGTCCAGCAGAGTCCAACCCCACTGCTCTCAAATGACACGGGCTCTCCAGGAGCTGACAGTAATTGGTAGGCCAATGAGAGGGGGCCCCAGAATAGCAGCGGTTCTCACTTTCAAACAGAGTGACCCCGTAACCCGGGATGGCAGCCCGCATTCCCGCCACGGTGTCCCCTTACACCCTACCTTCAGCTTGCTGACCAGGTCCCTCTCTGCCCTCTTCTGCACAAAATCTGTGATCCAGTCGGGCTCTGCAGCGGAGGAAGAGGAGGAGGGGGCCACGGATGAGGAAGAGCCGCTGCCCTGGCTGGTGTCATGTTGGCTGTCTGCCCCGGCCTCCTCCAGCAACCGGGCAGCTTCCCTCCTCTTCCTCTCCTCGTGGTCCCGGAGCCAGGCGAGTGATCCACATATAAGACTCAAGGACTTTCCCTGCAAAACAAGCAAACATGCTGGGCCTGGCCACTGGAACCACCGAGACAGAATGAACATCTAGTGTTCATACGGCTTTAAAGTCGCGGGTAAGCTTACTGTCCCGGTGGGGCTCTCGAAAATCCCGACCTTCCCCTCATCAAGTGCGCAGTACAATGCTTCCATGAACTGCTCCTGAATGGAGTACGGCTGGTAGGGGAAGGGGAACCGTGCCGCCCCGTGCTCCATGACTGGAGTGTTTATCTGGGGACAGAGACGTGACGAAGAATAGATTCACAGGCATTTGTGTTAGCTAACATGTCACCTGTCCACATTTCGCTCAGCCACACAAAAGAGGCTAAGGCGTAGATGTCCTTCAAAATACAGTCATTCTAAATTTGCTATAGCTATATGTTCATCATGTATGTACCATCATGTTTCTACACCAGGCTGGTTGAATGGATGTTAGCTTGCCAGAAGCTATGTTAATTTGTGTCCTTTCTGCCAAACAATCTTACAGATTCGCTAAAGTGAAACATTGCTTCTCGAGTTATGGATTAATGACAATGACATTTTTTATAGAAAGATCAACAGATCAACATAGCTATAAAGTAGCTAACGTTAAAGTTAGCAAACGCTATTGAATTCTGGTTGAACTTATATCATGAATAAATTAACGTTACCTGGTGTCTATGGTCTATCGGACTATGGCCGATGTGACACTTGTCTGAAGTTATGTTTATTGATAAGAAATTATTTGAATTTAGCTAGCTAAGTGATAAAGTTTCTCCACTCCTGTATCTTAGCATCTAGTAGTTTCTAGATATTTCCCCAAAGAAAGAACGCGCCAGTCAGAGCCAGCCAATAACCACACAAGGATGTAAACGCTTGCAGGGGCCAACTGCAAATTGAACATGAGTCACCAAAAGTTGCAGCTTCATATAGTTATTGCACATATTTTGCCTTTTGTTTTGAAAACTGTAAACAAAAAACGCACGCAATTTCAACAGACCTCCCGCAGAAATAGCGAAACTTCATCTCCTTCATAGTTAATTTGTAAACAGACTGGCAAAATGCTGAACAAATTGCTTGCTGAAATAAGTGTTGTTCCAATAGGTTTTAAACAGATTGGTGATTGTTTTGCTTGTCCAACCACTAGCTATATTTTTTTTCTATTCTAATGCTGTGTATTATTCCAAATTTCCACAATATGACATTCGTAAACAATTTGAAATCGGTGAAGTACCACAAAAAGCCTGGAGATTACCATTTTTTCGTTTGGTGAAGCATTGTTTAGTTTTGGGACGGCCCCTCTTTAGCCAGCTCCAGTTGAGCTCACCCTCCTCGGCTGTTCTCTGGAAAGTTCGGCGCCCTTCCTCGAGAATAAAGCCGTTTAAATTGTCCACCTCTGTGTCAGTTACAGATAGACGTTGATGAATCAAGTGTGCGTTACGCTACAGTGTTAACACCCCAAGAGGACAACTTGTGTTTTTTCCTGGTTCTTCGCGATTTCGTATAGGTAGTTAATTACTTTTGTTGCGAGATTTAGTCAAGTAGCTACTGTAGCTATTTGCAGTTCGGGTAGATAACTAGAAGGTACCCTTGTTGATACTGACTGCTAACATTGCGCTAGCTGTGCAGCTAGTGTTATATGCTTGCTGGTTGCTAGGACGTAGCAAAGGAAATTAGTCATTAGGAAGCATTATTTTAAGGCTGTTGGACTAGCTAACGTTATTGCTGGCAATACTTAAAATCAAGAATTGTGCGAAAGGCAACAAATCGGATATGACTGCAGAAGAAGTGACCAACGGAGGACAACAAGCCATGGAGGGAGAAGATATAACACAGAAGAGAGATGGGGGAGTTTTAAAGGTAACTAACGTCACCAATCTATAGCCAACAAAAATGTGAAAATGATTGTCTCTAGGTCGTGCAGGGCCGTTTAGATTATTTTCTAGCAAGCTACCTAACCACAAAGCGTGCTGTCGTAATTGTACCTAGCTAGGTAGCTAGCAGGTAGCACTAGCGTGCTAAAATTTTACTGCGTATTTTATGATACCGCGGTTTGCTAGCGAGCGTACGAGCATGCTGCTGTTATTTTGTGAAGTAGGAGTGTCGGTGTCTGTCAGCTAGCCCAACCAGAAATGTCAATTGAGACGTTCGCAGGCTAATCATTTTAACAGCTATTTTAGTTGATGGTGTACACTAGCCAAGCAATGCATTCAGTGCAGGAGGCTTGATAATCATGAACTCCAGCTGTCTTTTACCTCCTAACATTAACCAGGGAAACCCACAGTGTAATTCGCTAGCTTGTTGCTCACTTTACTGCGTGCATGTTTCCAAAAGCAAAACGCATTTCCTTAGCAGTGGGTAAACATTGTTGTGTACGTTGCAGTGAGTGTTTAACTAAGTTCGCAAGGTGTACCTCCGCACCGACTAGGCCGGACAGGGCTTTCGCTAACGTTGGATGGCTATGCTAGCTCTAGCTCTGCGTTCCCTCCCCATTTGGGAGAGCACGTGTTTTTAGAATCTTGCTAATTTCTGCACCGCATTCAGCAAACCGACTGTTGCCTTTCCGCTGTCTTTCGTCGTAGTTAATTTTACAATTTCAATATCAAAGTAAAATGTAGAGCTAACGATAATTTGTATAGCATTCATTACACTACTTTGTTCTTTGTGTATAAGAATAATTAGAAGGTCCTTTCCTACCATCAAAGTTCGCATCAATTTAATACTAACGTTAACACTACTGAAGTAACATAAGTTGAAGAGTTACCTATAAGTTCATGTCTCCACACTCCGTTTTTGTAGCTTTTCCCAGTTTGTACATTCAATGACAACCGTATGGACGAAACGCCATGTGCACGTGTTTTGACGTTATAACTCAAACTCCGTGGTTAACGGGAATTCTAACGTGGTATCTACTTAGGCTGCATGCGCCTTCAGACCTTGGCACTGCGTGTAATTGCCTTGCATTTATACGAAATTGCTGACTCTTTAAACAGTCAATCTGCATAACTGCAGCATGGTTTGGTCAATCTTCTCGGTTTGCTTTTATCTGTTCAATGCTGTACAGTAGATGGCAGTATTCTTCAAACTGTCTTTCAGTCCATCACTAAATCGAGCAGCCTGGTAACGAATGTCCATAAAACAGAACAGGTCACGCACGGCATAAATTGTGCACCTCGCTTGCTCCGTTAGAGCAGGGATCCCTATATTGCACCGGAGTGATGCAGTTATTCCTCAGACCATGCTGTCACATTCAAGATGAGGACAGCGATATTAAGTGGGTAATGCTGGATGTATTTAGTGAATAAATGTATAGTTACAGTTTGCAGGTCTTCCTGCAGGTCGATGCCTCAGGTCTTGTCTCCAAACTTGAGGGAGGTAGTGAGTGTGATCATCCTTAGCCTAAATGCAGGGGTCTTCAGAGCAGAGGTGGTGGGCCTGTTTGCAGTACACTTTGCAGCGCTACATTTCAGATGCTGGTAGTCTGGAACCTTCTGGAGAGAGTCTGAGGCCGGAGTGTCTGCCACCTGAAGTGCTCTGCATTGCATTAAATCCAACAGACTCACCCGCAGTTCGGTGCCGTTCCCTAGAAATTGTGTTCAGATGTGCTCCTAGAATCCAACTGGAGCAGCAGCAGTTGCTCTCGTATGGTTGAGTTCCACTTACGCTGGACGCAGATAGTGACTTCATGTGAAAAGATCGCAGAGCTTTTTCCTCAGTAGCGCAATCCCGCTGTGCTCTTTCATCGATGATGTCAGCATTTATAAGATTTGAATCATCATCATTAGCGCACTGAGTCTGAGGCTGCGATGCCTTTTTACACAAAAACCGTTTTGTAACCGTTATGATTTGAATGAGCATATCTCACTGAAAAAGTACAGTATAAAGATTGTAATGTCACAAGAAAGCTGGGATTCTCCTCTTCACAACCATGGTACATGGCGTAAAGTATGATTCATTAATACACCATTGTACCATGTATATAGAGCTTTGGCGCAACACGTTATTGATCAGAACTGGGCGAGAACGTGTACCTTCCTGCCAAGTTTAGCATGCAGTGATGACCGCAGGGTCGGAGCTCGTGATCATGACTGTGACCGCAGTCCCGCCCTCTCTCCTCGGCAGCTGGTGAAGAAGGAGGGAACGGGGACCGAGCTCCCGATGACCGGAGACAAGGTCTTCGTGCACTATGTGGGCACGCTGCTGGACGGCACCAAATTCGACTCCAGCCGCGACCGCGGCGACAAGTTCTCCTTCGAGCTGGGGAAAGGTATGAACCCGGACGCTGTGGATATAACATCCTTGTATTTCTGGCACATTCAGACACTAAATAAGGTTTGATGGTGTATTATGAGTGGCTTATAGCATCACCACATTTTCCAGAGAAATAGTGCTCCAAACTGAGGCTTTGATGCTGTTTTCTGTGGGGGAGGAGGTGTGCGGTTGAGAGAGTTGGGTTTGAAAAGCGTTGGGGTGAAGGCTCAAACGCAAGACTTGGTGTGCAGGTCAGGTGATCAAGGCCTGGGACCTGGGCGTGGCCACCATGAAGATCGGAGAGGTGTGCCAGCTCATCTGCAAGCCAGAGTATGCCTACGGTTCGGCCGGGAGCCCCCCGAAAATCCCCCCCAATGCCACCCTGATATTTGAGGTAAGGAACTGCCAGTCACCATAACAATTTTCCGTGTCAGAAGTCTGTCCGAGTTTTGGTAACGCTCACTGCATATGTGTGTGTGTGCGCCCACCCCTCTGCAGATCGAGCTGTTTGAGTTCCACGGGGAGGACGTGACCGAGGATGAGGACGGTGGCATCATCCGCAGGATCGTAACGAAGGGGCAAGGCTACACCAAGCCCAACGAGGGAGCCACAGTGGAAGGTGTGTGCTGTGATGTCACAAGCAGGGGGAGGGTCAGCGGCAGCCTGAGATTTGATGCCTGCAGCATCAGCGGCAGACGTCTGAGCAGGCTGAACTGAGTCATTGTGAGCCTTCCATCTGGCAGCGTTGGCATTAGCATTGCAGACAGAGTCCACTTTACTGAGCAGCACTGGCCTGGGAACAGCGGTTAGCGAGTGAGTACCATGCTGCTATTCAGAGGCCAGCTTTACTCTGTCCAGTTGTTTAACATGCCGCCTGGAAGAGAGCAATCGGGTGGGCAGTCGGTCGGGATCTGTCCCTGCAGTAAGTGTGTGTTAATCCCCTTTGACAGCTGCTTGTGCACAGTGAGGCTGAACGCTGCCGTCTTTTCCTTTCCCAGTGACCTTGGAGGGCAAGTTTGAGGACAGGGTGTTTGACGAGAGGGAGATGAAGTTTGAGGTCGGGGATGGCGAGAACCTGGGACTGCCTATGGGTGTGGAGAAAGCCATCATGGCCATGGAGGAGGGAGAAGAGTCCCTCTTCACCCTCGCGCCAAAGTAAGTCTCCCTTCACCCTCACACCAGACTGAGCCCCTCCCCTCAGGCCAAAGTTATAGTCATGCCAATGTAAGAGTCCCTCTTCATCCATGTGTCAAAGTATGAGTCCCTCTTAACGAAGGATGGTCACCCTCATCCGGGAGTCCGTTCATTGTGTCCTTCAGTACATGCTGCAGCCGACACTATGGATTTGCTCGCTGTTTTCTGACCGATGAGTGAAATGATCAGTAATTTATCTGGTGTCTTCTTTTAAGCCAGTCTGTTGAGGTGATGTTCCTTGTGCACTAATGGCCTCTAAAGACAGGTGAGATTATTAAAGACTCACACCTCGTCTCTTCACCCCTCTCTTGTCCAGGTACGGGTATGGCAGCGCAGGAAATGCCAAGTTTGACATTCCGCCGGGCGCCACTCTCCAGTACAAACTGAAGCTGTCGGCCTTTGAGAAGGTGGGCCCCCCGTTTGCCCTGCGCCTGCTGCACTAGCCTGTCTGTTAGCACTGTGAGATGTAACACTTTTGAGATTCATCTTTAAGCTAAACGTCGTTAATGCCCCGGTTACTCTGAACGATTTACATTTCAATGCACGCCCCCGCCCCCCGCCCGCCCCTCCCGTTTCATACGCCTGCCACGGTTTGTTATGGCACCCGGTCAAACATCTGTCCCAAAGACTCAGCTTCACCATTTGTTTCCGCTCGCCGCACTGTTACGTTATACAGAAATAACGCGGCTGGTTCTTTAAAGGCCGGGTCTGAGCGCTGTGCCGGTGCACTTGATTGTTGACGTGCTGTAGTTTGTAAAGCGTGTTTCAGTCGTTTCCTCGCGCGGTGCAGAAACGAACGCTGTCTTCTGTTTCAGGCCAAGGAGTCCTGGGAAATGAACACGGCTGAGAAACTGGAACAGAGTGCCATCGTAAAAGAGAAGGGAACACAGTATTTTAAAGTAAGCCCACACGCCTAATTTCTGTTCATTAGCAGCGCCGATGGTGACATGGGCTGCATTTGCATAGCGTCTGTGTTTCCAGTGTCAGAGCGCCTCAGCATGTCAAAGCTATTTATGTTGAGAAGGTGAACATGGCTACAGCCAAAACAGAGTATTCCATAATGGGTGAAAAACATTCTGCCTGTTCTGCTGAGGACCCCGTTGGGACGTCCTTGAGTCCGTGATCACATGATCTGGTGTAAGTGAAACGACACAGCCTCATAGAGACAGTAAGAGTGCTTGTGAGTGTTTGGCAGCCCCTGCTGCAGAGAGCTGGGGGGAACAGTACAGGTTCACCGCTGCCACCTTGTTCTGAAGGGCAGCTTGCGGGCGGGATGTGTGCGTACCTGAACTTCTCCATAAGGATAAACAGCCTGACTGTGCTGTCCTGGATTAATGCGTCCCTGCCGCTCGGATAAGGGCTTCAGCACCGCTGTCTGGAGGAGAGTTAGTGCTGAGCGGGACGTGTGCCAGCACAGAGGCTGCATAGTGTGCATAGTGCTGTGTGTGTGTGTGTGTGTGTGCGTGCGTCTCTGTGACGGTGACGCGCTGCCGGGCCGTTTCAGGACGGGAAGTTCAAGCAGGCGTCGGTGCAGTACAGGCGCATCGTGTCGTGGCTGGAGCACGAGTCGGGCCTGCAGGAGGAGGACGAGCAGAAGGCCCGCGCCCTGCGGCTGGCCGCGCACCTCAACCTGGCCATGTGCTACCTGAAGATGCAGGAGCAGAGCCTGGCGCTGGAGAACTGCGACAAGGTACCCCGCCCCCCGGGCCGCCGGCCAGCCAATCACAGCGCTCGGCACGAGCAATCCGAGTCCAATTACTCTGCTTACAAAAATCATAAACCCTGCAACTGGGTTCTTATTGTGGTCAAAATAGTTGGCACTGACTTGGGTAAAAGAGAAATCGTAGACTTTCAAGTACTGAGCCTGGGACAAAGGGTAGAGAAATCCAATACAAGGACACTGAGCAGGCTGGGCTCACACTGCTTACAGGAAGCCCAGACAATTAAACCACCATGCTGTAAATACACTGTATGACCAAAAGTATCTGGACACCCCTTGGTCTGGGGCTCCCTCCCTTCTAGAACACCACACCAAATATGGAATTGTAAGTTTGTGGGGTGGGGGAGATTCCTGATTGGCTGACGGCAGCGTGCCCCTCCCCTCGCAGGCCCTGGAGCTGGACGACAGCAACGAGAAGGCCTTGTTCCGGCGGGGGGAGGCCCTCTTCGCCATGAAGGAGTTTGAGCGGGCGCGGGCTGACTTCCAGAAGGTGGTGCAGCTGTACCCCGCCAACAAGGCCGCCAAGGCCCAGGTGGCCGTCTGCCAGCGGCAGATCAAGGAGCAGCACGAGAAGGACAAGCGCCTCTACGCCAACATGTTCCAGAAGTTCGCCGCGAGGGACGCCAAGGCAAGTGTGCGCCCCGCCTGCGCCCCGTCCCGGGACGTGAGCGATAACCACCCGGCCTTCACACACCGGGCTTTGCTTCACGCACACGGGTGCTTCCAGGATGACTGTCCCCATTTTAATGCCACAGTGTTTTCTGATGTGTCAAAAAAAAAAAGTATGCTTTCTTTGGATTGGTTGGGGGGGAACATATGTAAATGAAATGGAAGTATAAATGGCCAACCCAGTTAGGATTTAAATTCAGAAATCTGACTAGTTTGCATGTACAGCAAAATCAGAGTGATTTGTTTGTTTTTTATCAGCCAAAAACTGGGTTTCTAAGCATTCTGTGTTGTGTGCAAGTGTTCACTTCTGGAACGCTGGCCATATCGTGCGATAAAAAGGTTGTGTAAGTGCCTTTTCTCACCACCTGGTGGCAGCACAACGTTCAGCAGCAGCAGTGCAGTTAGTGAAGGCCTCGCCAGGCGAAAGGCTTCGTTTGCAGAAGTGAGGCGACGAAGTACAGATTAAAAAAATAAATGAGAAGTACCGTCTGCCTTTTAGTATGCAGTGATTGACAGGAAGCAGGAAGGCGTGGCTGACTCTCCTGTGATGTGTGTGTGATTGACAGAAGGAGGCGGTGAAGGTGGGGAAGGATGGGAAGAGTGAAAATGGCGGCGAGGTGGAGGTGGAGATGGAGGACGGTGCAGTGCCAGAGGAAGCGGCAGCTTAGACGGCCACCTTTTTCTCTTTCCTCTTTTTTTAAAAAAATTTTTGTTTTTCGTCATTTTGTTTTGCTCATGTTTTTTTTTTTTTTTTTTTTTTTTTTTTCTTCCTTTTTTCTTTCTTTTTTTTGTCCTTTGGAACTTTTGTAACTTAAAAAGAAAAAAAAGTTGTGTGTTTTGTAGAGCGTGTTCTGTGTGTGGGTGAGAGACGGAGGTTTAACTTTGCTGTATCAGCCCCCCCTCCCCCCCGGGGCGTGGGGGGGGCGAGGAAGGCTTTGCACTTTTGCTGGAGTGTCGCTGGTTGAGTTCTACATGACGGTTTACTGTGTGGCTGTTCCGCCTGTGGGCCTGGCAGCCGTGTCCCGTCTGTGTGCAGGCCCCAGGCCCCAGGCCCCAGAGCTCATGTCGTGGGACGTCCCGAAGCGAGGCACTTCTGTGTGCGCCCCCGTGTGTACCGGACGGGGGGACGAGTGGCTTTTTTGGCGGAAGGCTCGGTCAGTACGGGCGCAGGGCGCGAGGTTAAGCTCCTTGGTGGTGGTGTTGGGGGGGGTGGGGGGTGGGGGGTGGGGTGGGGTGTTACTCTGCGTCTCCCTGGTGTTTAATGTCCTGTCCAGTGATGGAACCCAAAAACTCCCAAAAAGGGCTATCCCGTCAGTGCCAGTCACCGCCGCCGGGCCCAGCCGGTACAGGGCCGACCCGGTCCTGCTGCCAGGCGGGCCCGGCCCGACCCGAATCAGCGGTGTCCGCTGCCACACCCCGCAGAGACCCGCGCGCGCCCGCGGCGTCCCAGAAAGATGCCCCTTCCCAACGAGCGTCTGCTGGAGGAGCGGGGCGCTCAGAAGTCTCCATCGCGCCCTGAGGCTCCCGTCCAGGGTACCACTGACTCCCCAAAGGCCGTCTGAACAATGTGTGGCGGAGTCCGGGGGCGCTGTCAGTGTCTCCTGTGTGCCCGGCGAGGGGAAGCCAGTCGCACGTTTTTAAGCTACAGCAACGAGCGTCGGAGGCCACCGCCCATGAAATGAAAGCTTGCAGTGTGGCGCAAATGAATTTGTATTTGTCCTTTTGACTCTGTACAGCCTGGGTAACAAAACACTGTTTGTCTTTTTGGTTTGTAGATTTAATTTTTTTTTTATTATTAATTGAGTGTAATTTCTGTGTAATTTGTTCCTTTTCTGAGTTCGTATGGTCATTTGTATCATGAAGAATATTTAAACTGGAAGACCGCTGAAGGCTGACCGTAGCCAGCAAAGTGAATCTGTTTCCTCTTTGGACAAAATGTAGCCCCTACCGCTCTGTCCTATAGTCTTAGCAGCGCTGGTTGACACTGAGTCTGGTGTGTGACGGGTGGGGACGGTGTGGCTGGCCTTGTGAGGCTGTGAGGAAAGGGAGGCGTCGGCCTGGTTTTTTCCCTCGGTGAGAGAGAGCGCGTTTCCTCGCACCGCCAGACTGGCTTCAGCTACCAGCACCTGCAGAATAGCGTGTTGGTGTTTCCTGAATGTCTCATTGTTTAAAGCAACCAAATTCTGTGCAGCTCCAGTGATGGCAATAAATGAGTCTCCGCTTACGCCTGGTGTTCCGTGTCCTGTTCTCTTCCCGCCTTTTCCCCCGCTTTAACCCTTTGAAGAGCAGGTTTTTTGGAATGTCTTTCTTTTTTTCAACATTCTAAGTCGGTGTTCTAGAACTCCATTGCTTACAGTTACCAGGAGTGGTTGTTGCATCGGCACATTGGAATGTTCAGTTAGTAACATTCTAATCACATATTTGTGATCTTAAATCTTAAAATGGTTAAGTTAGGGTTTAAATCTGGAAAACCCTTGAGTTTGTTCCTCAGGTGAAAGGGTGACCTTATAGTCATCTTGTAATGGAAGAGCCCCTGATAATGTTCTACCTTTTTATTTATGTTTCATGACTGGGGGAAACAGGATTTCTGGTTCCTTCTGAGGGATAAATAGATAATTGCAGAACGAGAAGAAAAGATCAAACGTGGTGATGTTAATGTAATTGCCTTTGATGAGATCCTGTAATTATTCCACAGGCAAAGTGCTTTTCTGTAATCCTGTCTCTCTGGCACATGATAACGCATGTAACTCGTTGGCCTGTAATCTTGCAATATTTAAAACGCAAGAACCACGGAAACATGCAAATGCGGGGTATCCACGGCAAACAGGCCGTGTTCAGGGCAGGAATGCTTTAATCAGTGGTGTCTGAGGGGCCGTGGGGTTCGCCTACTGGATCGTCTGTGAGCCCCACTGCTTAATTACTGGAGGTGCAGAGCCGCCCTCTGTAGTTGAGCGAACGGCCTGCATGTCCTGAGACGTCAGACTTCATTCATCACTCCCTTTTTCCCGGGAGCCATACTCAAAACCCTCAGTCAAATCGCCCTTTTTTTTGGGTGTGACTGCACTGTAAAAAGGAATTGGAACCGTTCTGGAAAAAATGAATGAAAGAATTTGTGTCTGGGCTGAAAATGACCCCACCCATCTTTTCGGTTTCACCCCTGACTGGTCTTTGTGACTGTGGACGGCAGGACTACTACTAACCTGGATTTCCCGTCCAAAAAACTAAAGTTCCAACAGTGGTGGGACCTATGTGTAATAAGTACAGGTCCCTGGAGTATTACGTTTCGAATTCCAAACCAGTGAACCCAGCGCATACTTCCATCTTTGTTAGAACGGCTTAAGTGGTGGCTGTATAGTTGATTAGCAGGGTGTAGTGGTATGTGCATGTGTGTGGTGTAGGACAGCCCATATGTGAAACAGGACATCCTGCACCGGGACCAAAGTATGGTATGACTGTACAGTGACTAACTTTCCATCAGTTGTACAGTTTTCAGTTTAAGTAGGAATCATTGTGATATTGTTTCTGTTAGAGTGTGTGTGTGTGTGTGTGTGTATGGTTGGAATGTACTGAAACGCATGAAAACAGGACCCCATTTCCCATTGCAATTCATCCTCTTTTGGTGCCTGGCCAGATTTATATAAGAGCCCAAGGGACAAGTGATAACTTATTTCAATTGTCATAATGAATGCGTACATTTAACTGTGAGAAACTTGTCAGGCCACGACTGTTTATACAAATTTTGGGGGTACAAACAAAGGACTGAATCATGGCCTGACTGACGACCGCTCCTCCGACAAGTCTCTCAGCGATGCGTTTGCCTCAGCCATGAACTCGGAGTCCAAGCACTGAGGGCAGAGGCGTTGGCTACGGAAACGTCTCAACGTCAGTGTCATGGAAACTACAGACTGCTAACCTCAAGGTAGGTTCTCCTGCGCTGGTGCCGTCATCACCCGTCGGTCTTCCGACCAAGTTCTGCTTTGGTGCTACTCGTTCATTTTTCCACATGAACGTGCAGAACACACACACACACACACCTGTTGAGATAATTACAAGGTTGTAAAATCATTGGAACTTCCATTAGATGTAGGAGAATGGTTAGACAAGAAACTTAAGGGTTTTGGAATATGCATGAGCCATAGTCGTGGAGAAATTTCCTTCAATTTAAAAAAAAAAAAAAAAAAAACCTCTATTTCAAGGTCGGTGTGGGTTATGAAGTTTTAATAGGCTGGTTATCACTATCAATTCAGGTTTTCCTTTACAAAAAAGTCCCTGCATAGCAAACCAGTGTGCCTTGCAAAGAGAAGCATGACATGTTCTCTTGTCCCATAGGATACTTGTCCCATAGATTGTTTTTGCTGGAATTCCAAGCTGAGGCGCTGAAAAATGAAAAGTGTCCCATTGGCATTAAACCTTCTGACAGGCATTTTTTAAAAATATATAGCGCGTGCAGCTTCGTCTCTCCCATTTAACGGAGAAGAATGCGGTGAGCTGGGACAGCAGTTGAGTTCGACCTCCTAAGCATTATCGGCTGAAACACATTTTATGTACTTCTCACTAGTAGAAAAAAAGTATATAGTGCAATTTTGTGTGCAATCTATTCGCTAAAAAAGAACACTTTAGTAAGCAAGCTCAAACGGGCTAAGATAAATAGCCTATCCCAATGGGATACCTTTTTGGGTGCGTGGGAATGCGTCACCCAAATTCTATCCAAATAATGCGCCGCCGTTGCTTCCATGCGTTTTTTTTTAGGATGCTTGCATTCCTGTTTAACACACTTGTCGATTAAACATACTGCTGAATATAAGGGCAGTGGCAACCTTCCTTCAAGAAAAAGTTATGCCATTTAAGGCTACAAACTTCTGTCACACTTCTACCTTCTTCCCACCTCTGTAAACACACGGTCTACCTGTATGTGCCTTTTCACGAGCCCATTCCGGGCGTTGCCATTTTAAATCCCTCCTTCGAAACCCCAGACAGCAGCCTGCATTACCTCTATTACAAACGTGTGCAGTGCACTCAACTGGAGAGAACAGCTAGCTGCGAGAGAGAACCGGTCCCGTTGCGCGCTTCCATTCTGGCCACTGTTGTTGCGCCTGACTTGTAGTTCTTTTCAGTTGTTCGATCCCAGAGAAGACCCACAGAATCTAATCTTGACCAGTTTATCAGCGAAAGAGCGCCGTCAGTGAATTGAAAAAAAACGATGAGTTGCATCTGGTCCATGGACAGCCGAGCTGGAGACAAGCGTGGGGGATCCCTCCGTGCAGCATGATTTGCCTCGCTCGGGTCGCTTTAATTTATCACCCTAAGGTTACTGAAAAGGATACCGAGAACAGCTGAGGACAAAGGTTGAAGAATAAAAATGATGTCCTTTTTCCCACTCAAAAAATTAAGACGAAATGTCAAGTATCTTCTTTTTGGAGCGGTATTAATTATTGGAGTTTTGGCTGCCTATTTAGAATTTGTTGCAACAACAAATACGTGGAACGACAGTGTCCGTAAGTTTTACCTTTTATTGTTAACGTCCTGGACGTCCTGTTAACGGATTTGCATGCAACACGTTCTTATGTGATATTTAAAAACTTTTTCAAACACGTTGGTTGCTGGTTACAGTTTAATGTAGTACCAAGTTGGATTACGGACTGACCTGTCCCATAGGCACGCTTCTGCCACTTTCGGGTTTCAAGAGTATAAGGTATAATTAACAAGTGAATTGCATTTATATTTACAAATAAACGAACAAAAATTCATTCATAGAAGCCAGACACCTGAAGACTGGGTGCTGATCGGCACTGGAACGATACTGTTCGATGCGTTGTATGGAACTCAACTCAGAAATCGGATAACCTGACTAAGATTTGTTTATTTATACTTCAGTAAATAATTAATAAGATTTTTTTTTTGGTATGATTTAAATTAATTTATGATTCATAACGGTGATTAAACTTAGCTTAACCCTTCCATACCAAATCAAAATGGTAACACTTTTATCCCCGAAAGTTTGCAGTAAGTGTCATTTTGTGTGTGATTGTTTCTGTCTTTTACAGGTTATAAAAACAGTGCATTCTTTCCACTTGTTTCGTGACCGGGTGTCAGTGCGGCAGGTTTCCAGTGTTTGATTGGGGGTTTGAGCCCGACTGAGCGGCAGCACACAGCTTCAGATAGCTGAAGTATTGTTAGTGTTGGGGGCCCACTGAGGGTATGGGGCTCTTGGTATTAAATCTCAGTGACCTCTGACCTTGTGCACTGCTGGCTTTTAAGGGCTCTGGGGCCTGCTGCGTGCTTTAGCCCCGCGTGCCACATGTTGTCCCCCTCGGGCCCTACCCCAAGGGGGGCAACATGGTCTAAGTGACACAGGCACGTATCCAGGATCAGTGTCCCACCTCTTTCACCAAATGGCTGCGGTCAGCACTGGGAGCTTTAGCTGGAGCGCGTTTCTGCCAGAGGAAGGAGGAATTTGCCATTAACCCTTTAAAGGTGTGAGGTCACAAATATGTTTTTAGAATGTTCTAAAAATGAACATTCCAATGCTGATGT
Source organism: Anguilla rostrata (assembly GCF_018555375.3). NCBI lineage: Eukaryota > Metazoa > Chordata > Actinopteri > Anguilliformes > Anguillidae > Anguilla > Anguilla rostrata. Next base: position 12,218,004 of record NC_057951.1, on the reverse strand, counting down.
AACAGTCATTGCTGGTAATTGAACGCAATGGGGTTCTAGAACACTGACTGAATTCTGGACAACAAAAAAAAAAATTTCCAAAAAAAAAAAAAAACCTACTATTCAAATGGTTAAACATGCTGAGGGAATCTATTGTGATTCAAGGTGTCCTATTGTTTCCCTGATCTGTGGAGGGGGGTGGGAGGTTGTTGGGGTCAACTAACAGCAGGCACTCTGAGAAGGGTGTGAACAGAAAAGAGTTTTAGATGATAACACTGTTTACTTTCATAGAACACAAATTGCGCAGTAAAATGCTCAGTGTTAATTAAATTGTAGCAGAGTACGTATGAGTCCAATAGGATTTAATTTAACACTGAACATTTCACTGCATAGGAAATGAGGACAACCAAATTGCAAAGCATTATTTGAAACTGAAAATACAAAGTTGGTGCAGCTGTTGCACCTTTGACCTGAGGGATAATTTACCTGTGCTTTGCAATGCATTTAGGATCTGCATCCTGGTGAATTTAATCAAATGCTTGTTTGTTTAGTTTCCTTACATCACCTGTCGGCAAGTACACACTCTTATCTGATATATGCAAATGTGAAAATATTGCTCTTCTTAATGGTGCCTGTACAAAGAACGTACTGGTGCCTATATAAAAGAACGCACTGGTGCCTATATAAAAGAAAGCCAGTCTATTCACAGGATAGATTGTGGGTCTGAGCTAGCTTTATGCCCGTATTATAGCTCACTTTCACCCTCAGCGCCTGTTCCCATTTCACCAAAGGCTCGTTGTCACTTTCCTGCGCTGGTCTGTGTCCATCTGAAAGCCTATCCAGCCACAGGATACCTAATGCAGCTCGTGAAGATTTATTCAGGGGATTATTGTTGTTCTCCTCCGAAGCTGCATTTTTTTTTGGCGGCCTCTGTTGTTTCAAGTTACACAGGAGATCACTTGAAGACCTACTTCCTGGGTCATCATCAGAAACCCTCCCTATCTTCACATCACCATCGCAGACCCTTGTTGTGTCTCCTTTACTGTACCCCGTCCTGTGCCAGAGCTGTGTAAATGCGTGGCTTCAAGACAGGAACTACCGCGATGATGCATCTCAATGGGAGCAGTCTGATAGCGTTTAAGCAGTGTGAAAACCAATCGATTTTCTCACGCCAATTTTCACACATAAGTGATAACCATGCGTAACCAATGAAGGCTAACAGGCGCGGCTTCTCACACTGTGGAGGGTTGTGGGAATTGGAGTTGTTGTAAGACATCGCTTGAGAACATTTGGCCTTTCTGCTCCAGGCGAAGTGTCCCTTTGCTTTCCGCACCCCTTCCTTTCCAGTTGTGTGTGCTTTTGTGGGGGTGGGGGGTCAGAGTGGGATGGGTGGGATGGGAGGGGGGGGCTTTTGACTCAAAGGCTGGTGTGAATCTTCACATGTCCCTGTGAACCTCTTACTGGTGCTGGGGGAGGAGTTGGGGGACAAGCATGAGAGGCAAAAGTTTAAGGTTAATCTTACAGTCCTGATGTCCAGGTTGAACCCAGGCTGCACAGGTGAAAGGTCAGGAAAGGGTTATTAATTGGCTGCTGGTCGCACCTTTGCATCGTTTCGAGGAGCGAGATATTAAAGCCTGAAAATTTAGTTAAGAAGTAACTTCCCTCCATCATGTGAATTCAAGCGATTCAAAACCAACTGTAAACTGGAGCATTGCAATTGAGCGTCGCACCCATTTATACGTTTTAATGATTGACAGATTCTGTCATAAAAACCAATGGTGATTATTTTAGAAATCATTTACAGCTCACTAGCGCAAATAAGCTGAAATTCACCCCAAAGGTAACGGGGTAGCGGAAAGGACCAGCCCGAGACTTCTCCCCCTCCCACAAGGCAAACATTTGACTCCTGTCGAATGTTTGCCGTTGGTCTCCTGTGAAGCAGATCTGTGTGAGAGGCCTTTGACTGCGGGGGTGGCAGAAAAGCGTACTTCCCCAGATGTTGGACCGGGGAGTGGCCGATGCCTTGGCGATGACGCTGACGCTCGCCTGCGAGCGGCTCGAGCGTCTGAACGCTGATCCCTGCTCTCGACCGAAGGTCAGTTTTAGCAGCATTTTAGCAGCATTTTAAAACAGACCTGTGTTTTATATAGGGGATGCCGGTCTAAGACACGGCCAGTGTGTGGGGGGGAGGGGGGGGGCATTGATAAAAGCGATGGAAGACAGATGGGGGGGGGGGGTATTAGAGTATTAGATTCACAGACAGATAGGTCCCAGGACACAGCATCCCCTCTCTGTCGCAGACTAGGGCGGCAGTGTGTGTGCCGTTGCTGAGTGCTGCTGGACAGGGCCTTGCCCCGGGTGAGCGGGTCACCTGTACCGCGTTACACCAGCAGACAGCGAGGAGCGGGGAGGCTCCGGCGCGTTCAGACCAGCCTCCATTTTGTGCTGAGGGGGTGAGCGAGCTGTGCCCCCCTGCCACTGTGCTGCTCAATGAAAAAAAAGAGCACGTGAGCACGGGTGGGATTCAAATTTGACTGGGACGTCCAGGAACATGCTGAAACACGGTCACACTCAGATTCCCCTCCTCGCACAGCTATTTCAAATACCACCTTTAGCAGTCAGCTCAGTTCCTGCACGATTCATGCAAAATTTCCTCAAAGCCATTTGAAAAAAAAACAAAAAAAAAACATTTCGGTAATGCCGATGCAAATGGAAGCACAGGGCTTTGCTGGTTATTTTTGTCCCAGCAGGAAATAAAGAGCAGGGTTTATTTTACGTTTCACGCCGGTTTGCTCTGTTGATTATTGAGTGGTATGGTGAGAATCCAGCAGAGAATAGCAGTGGGAGGACAGAGCAGATGGGAGGGGTTTTCAGTGGAGGGAGCCTTTCCCAGTAGTTTCCAGTGAGTGAGAGACATCAGTGATTCGGACTGACACAGGTCTTCAAATACGCTTAGAAGTTTGCACAAGTTTTATTTACATTTGCATGCAGGAGGAGAGGTGGTGCGGTCAACAAAAAGCATCAGCAGAAGTCTTAATCCTTTGAAGAGTAGGTTCTTTGGAATGTTAGGTCTAGGTGTTCTTGAACGCCATTGCTTTCAATTGTTACATCAGCATTAGAATCTTCAGTTAAGAGGATACAGAACTGCAGATAGTGAACAATAATTGTAAGCGCCAGTGTAGAGTCACTTAAAAAAATGTTGGGCCACCACTGTTTGTGATGAAGCTGGTTGGCCTTGCCCAGGGTTGAAATATGCGGTCGACTGTTTTGGGATTGCTCACCTGCTTTACCTTTCAATTAAAATTAATTCAGGGGCATCATAACCCATGAGTATGCACTTCTGTCCATTGTGGCTGTTGGTTGATGATGTCATTGCTTGTGAAGCAATGACCAGTTCTGACCTGTCAAAGGCTCTCTTGCCACACCCTTAATTCAGAGTCACATTGGTCTCCTCTTGCAGCAACGCAAGCCATAATTATAGGCAACCAGGCTGCCCAGAATCTGCTACACATTACCCTATGCATGCTGGGATGTTGTTTACCTTGTTAACGGATGAGCCACACGTAGGTTGTAGTCTCTACTTGTTGACCATCATTTTTCCCAGACAATGACATTTTTTGCGGTCTGCTGACAAAAGGAAGCACAACTAGTTTTTTTCCCCCAAACATTCAACTGTCACAGTTGTGTTCCGATCAGGCTGTGGCTTTGTGGCGATGCAGAACAGAGCAGCGCTTGTGGTCCGGCACAAACGTTGCTGTAAGTTCAGCAGCGGCAGTGACACATCAATCGCACAGGTACCTCCGCGTTCTACTTCCCCTTTCGTGACAAACTCTCATCCCTTAAGACTTATTAAATTATCAAGGGCCACAAACTCGTTTAATTTTCAGCCCCCCCCCCCCCCCCCCCTTGGCCCCTCCCCTAGCCACGATGCTGTCTCAGCAGTCGCTAATTGTGATGCGAGCGCTGCTGTTGTCCTTCGACACCAACGGTTCAGTTCGCCGACCGATTTGTTTGCCTTTTATTTTGTTTATGGTTTTTTGTGCCCACGCTATCTCCCCCGGGCCCTTCCGTCCTTATCAGGGCGGATTGGCAGGTGCTTGCAAATGTGCATCTGGCACGGGGCCAGAGCTTTGCGCTAGTGGCCAATGGGGCTATACTGCCATTACCTCTGTGATGCCAGGGTGAGGGTAGAGCTACACCTTGATGTGATTTGGTTTTATTTTTCCCAGTGCTGGTTGCCAGCGACTGCTCTTTAAGGACAAACTGTTTTAAGAGGGGTTGTCACCGGCTTTACTTGCATGTGGTTCAGGCGGTCTTCTGAGAGAACTACTGTCAGTACTGGTTTCTGTGTAGTCGGTCTGAGTTTCTGTTCATTTGAGAAACGTTTTTTAAGTCAGTTCTCCTCAATGAATCTTTCGTGAGCTGGGCATCAAATGAGAGATGCAGTCTGCGCACCCTCAAAAGAAAGGGTTCCAAAAGGCTCCCTTGTGTCTCCATAGAGGAACCTCCTAATTCAAAGTTTCTTTGTCAGGTAAAATGGGTCAAACTGGGAGCTTTGACACTGTTCACACCTACCATAGAGGGCTGCATAAAGAACTAGAAAGGGTTCCCCTATGACGGCGACCCAAGGAACCCTTTTTTTCTGAGAGTGGATGATGAGGGACAAACTTCTGGGGCCGTGTCCCTCCTTCCTGCCTATTAATGTGACCAATAAGGGCATGTGTGCCAGCCAGCATGCCAGCGCCAGCTGTGCGCTCTTCTTATCTGTGTGTGGACAAACGCCGTCCACCTCTTCCTCTGTGATTTGGGAAATGACAAGGGGGGTAAGGGAGGTAGGGGGTAGGGGGGTCAGGGGGTAGGGGGGTAAGGGGGGTACGGGGGTAGGGGGTAGGGGGTTATTTCACTTGTAAATTTCCATGGCTGCCTTAAAGGCTGCTCTGAGGGGAAAAATATAAAAAAAGATTTAAAGAAGTTTTGAACCCGTTACCCCCTCCAGACCCAGGGAGTCCCTTAGCCACTTCAATCGGGGACTGGCGGGGAGAAGAAGAAGGGCCGCCTAAGATGGGAAACCAATTTGGGACGGAGGCAGGCAGGGCGGGGTGGGGACTGGAGGCACTGCAGAGGGGTTTGCGGGGGCGTGCGGGCAGGGGCGCGGGAGGGGGGGTGGGGCGGTGGTTGCCATGGCGCAGGAGAAGCAGAAAAGAAGAAATGCTCTTCCAGTTCACTGGGGTGTCAGATTTATCGGGCTTAATGGCCGCTGCGCAGTCTTAAGCCCCCCCCCGCCGGGGGCCGTCCCTCCTGGCCAGAGTGCACACGCACTCCCCCCGCCCCCGAGGAGCAGGGCAAACGCACTCCCCCAGCCCCCGACGCGCAGGGCACACGCACTCCCCCAGCCCCCGAGGCGCAGCGCACACGCACTCCCCCAGCCCCCGACGCGCAGCGCACACACACTCCCGCCCCCAACGCACAGCGCACACGCACTCCCCAGCCCCGACGAGGCAGACGTACTGGTCATGCACTGGAAGCTGTGTAACGGTATTTGTGGCTCAGCCGCTTAGATGAGACTTCAGAGGCATCGGATTCGGTCCTGACAACTCGTCAGTGCAGTTGGGAACCGCAGAAAAACTCCCGCCTGTTTTTATCTTTATTTTTTTATTTATTTATTTTTTTAGGGAACTCATGGAGTAGCTTTCAGGTGACTCTAGAAAGTTTTGAATGTGAACGTCACTGCTGGAGCTGCTCTGGCATGGTGAGAGACCTGGGTCAGCTAAATGGGCCGGCGGTCCTGTACTGACCCGCGCTCGGCTCTGAGGTATCGTTATTGGAAAGACCCGCATTATTTATGACAGCCCTCTGACGTCCCACAAGATATCATTTAGAGCTTAAATGAGCTCAGCGTGCTGAGGGTATGCAGCCCTCAGGGAGCTGCAGTGTCTCTCCTGTGTGATTCCTAAATAACAGGATCAGGATGGGGGTGGGGTGTGGGGGGGTAATGCATATAATACTAGTGGCAAAAAGCGGAAAGTAGTGACATGAGTGACATTTGGGCCCCTCCCCACTGGTCCCTCGGGCCACTGTAACAAAGCCATGAAGGCTCTAACGGAGAAGTCTGGTGTTTTCAATTTGTTAATTCACCCCCCTGGCAAAAGCGTAGCTGTCCTGTTTTGTCCTGTCTGGGAGTGACAGGCAGAACCCCCCCCCATGGGAACTGGATAGCTCTCCGGTCTCCAGAGGGATCAGGTGACTCTGTCTCCCAAAGGGACAGTCGGCTTTCCAATCCCAGGGGTGGAGTGAGAGACAGAGATGAGCGGAGATGATGGCCCTGCCTCAAACATACTGTACATATACTGTCATGGCCAAGTAACAGGTACAGATACAGGTGTGTGTGTGTGTGTGTGTGTGTGTGTGTGTGTATCAGGTGTGCATCACTGGGGAGGGAGGTGATTTAAGGTTAGGGGGGCACTATGAAAAGAAGAATAAACAGCAGCTATAAAAAGGTCTCCAGAACATGTAGATGTAGTGTTTTTGGGTAAACACATGAGCCGAGTGAGTGATGTTTCTGGAGGAAATGCCTCCAACCCCCCCACAGCCCCCCCTCCTCTTCCTCAGTTCCTCCTCTCTCTCTCTCTCTCTCTCCTCTCATAACTCACCTCACCTCTGCAGGGGCCCCAGAGGTGCTGCCTGCCTGCCTGCTCAGTTCCATCTCTCTTCTGACTAAATGAGCACTTTGTTTCCTCCATCCTGCTCCCCACCAACGACCACAGAGCGATGGACGTGAGTCAGGCCCAAAACACGAGGCTTCTGCGGACCCTCCCAAAAAAAAACACACACGAGCTCTGGGTCTCACCTCTCCGTTCTCTCACTCCATCTCTGATCACGGCAGCGATGGGGCTGGAGTGATTTGGGTCAGGGTTTGAGGAGGTGGGGGGGAGGCTTGGGTAGTGGAACCTACTAATCAATTCATTCCAAAGTTGCCCCAAATTCACCATGCTGTAAGGTTTTTAAGGTGCAGTATCCAGTGTTGCCCCAAATTCACCATGCTGTAAGGTTTTTAAGGTGCAGTATCCAGTGTTGCCCCAAATTCACCATGCTGTAAGGTTTTTAAGGTGCAGTATCTGAATGGTTTCACTGTGCTTTGAGTCATCAGCAGCTGTTTTCGCGAATCTACACACTGACTGTGTGCGGCGTTTAAGGGTGAGCAGTCTGGAGCGGGAGCTCGGGGAGAGGAACGGGCTCGTCTCGCTGTTCCCCGCCTCATTAGTGCTAACATCAGAAAGGCTCACTGTTCTGAGCGTTTAGTCTGGAGTGAGGGTAAAAACCTGTGAGATTAAGTGCGTTCTCTGGGATAGGTGCGCTGCACACTGCCTGTAAAATCCATCCGTTCTCAGAGCACAAAGGGCTTTGAAGTGTAACGTGAGGACTTTGCTGGTGAGCGTGCTTGTTTTCGAGAGCTTCCGCAGTTTGAGGTGATAATGCTGGTTGCAGACAGGCCCCCCCCCCCCCCCTTCACACGCATCGCTCTGCGCTGCTTTTCACTCTCTAATCAGCCCAGGGCATCTCAGCCAGGATTTAGCCAGAGAATCATTCTCCACAGACGAAGGAGAGAGAGAGAGGGAGGGAGGAAGAGAGAACAGGCGAGTGGGAGGGAGAGAGAGAGGGGGAGAGAGAGGGAGAGGGAGGGAGAGAGAACAGGCGAGTGAGAGGGAAAGAGGGAGGGGGAGAACAGATGAAGGAGAGAGAGAGAGAGAAAGAAAGAGAGAGCAGGAGGGAAAGGGAGAGTGTTTGCAGGATATAAGAATGTCTGGAATTTTTTTTATTGCCATAACAGTGTTTATGTGCCCTGAATTAATTTTTTTGAATTGAAAGATGTCACAGGCATTGCACAAGGCCTGAGCGTGACTGGACCTGTGTTTAATTACGGGTGAACTGGGACAATTACAGGTGAACTGGTAATCTGCACTCAGGTGTGTCTGAACAGAATCTTCTATGGGAGTCCACAGGGCTTCCAAAAGTGCTCAGTTCTGATTGTGGTGAATCAAGGCCATGAAAGTGCTTGAATTGATGGTAGATGATTGATGCATGATTGATGATTGACGGTTGATGCGTTATTTCAAAATACATTTTGAAATGCTGGAACATAATGATTTTCTCAACAGCTTCTTTTTTCACCTTTTAAAAGCAGAATCTCTAGACGTTTCTTTCACTTATAAATCAACATTTTTAACAGTAGATCCTTAGTTTAGCGCAGGGGTCTTAACAAGGTCTGCAGTCCCTGCTGGTTTTGTGATTAACCTTCAATAAGCAGCCGATTTTTGGCCTTGGAAACAAGGTGTTCAGATTCCTGAGCCGATATATTCTTTAAAAAAATCTACCTTTTGTTTGGTCTGATGGTGTTTGCGGTTTTACTCTCCTCAGTTCAGTGCTGCTTGAAAGCATTGCCTCGCCTGGTTTCCATGAGAACAGGACAAAATGCCACTAGTCAAAAAAAATCAGTCACATTCCATTGCAGGCACATCTACACTGCCACTGTTGTCATCATGCAAATTTGAGCAAAGCTGCCTCCCTGTGTCTGTGCTAGGGTGTCTCTCTCTCTGTCCGTTGGGAGTCAGTCAGCTGCTGGCTACTGTACATGAATACAGTGGCAAAATAGACATTCTAGACCAGAGTAGCATGAGCGGGCAGTGCGGATAGAGTAACCCCCCCCCCCCCCCACCACATGCACATGCCTTCATGCACGCACTCACCCTCATCGACTGACTGCTTTTGACTGCCACTGTAAAACAATACTACGGCTCCCAGAATGCAAATGGGGTGTAACTCATCCCGACTGGCTCAATGGAAGGAAAGCTGATCGGTGTTTCTGGCGGGAGGCAGGAAGCAGGTGATGATTCTCCCTGCCGATAACGGCTGTTCCTTCGGCCGCAAACCGGTTACCCCAGGCTCGTACTCGCTGGGCGTTCTTTGAGATCAAAATCACTGCTTTATCTGCCAGGTGGTGTAGAACAGAGTTGTGTTGCTGTATTCCTATGGTGAGCTACCCGTTGTCCTCTCTTACCTCCAGAGTTCAATGCTTGGGACGAGACGACTCCCCCAACCAGGCAAGCAACAGAAAAAGAGGTAAGGACAGAGAGTTAAAGAAAGAAATGAACTCCATCCGCTAAGGAAGGTTCTGCATTGTGCCTGTCTCTCAGTCCTATTAGCAGTGGTGTCTCACGGCTCAAGGCAGGCCTGTCAGTGGCACTATTGAAGCTTAGAATCGCAACCGCTTAAGTGAAGAAACTATGTTGTGAAGAGTGCTATAGCTTAGGCCCATATTTTACGTAAGCCATTTGCCTTGCTGTCCTCTCTTCTGATTTCTCTTCCTCTGTTTCTCCCTCTCTCCCCTACTCTCTGGTCCCCCTCTCTCTCATTCTCTCTCTCTCTCTCTCTCTCTGTGTGTGTGTGTGTGTGTGTCTCCAGTCTCTCAGCAGTGAGCAGGGCAGATCGTGGCAGTCCCAGTTCACTCCGCAGTCCTGGAGCCCAGAGGTAGGAAACCCCTCACCTCACAGGAACCTCTGAACCTGCACTCTGCCCTCCCACCTCCACATCACCCAATCACAGCACAGCAACTCCCAAATCACCCAATCACAGCACAGCGGCCCCCCAAATCACCCAATCACAGAGAAGCGCCAACCACCCAGCAGGCCCTCAGGAGCCACGCTATGTCTCAGCTGGAATTCGCATCAAGTCATCTGGAGCCCTTCTCCTTAAGAAAACAAAACATTTGGGTTTTTCCAGACAGCATTTGATTTGAAATTTACACATGAAAACAGTGCTAACGCTGATGCGTCTTATTTCACTGACAGCTTTACTGCAGTCGGATTACTCATGATTCCCGTCTGGAAATACCCTGACCTCACTGAACATACTGAGATGGTTGTGATTTTTATCTCTGCCACATATATGTGTGCGTGTGCGTGCGTGTGTGTCCGTGTGTGTACGTGTGTGTGCGCGTGCGTGAACATGAGCACAAGCACAAGCGCACACACACAATTGCATGCTCTTCTGAGGTGTCTGAAACCAGTAGAAACTGTGTGTCTATTTTGGGAGCGTAAATGAGGAACAGCAAGGAGATGACAGGAAGACACGTTAGACAGACAGACAGGGAAATGCACGCTTCATCCTGAAAGCAGGAAAGTAGTGTCTGGTCACCGACGGCTGGGGTTAGGTCTGCTTCACGGCTGTGGAACATCAGGTTCAGGGCTGGGTACCTACAGGACTCTGCCCCCCCCACATGCACCCGCCCGTGTGGCTGGGCGTCGCCGCTGCATGGTTGCCATGGAGACCGTGGCGGGCCACACAGGAAGGGCCCCTTCCCACTGTTCAGATGTGCTGCTCTAACCCAGATACTGTGTCTGTCTTAACAGGCTGAAACAAGCCACTAATGAGCAGGTATTCAACTTCTGTGCCTTAAAAGTGCCTTTAAAGTTAGAATTACTGCGAGGTTGGGCCAGTTTCACATACAGAGAGGAAACAGGCCCCAGAGAGGGAGTGTTACTCCACCCCCCAAACCTACCCCCTCCTGCTGTTAACCTTTGCTGTGAACGGCATGATAATAATACTAAATTCCATCTATATACCATTTTCTTCTTTCATCGGATGATTTCCAGTGACAGGGTAAAGTCTGGCTTAGCCCCACTGCTGTGTTCTGCCCTTCTGCGTGAGGCAAGTGAGCTGTGCTTTCACACCAGTGCACTCCTATCACATCAGCTGAGGCAGGGATTACTCAGCCAATTAAAATAAGGAAAAAAAAAAAATATATATATCCGTAGCTGTCGCGTGATTGGACGGAGGCTTCCCTTTCAGACCGATTCGGTCGGGCGGGGCCTAGAAGCGAGTGGAAAAAATGAAAAGATGGGAACCAAGAGGGCGTTACGAGACCAGCGGCGCTGCAGAGATCCTGACCTTTGAGTTTCCACAGATGGGGCCGCCAGCACATGTGTGCCTCGGCTGAGTCAGGCTCTTTGGCTCTTTCCATTTCCCCTTTGAGTCGCTGATATAAAACTGCACGGTCATCATCAGAACTCTCGGATGCTGGTCAGTGCTGGGAACACATCTTCTCCCGCGTGTGTGGGTGTGTGCGCGCCTGCGTGCATGCATGCATGCATGCACGCATTTGGCTGTGTGTGTGTGTGTGTGAGTGAGTGAGTCTCTGCAAGCTGAACTTGTCTTCATCCTGTGAACATATCCCTGCATGCTTTACACACAGTGCTGCGGTTAATGCCTTCAGTTTTCAAACACATTTGATGGGCTCGGCGAAAGTGTCGCTCGCGGATGGAATCTGGCCCACGCCAGTGCCGGCTGTCAACTGTGCCGCCCGGCTGCCCTGCAGGGCCGGCACACATTCGGCTGTGCGCCCCCCGAGGGGCACACGGGAGGGATCCAGCCAGTCAGCGGGGATGGGGGTGCTCCTTGCCTGTACCCAGTCTGCAAATTGGACAGTCCAAATTTGTGTGAGATTGGAGATTTTTTTAAAGAAGAAAAAAACGAATTTGTCGATGATTTGTTGGAAGGTGTAGATTTGCATTGTGACTCTCATACCTGCTCATCAGAACAAGCACTCTGGGATGTTGTCTTCTCTCCTCTGCAGCACAAAGGGCAAGCTAATCTGCACATTTTTGAAGACTGGTGTGGCAGCTCCACTCTGCAACTTCGGAAAAACCTACACTTTCCTCTGTACCCTCATGTGAGTGATACTGCTCCTTTACCCACACACACACACACACACACACATATATGCACGCACGCACACACACATGCACGCACACAACCACACACAACCTCACTCTTACTCACTCTCTGTGAATCGCTCTTCGACCCCCCCTCTCTCGCCCACTCTCTCACTTCACCATCAGCTCAGTGCCTCAGTCTGCCGCACTGCCTGTCTGTCTCTTACATTTCTCACTCTCACACTGTCGCTCACAACTCAGATGCATTTGCAAGGGTGACTGTGCATCAAGTGTAGTACAAATTGGTGACGGTTACTGGCTGAAGTGCGGAAGTCAATACAGCGAATGCAGATAGAGATCGGCGTCTGACACGTCGTCAGGCGCAGAGCGCAGAGGATGTGGTTCCGTTATGTCAGAACTCTGTTTGTCTGCGTCTGCCGTGCTGGGCGAAATAAAAAAAAAAGAAAGACCGCAGCAGATTTGGTTCAGGAAGGAAGTGCCGTTGTTTGGTGTCCTCCACTATCTACTGACTACTGAAGCTCCGCTAACCGCAAGTCAGGCCGGCTAACTGACTAATCTCGAGAGAGAGAGAGAGAGAGAGAGAGAGAGAGAGAGAGAGAGAGAGAGACAGCGGTTCTGTGCAGCACAGATGCATGCGGATGGAATGTCGGTATTGCCGACCTGTTAGTCAGAATTTGATCGGTACGTGAGATTACGATTTTTCGTCTCAGTGGCGTGGCTTTTCGATCATGTCACTGTTTTCCTGGAGGTAAAAAAAAATAAAAAAAATAAAAGAATTAGTCTCAACATATCTAGCATTTGGAAAAAAAGAACATTTGTTGTGGTTGTCATGGGAAGGGGGAGGAGCTACAGCAGTAACGGACAGCTGATGCTGAACAGCATGACTCTTGTGAGCTGTGACACCGCCACAGACTGGTCCAGATAAAACTGCTGACATCAAAGCACAAGCTCTGCTGTTGTGACTTGAGTGGCATTTATACCCAAAGCTGGCTCATTGCCCCACAGCCTCGTCCTTACTTTGCACCGATGGCCTCATTTTGGCTTGGGCACGCTACATTAACCTGAGGCACACCGAAGTGCACGATTCTGTACGCTGAGTGTGTAATCCTTGTATTAAATCATTTTTAAAACAGGAGGATTTTTATACAATTTTAATAAGTCAAACGGTTGGTGTCTTGATTTTGAGGCCTGCAGGCTTTGAGGAGGTGAAAGAGCTTGGCTGTCGGGAGATTTCCTGAACCTCGGTCTTCTTGAGGCAGCAGGTCAAAATGCACCTTCCAGTCAGCCAACCTTTAGCATTTGCACCTCCAAAAATCCAACGAACGCCCCCTTTGCATTGCTCCCTCTTTTCCTCTTCGCCTGAATGAAGAGAGGAGGGTGACGTGTTTCTTTCATCTTTTCCAGTCCAGGACCACGGTGACAAAGCTCGCCGTTTCCCCCCGATGGACCAACTACGGCCTGAGGATCTTCGGTTACCTCCACCCGTATGTCGATGGTGCGTTTTTAAACAAGATAACGCCCAGTATTCTTACACGCCTGTTTTTATTTTCATTTAGTAGAGTGTCCCATAGAAGCCACAGTGAATGTGTAGGAACTGAAAAATTCAATACCTGATGTCAAGCTAAGCTAAAGCTAAGCTAAAGACAACAGGGAGAGACTGAACATGTCCCGCAGAGCTGCGACATTGTGGCCATTGTAGAACAGTGCTTGAACTTTTAACCCCACTGGGACCTGTGTCTCCCCCATTCTCTTCGCCGAGGATTAGGCTCCGCCCCTCTGGTTCTCGGTCTCACGGCCCTGCGCTGTGATTGGCCGCACGTGACACGCGCTGCGGTAGCTGCCCCTGTAACACGACCGTTCGTGAAATAGGAGCCCTCTTTGTGTGTCCCGGGTTCATCTGACACGCTCCTGGAAATGCAGAGTCTGACAGGGTTCTGGGCCTCCTGCGCTGTTTCTCTCTGTTTAGCATGTTATACAGGTGTTTCATCCATTATACCCTGCTGCTGTGACTCATGATGTTGCAGCAATGCTGGGGTGTGCTATATAATAATAGGCTTTTGAACCATTAAAAGTGTTTTGTTGAGAAAAAGATGTGTTCACACCATAGAGGGGGTGGGGGACATGGTCTTACTCATCATGGCCTGAAGTACCTCTTTTTGTTTTCTTTTTTAATGAATTCCTTTGTGTTTTATATTTCTATGTGTCTGTTAGGTCCATTTCCTGGTCTTTCTCCACAGTAATAGCCATGAGAGAGGACCTTTAGTCTGTAGTAGTTTCATTTCTTCATGCCGGCCGACCTTCCGCGTTCACCCTGCCCTTGTTGTGGGATGAACATGATGCCATTAGCCGAGTGGCTGAAATGCTCACTGTGACCCATGCTGTTCCTCGTCTCTGTGGTCCAGGGGAGTTCCTGTTCGCTGTGGCCTCCGATGACAACTCTGAGTTCTGGTTGAGCGAGGATGACAGCCCCCTGAACCTCCATCTGCTGGCTTTGGTGGGAAAGGTGGGTGTAAAAGAACCTGGGGGGGGGTCATCCTATTCCAGGGACCCCCAGCGATTTCTCTAGCTGCCTGTAAACTAGGAAACAAACTTTCTTGTCGACAAATTCGTACATGGGAACAAGGCGTGTGAACAGCAGCAGATACCCTCGTCTTCCAGGAATATGAGATCTCTGCCCGAGATCAGGCGCGTCAGGCGTCCGCCCGCCCGCGCGGCTCTGCCCGCGATGCTTCGTCTGAGATTAGAAACCGCGCGACGTGTGGCGGAGGTGCAGAGAGAGGCCTGCGCGACTGAGACGATGACATTCACATGAAAGACACGTCCATTTACGTTACTACTGGTGTTCCCAAAAGGGGCATCCAGTAGAAAATTTGTGTTTTTCTTTCTTTTTACTGGTGCGAACCAGATGATTATTGCTCTTGTGATAACTGTAGCTGATTTGCACACGTTGTCATTTCACTGCGGTTCTTGAACGTGATTTTAATTTTTCCGTTCACTGTCTTGCAGACTGGCGCAGAATGGGCGGCGCCAGGCGAGTTTGGGAAATACGTCAGTCAGGTCTCTCAGCCAGTCGAGTAAGTTGGCATGTCTGGGGGGGGGTCTCACATCTGAGGGCTGCTATTGGTCTGTCATTAAAGGGGGAGGGGTTTTGCAGGCATGAGCAGTAGGGGGAGGACTGGGGATACAGGAGAGGTGTGTGTGTTTTGGGTGGAGGGGGGTGGTTAGTTTGGGCATAGGTGTGTAGATATTCTGCATAGTTCATTGTTCATCATATCCCACAATGCCCTTTTTTTTTGCTCCTTCTTCCCCAGGCTACTGGCGAGTAAGCAATATTACTTTGAGATCCTCCACAAACAGAACGACAGAGGCACTGACCATGTGGAAGTCGCGGTAAAGCAAGCCTTCATCTTCATCTTCACACTTATCTGCATTTTTTTCAGCCCTTTAGATTGGGAAATGTAGTTTTAATCCAGCAAAGCAAAGTTGTCCTTTCATGAGGAACGCAGTTATTCATTTGTACATCATGATTACCATCCGTGACTCTTATTGTTCCACACGAGCGTCTTGGCATGTGCTGGCAGTGTTAAAGGGACACACATCTGCATCCACTGTGTGGCAGCTGGGCTTCCATATGCAGGGGGGGTGGAGGGGGGGGACGATTCCAAGGCCCCTGACTGACTGACTGACATGGGCCCTCAAAAAGAATATCAGAACATCGGGCTTTGTGTGATGGTGGGGGCCCTGATGCGAGATCTTTTCCCTGGGGCCCAAGGTCCCAGGTGGCGCCCCTGTGTGGGGGCGCTGCGCACTTGCGTGCTCAGCATTCTTCTGTCCTAAATCAGCGGGCCGAGCGCTGACAGAGGAAGTGGTTCACTGCGGAGCGTCTCAGACGGTCACATTCCTAAACCCGCTATTCATCCGTGTAACGGAAACCCGCCATACGCTGGCATTCTGCTCGCGCTGTACGCACACGCTCAGAAGGCACAAAGCCAAACTCCGCTGAACAGGAAGTCCACATGGAAGTGCTTTAGCCTCTGCTGATTACGACTGCTCCAGATTTTTTTTAGGGCTGTTTTTTTTTTGTTTTTTTGCAGCATATTGACTGTGTGGTTCTTCTCTACAGTGGCGACTCCATGATGGGGAGAGGTTCACAGTCATTGATTCCCGCTACATTTCCCTCTACACCAGTAAGTTGTGCAAGGAGAGAATGTGTGTGCTGGCTTTAGTTGGGGCAGGGGGCAGGGGGCTGGAGCTTAAAATTAAGCATGGAATTGGACATGATCGCAAACAGTCTAAGCAGGTTAAATTCTAGGTATATCATCCATTTTAAATTTGTTTCATATGGTTACCCTTTAAATAGCGCATTTATATGACTCATGCACTTTAATAATAGTAATAATAATTATCATTATTTTAAGATGTGTGTGATTTTGAGAGGAAATAAGAATATTAATGTTGTATTGAATGTATTTTCCTTGACAGAGGTTTTGTGTACATGTATTTAATTATTTATATTTCTTGAAAATGACATGTTTTTATGGTAATGATAATGTGCCTTGGAGATGGACTTAAAGCGCAGCCTTCCTTCTGAGTCACCGAGCTTCTGGAAGATTTGGCGTGGCGTGGAAACGAAGCTCGAAGCGGCCCTAATTGCCGTCTAATTTTCTTGTTTAACATGGTTTTGCGGTTTACCCAAATAGCCGTAGCCGCGGCTTTTAAGCGGTATTTTTAGCCCTGCTTATGCGACGGTCACGTTTAATTTTCGGAACACGGCGGAGAAGGAACATCCCACTGCTTTTGGTTTTTCATGAACCTCCTTACATCTCCGATCCCCTGTGAGCCGTTTCGGTTGGCCCAGAGACCAGGCTGAAGGCCCAATGGGACCAGGCCTTTGCACCAGAGCTCCAGGGCTTCAGTTTCTTCTTTTAAATCACTTCTTAAAGCATGTTTGTTTAAGCAGGCTTTTTCTATAACTGTGTGGGCCTTTGTGGTTTCATTCAATATTAGATTTCTGATATTTGCTTTGTTTGTTTATTCATTGATTTATTTTTTACATTTTCTATTACCTGTATTGCGGAGCACTTTTCTAACTGTGTTTTGAAGAGTCCTATATAAATAAAGTTTATTATTTGTTATGAAGATGATTCTCACATATTTGAATTTGGATTTATTAAACTGCTTCACGCCACAGAAATAATTTTTAAAAAAAACTCTCCTTGTGACCCCCTCCAGCCCAGCATGGTTCTGATCCACAGAGGCCCAACACATTAGAATGAGCCACCAAGGCCATGATGTAATGCAGCAAGCATTCGTGTATTTACCTAACCTGCGATATACATGCCCAGCCTGACAGAGGGCGGAAACTCATTCTGC
This sequence comes from Anguilla rostrata, assembly GCF_018555375.3. NCBI lineage: Eukaryota > Metazoa > Chordata > Actinopteri > Anguilliformes > Anguillidae > Anguilla > Anguilla rostrata. Next base: position 12,200,923 of record NC_057951.1, on the reverse strand, counting down.
AGTCAGGATGGCAAGCGTTGGGGAGATTTGCGCTGTGTCTCTCTGGTCCTGGATAGCCACGGGTTAGGCTGCTTGTTGTGAGCAGCCATTTTAAAGAAGTGAGTTCACTGTGTGATCGCCTGTTTTGATGCATCACCAGCAGCAGGGTACATTGGTGCACCCGGCAGCTCACCTGAGATCCAGCTGGCCCGTTGAAGGTTCTGATGATGTCATTCTTCCTGCTTTTAGACGAGTCGGCTCGGATGATGAGCGAGGTCGCTCATATCCCTCAGTCAGCTGCTAGTCACGTGGCGCCCCCCCAGAACACCCAGGGGACCCCAAAACCTGGGGATTCCAGTCTGGGGGTAGACATGCTGCGGGAGGACCCCCGGGACTCTCTGTACCAGAGTGAGTGACCCCAACATCTCAGCTGCAACGACCAATCATCTTCTCTCTTCCCTCACACAGCCAAAGCCCAACCAGTGTGACAGATTCAGTGTAGGATTTGGCTAACATGCCACATAAAGCTAACATCAGCTTACATGCTCTGTCCAGTTGGACGTGATTCGTGATGCCTGGTCCTGATATCAGCCTTTCACCTTTGGCTACAGAGTTGACATTTTTCCGAGCACGGGCAGTTTAAAGAGAACGCCGCCATTTTGTAGAGTCTGTCTCAGTGTTTTAGAGCAGCTTCTGTAGCTGCAGGGTTTCTCTTCTTTTTTTCAGTTCTTCCTCGCACTTCTCCCTCAGCTTCCCACAGCCCTTTTGGAGGCTGCTTTCGCCGGGGCGCGCTGACCCTTGACCCCTGACCCCTTGACCCCCCCCTGTGTTTTCTCCCCACGCAGTTCCGCTGGTGGACAGGGTGCATGTGCGGCGCGTCCTTCCCGACTGCGCCTACGAGCCCAGCTACATCATAAAGGGCTTCCCCCTGCTTCGCTACCAGGGCCTGCAGTTTGTGAGTGTCCCTCCTCCAGCGAGCCTGGCCTACAGTCTCCTCCAGGGGCAGGCCTGGCCTACGTGTCTCAGGGGCAGGCTGCACGTGTCCTCAGGGCAGCTGGCACAGTGTCCTCAGGGCAGGCCTGGCTACGTGTCCTCAGGGCAGCCTGGCCTACAGTGTCCTCCAGGGGCAGGCCTGGCTTACAGTGTCCTCCAGGGGCAGGCCTGGCTTACAGTGTCCTCCAGGGGCAGGCCTGGCTCCAGTGTCCTCCAGGGGCAGGCCTGGCTCCAGTGTCCTCCAGGGGCAGGCCTGGCTCCAGTGTCCCTCCAGCAGTGCATGTCAGCCTCTCACTGCAAGACATGTTCCACCTTCCAGCTGCCTGTCGTTGTTTACTCGCAGTCCTCTGCTTTCAGTAATGTGCCCGTTGAGAGTGTTTTTTGCAAAGGCTTTTTGTTGCCGCTTCACCCTGCTTAAAATTCCATTTTGTCAGTTATCTCTCAAGTATTTTACCGAGTGTTATATTTTATACTTCGATAGTGAAGGACTGTGTACCCTCTGTCCACCCATCCTTCTAAATTGTCTATAAGACAAACCAGTTTTCCAAATGATCTCTGTTTAGTATTGATGTTATCATGTAAATCCACATTATTGGAGTGGAGGGCATTCCACTGGCTGAGAAATGATTTTGTAAATTTATTTTCATGACTGACAGGTCCACATGTCCTATGTCTACCCTAATGACTACACACGATTAACCCACATGGAGACTGAGAACAAATGCTTCTACCACGAGAATCCATATTACCTGGACAGGTGAGTCACCTCTCCCACCATCTGCTATGTCCACCACACAGGCCATTTTGAATAATGGTTGTGACATGTGTTCACAAGTTCTTTAGACACACCTTTGCAAAGTTCAGGTGTCTATTAAACACCATCATATATTGCTTAATGAAAGATATTTGCTCTCTGGGCATTGGCTGGCAGGAAATAATATTAACTGTGTTTGAGGCTTGGTGACATACGTGAACTACTGAAGATCACCACTAAATTACTTCCAAACGAAACTTGTACCCTATGTCTAGTGTAATACTAAAATATTCCACTAGATGTCAGTATTGGATCACAAATGGAGGCCGGCCATGCATTTTCTCTAAAATTTCTAAGTGCTTGAGCCTTCTCATTAGTAAAGGTATAAAATGTGTACTGCTGTATGCTGAAAACAAAGCATAGGGCTTGACAGAATGTGTAACATTTATATTGATGAGCTAATTACAAAGTTGATGCAGTTGGAAGTTTAAAAGATAAAGTTATGGCTTTTTAAAACATTAAATAATTTTTAAAGTTCCTCTGTTTTCTTTCACCACAACACTCTCCACACAAATCCTTTTGGCAGGTTTGGCTTTTTTAAATACATGAAGATGGATATCCCAAAAAATGGAGGGCTTGAAGACAGAGGTAGATTATGGAAGAAGCAAGGTACAGAGTCTTTCCTTTGCTTGGGCCGGTTGTGAACTCATGCACTGTACTGGATAACCAGGATGTGCATTGAACTGGATTTAGTGTGGACCTCAGTATGTATACCACGTACCACGATTCAGTAAAAACCAGCAGGATAGGAACTGGAGACACCCTTGACTTCAGCTGCATTGCATGCGAAACTTCACATTCAGTTATGAATTGCTTTTGCATCAGTGTAAACCATTGTGACAGATGTACCTGAGATTTGAATCTTAGTCAGCCTTAGTGTTCAATTTGCAATAGCAATATAAGTCACATGAGATGCTTGTCTGTGTAAAAAATAAAAATAAATCAATAATATAATATCAATAATAATAGAGCCACTTCTCCCCTCTGGCTCCAGGCATTGGCTTGCTGGAGAATATTTCTCTCGATGAGATCTTCCAGTATGCGAATCAGGAGATCCCAAGAGAGCCAAAATTTGTAATGGGTGAAGGGAAGGCCGGGGACAGGCCTGACAGGCCGCTGGACTACGGCGACGACTACGACGACTACGCCTTCAAACGCAAGAGGAAGCTGTTCTCCGCGCCGCTCGCCACCGAGCCCGCCCCTCACAGGAAGAGGAAGAGGAGGGGCAAAGCCGGGCCGCAGGAGCCCCGGACGGGACCCGCCCCCCGCCCTGACACGGCTCAGGAGGCGGAGCCGCTCGCCAAAGTACGGAGCGGTGTAAAATCCGACAGGGGGGCGAGAGGCGGTCAGGTTCTCAGGTCGAGACTTTCAAAGCCCGACTCCGTCCTTCAAGATAAGGGCACCTTATTGGCCCAGAAGGTGCAGCGTGTGGGGGTGGTCAAATTGCCCGGTGTCACCGCCGACCAATCAAAGCGCCGCCTGGGGTCCAGTGCGCCAGTGACCACAGCTAAAGGGCCGAGCAGAATTAAAGGCCAGACCTCTCAACCGACCCTGACCCTGAAACAGACCCAGGCCACAGCTCCACCCGGCCAGGAAGTGACCACACGGGCGTTCTCGGTCTCCACGGGGACCCGTTTGGAGTGGCAGTTGAGAGGTAACGTGACCAGCCCACTGTTCAAAACGGGAGCCGCCGCTGCGAAGAGCCAGCCACGGAAAGGGGAGCGGAGAACTGGTCTCCGGGGAAACGAGGTGGACCCTGTAGCCAACCGGACTGCGCGGAGGGAAGAGGAGGCGGGGCCAGGCACCCAGGGAGCCAATGAGTCAGAAGCAGACTCTGACAGGTTGTGGACGCTGGGCAACGATTTGGAGGGGGACGGCGAGGGGGCGTTCGATGCCACCAAGCCGCCCATCTTCGACCAGGCGGTGAACTGGAGGCAGACCTTCGACGTGGAGCCCTTGGACTTCCACGCGCTGCGCTCGGACTGGATCGACCTGACGACGTCTGAACCTGTGGACGGAGCCCTGCGTGCGGAACGGCTTCATGAAAGCTCACCAGAGACCCGGGTAGTGCGATATTCAATTAGTGTACTCTGTTTGGATTAGAGCTCACGGAAATTCAAATGTTTAACTTGACCTATTTGCTTTCCCATCCTTTCTCTCTTCCCCTCTGCCCCTGTATTTCCTCTTATACTTCTATCTTCTCTCTCCTCCTCTCTCTCTTCCCTCTTCTCCTCCCTCTCTCTCTCTCCCCTCTCCCTCTCTCTCTCTCTCTCTCTCTCCCTCTCTCTCTCTCTCTCTCCTCTCTCTCACTCTCCCTCTCCTCTCTCTCTCTCTCTCTCTCTCTCTCCCCTCTCTCTCTCCCTCTCTCTCTCTCCCTCTCTCTCTCTCTCTCTCTCTCTCTCTCTCTGTGCCCAGGCGCTTCTCGCTGTCGCGGGTGGTGAACGTGGAGAAGCGGGCCGACGGCTCCCAGGGCAGCAGGTACTTCCTGGAGCTGGAGCTGCTGGAGGAGGGCGTGGGCCGGGTCCGCCTGTCCCGCTACATCTACGCCCTCCAGCGCCGCCGCCGGGGCCGGGGCCGGGGCCGGGGCCCTGGGGCCCGTCGAGGGGTCCCCCTCCAGCAGGAGCCGCTGCTCTGCACCCCCCTGGGCTTCTCCTGGGACCCCTCGGCCACCGTCCACTTCATCGTCCCAGGTCAGACCCCAGTGACGAGCCTAGCCCCTAAACAAAACCCCTCCTGCATGTACTGAAGCGTCCCGCCAAGTTTCTCCAGCAGGGGGAGACCAAGGGACTGCAACTGCAACTGTAACTGTAACTAACCGTAACTAAATGATCGGTTTTCTCAATTCATAAATTAACTTTGCTGTAAGAAAACAGAAGAGACCAAAGTGTAAGAGAACAGAAGCGACCGGGGTGACATAGCTCAGGACGTAAGAGCGGTTGTCTGGCAGTCGGAGGGTTGCCGGTTCGATCCCCGCCCTGGGCGTGTCGAAGTGTCCCTTAGCAAGACACCTAATCTCTAACTGTTCTGGTGAATGAGAGGCAGCAGTTAGTTTTTTTTTGGATAAAAGCGCTTTATAAACGCAGTCCAATTACCAAAGTTTGTTTTTGCAGTCAGTCATATGAAGAACACAATGTGAGTTAAAGGCTGTAATCGGGGGTTGTGTTTTTGGGTGCTCAGTGAAGAACCAGGCCCGGTGGGTTCAGCAGTTCATCACGGACATGGAGCGGCTGTACAGAGACACCGGGGACAGCAACTTCAACATCATCATCACGGACTACAGCAGCACGGACATGGATGTGGAGGAGGTGCTCAAGACCTCTGCTCTGCCCAGGTACGCCCGGCCCCCCCTCCTGCCACCCCAACACCCCACCACCCTGCCACCCCACCAACCTGCCACACTTTTGCCACACCGCAACACCAGTGATATCCAGTCATTAGGCTCTCCTCAGTCCCTCAGCATAGGAGAGTCGCTTTCTTTGCAGACAGCCCCCTGTTGGCATGGGGGGAGGATCTGTTTCTCATGAGAGCGATGCGGGGCCCCTGTAGTGCAGTGTGGGGTGGGGGGGTATGGGGGGTGTGGGGGGGTGTTTGGGGGGGGGGGCTGTCAGTCAGCCCTCTGTCAGCAGGGTTTAGAGTCAGCAGTGCCGACGCTAAGCCTGTCCTTGCCGCGCTGCCAGCCGGGCGGGAGAGGCTGCTGTGGAATTCGTCCCTTTAGAGGAAAGCCCGTCGTCTGTCAGCGGAGCGCAAGGTCACCGCGCCCGCCGATGACAGAGGGGATAAACGAGGGGGCGGAGCCTGGCCCACGGGGGAGGGTATAAATACAGCGCAGCGCAGCGGCTCCCTGTTAGCATTAGCGCTGTCTGTTCACTGCAGCACTCACAGGTCATCACACACCCACACATATACACATATACATACACACACACGCATATACATACACACACACAAACAGATCTGTAATGAAGCTCACACACACACACGGGCACACAAATATTTCTGTAATGAGGCTTACACACACACACACACACGCTTACAAATACACAGAAATTATGATGCACATACACAAGCTTCTTCTAAGGCATCCAGCCCCTGCACACGGTGGCTATAATCTGTGCTGCATGTGTTTCTCCAGGTACCAGTACCTGAAGCTGAATGGGAACTTTGAGCGGTCGGCAGGGCTACAGGCTGGAGTCGACCTCATCACTGTGAGTCCCTTCACTGAGACCATGTGACCTGCCACATTCCATCGACCCTACTGGGTCAACTCAGATACAAGACCCATCACAGGGCACCAGCAACCCCTTCAAACATTCAAAATGATAAACCTCCCATATAAACCAGCGTACGCTGGAAAGAAGAGGCTCGCTCTTCTTTCTGTCTTTGTAGCGTTTCTATGTGAATTTACATTTTGGAGGATATTACTGTACATGAGTGAAGATATTATATAAGGAAACAGGAACTAAGATTTCAAAAAGCATACGATCACTGCCTTTAACATTATGCATAAGTAGCACAAAGACACACCTGCACTGTCAAATGACATGTTATAGCTAAATGATAGAAGTGTGTCCAGGTAAAATTAATAAATTCATTAAAAAAATTTTATTTGACAATAGCTCAGCAGCCTATATGGTTACACTGTTATTGTCTAGTTAAGAGGAGCTTTGTCACTTCTCTCCTTCACCTGTTATAAGTATAAATAGATATGAAAATAAAAATATAAATAGATTCATACGTACTTCCCAGATATGCGCCCTGAATATTCAAAAGATTATGCAACTTGTGCAGAGCCATCATTTATTTTTGAATAGCCTCTGTTGCCATCTATTTCAAAAATAAAGAGGCATGTTCTTTAAAAACATATATAATCAGTCCAGATAATTCTTCAAATGTTTTCTGCTAAATGTCATTTTATTGAAAAGTAACTGAACTGGGTTAATGTATTCTGGTTTGTCTGAGTTTTGTAGAGGATTCTTATTGTGTGTGGAAGTTCACATCAGATGTGTACGTAATGAAGAGTGATTTGGCACTATGCACAGAATGCTTTTTGACCGCTGTTGTGTATGCCGTCTCCCAGGACGACCACAGCATCGTGTTTCTGTGCGACCTGCACATCCACTTCCCCCCATTCATCATTGACAGCGTACGCAAGCACTGTGTGGAGGGCAGGATGGCCTTCGCCCCCATCGTAATGAGACTGGACTGTGGAGCCACTCCACGCGAGCCCAAGGGTACACTATCACCACACACATACACACATCAGCACTCACACACACATGCACACACGCAGAGGGAAATATGTACACACACACACACACACACACACACAAACAGACTCACTCTCACACACACACACGGAAAGACTCACTCACGCACAAGCACACACACACACACACGGGGGGGAGATTGTTTACAAACACGACACACTCAGCACTCACACACACTGCCACACACAAGAAATATGTCCACTACACCACACACACATGCACACACGCAGAGGGAAATATGTTTACACACACACACACACATCAGCACTCACACACACATGCACACACACAGAGGGAAATATGTTTACACACACACACACATCAGCACTCACACACACATGCACACACGCAGAGGGAAATATGTTTACACACACACACACACACACACACACACAAACAGACTCACTCTCACACACACACACACGGAAAGACTCACTCACGCACAAGCACACACACACACACAAGGCTGAGTGCAGTCTCTTCCTGCAGGATTCTGGGAGGTGAATGGCTTCGGGCTGCTGGGGATCTATAAGTCAGACCTGGATGCGGCAGGAGGGATGAACACCCGAGACTTCAGGGACCGCTGGGGTGGGGAGGACTGGGAGCTCCTGGACAGGTCAGCTATCAATCAATCAATCAATCAATCAGCAGTCAGAATACCACTCAAACAAGAACTGTTTCAGCCAATGTGTGGACAGAGGTTATACTTAATTCAAATACTACATGTGTTTACTAAATGTGAAAATGTGAATGAAGTTTTTATAGTGAAAGTGTGATTTAGAGGAGCAGAATGAGAGAGATAGTAAAGCATCTTGTAAGTTTAGTTTGTATCCACTGTCTCCATGACGATGTGCAAAGGTAAGAGCTGTGCCTGATGACTGGCAGGTGAACCGTGTCCCCGCTTCTTCCCCAGGATCCTGCAGGCCGGGCTGGAGGTGGAGAGGATCCACCTGCGGAACTTCATGCACCACTACCACTCCAAACGGGGCATGTGGAACAGGCAGCCGCTCAAGGCCACGTAACCGCGGAAACAGAGGAGGGCTTGCGCGGCCCTCCATTGGCTCGGGCACTTTAGTTACCCCTGGCAACGTGTCATGGTGTCGTGTGGGGGGCGGGGTTACAAGGAAGCAGAAGGAAGTCATGTCCCCTGGTCAAGTGTTTTAACAGCAAAGGTGTGGTAGAGCTTTAGCAGGCCTTTTCCTGCTAACTTAACTTAACTTAAACCCCTTGAGGTTTTGCTCATAGTGTTGATACCATCAGATGGACGAAGGCGATGGACAGCGGAAATTAGGCTGAAACAAGATGAGCGTCGAACGGCCGAAGTAAACAGGATATTTCACTGTAACTCTCATGGAGTGACGCGTGGTCTTTAAGGACAGTGCTGGTCAGGGATATGCTTCAGTGTTATCTGGAGCTGACAGAGCCTCCTGAGAGACAGGCTGGAAAAGCAAGGAAGCAATGGCTCCTCTGTATACTTCATACTGGTCTGGAGGCGTAGTTTTAAAGGGGATTTTAAAAATGATTTTTTAAAATAAAGTATTTGTTGCGCTTCAGTGACATTATCCTTTCCCATCAGTGAGCAGAACAAAGTCACTGTCAATCATGTTTTAATATTTCACTGAGACAAATACCTGTTGCCTGTTGTTTTCTAAAACATTTTTTTTCATTTGTGGCAGTTGCTATTAACTGGACTGGAAGCATGCTTGTCTGTCTTACGTTGGAATATTTATTTCAGTGACTCATTTTTTTGCTGATGGCTTTTCAAATGTCTTTATTTTTTTGTTTTTCTATTTTTTATGAGAAGAAAAACACATTAATTTATATAAATGTTTTTTTTTTTCCAATTGAACTTCCTGGTTGATGTCATCCACGTATTTATTATTTGATGATCAATGTATTTATTAATTTTCCTTTGATCTTGAAACCTGTGTTCTTACCTTATTCATTTCTGTATGCATTCATGGGCCAGTTTTGTGGATACAGATTAATCCTAGATTTAGTCCTGGAGTAAATTCAATCTTGAATGGAGATGCTGTATACCAAACGCAATTGAGTCCAGGACTAGGCTTAATCTGTGTCTGTGAGACCAGCCCTATATGTTTCTGGGTGCTGTTGCTGTGTGCCTCAGCTGTGAGGTCATTGCAGTTATCAAACTGTTTCATTACTTGAGGTGCTGGTGAGGGGATGAATGTACCCTCTGTGTAAAATAATTATGATTGGAGGTGGATGGGGGGGTTGGGGGGACAGCCCTGTTTTTAATGTTGCTTTTCACTTTGGAGTTGTTGATCAATTTCATAGCTGAAGTCGGACGAGGCGATCCTGAAATCACACCTCCATTTCGGACACTTTGAAAGCCTTAACTGCACTCCTTGATTTATGTAAGAAAACATAAAATAAGAATAATTGCGTTTTTAAGACCGAAGATAGCGTTTGCAAATGTCTCTCCACACTGCAAATGAATGCAAGCCTTATTTAAAGCAGTTAAAGGGTGAAATGTGTGCCTTTTAAAATATCAGGACAGGTTTATACCGGTAGATATATTACATACAACAGTCACAATCACGTAACAGACTTGTTACAGCTTCTGTGCTGTGCCTTTCACGTGCTTGTGGAACTTCAACGTCAAAAACAAGAAATTGTTGCTTTTGTAGTTTTTGTGTGGAAATATATAGTAAGCTTAAGCTTGCTGTGAAATATCTTCTGCACAGACAGTTGAACTGACTCGTTGCACTCCACAGAGTGAGCCGCATGCACTCAAACAAACCAAACCTACTGAGGTGCATTTCCAGGGGACCTCTCTCTTTTTATACATTCCTTGAATACTAACTACTTGTCAGTCACATGACAAACACAAAAATGTCTTTTCGTGGTGCATTTATAGCTGTGCAAAGGTGCATCTTAAAAGTCAATGACAAGTCATGTCCCTGCAATTTTCAAATGAGTTAGAATCCTTTAGGATGCTGTTTTAGGATCCCCTTAGTGATGTGTCTCGGTTGTTGTTTTTTAAGGACAGGTCATTTCAGCAGTCTAGGTTTATGTGGGTTGTGGAGTTGACAAATGGGGGAAAATATCATTCTATATGATGCATTTACATTGAAATTCATAAATCACACTGATTCAACACTACAGTGCACACATTGCGGTTTTCTTATACATTAAAAACTTAATTTTGTAGCTGTGGTCAGAGGTTTACCTGTCCATCTGACCAGGGAAATGCGATGAAGAAAATGTTTTATTAAATCAATCATCTTCTCAACCAAGCAGTCTGTGTGTTCAAGTGCTGCATAGGCATGAAGGACGGGATCAAATGGAACTCATTTTATGGCTGTCTGGAGTGTTAGGAATGGATATAGGGTAGGATAGTGCACTGTAAATCAAAGTGGACTTTCTATAATAATAACCTCTGTTTTTGTCTAAAAAGATCGAAGCATCTCACTTTATGGGGTTTGCGTATACTGTGTGAGAGCTGTTATCTTGCTCCAATTCAGGGATGGTGCACCTGTTGAGAAAAATTGTCTTCTCTGTTCATGACATTTGATTTCTGTGAAATTGATGTATTTATGTGCGGCTGTGTTTTATCCAAATGGTTCTTTTTTCCCATAAAAGAGTTCCCTGTGAGTATTTCCTCTCTTTTCATTTTTTTTATAGCTATCTTTCTTTTTTATGTTCAAATCTTTTTTTATTTTTATGACGAACAGGCCAATTCTGTGCGGCAAGTTGGCAGTTGGCAAGTTGGTGCGGGTCACGGTCGGTCCAGTTACTGGGCCTTTCTTGTATTTTTGGAGGACAGCTGCACAAGGTGGCTGTCGGAGAGATCCACCTGAGCACCTGCGAGAGTGCAGCGTGACACGGGTTCCCCGACTGTCCAAGAGTCAGCCATTTCCAGGCGGATGCGATTAGAGCAGAAATTCACCAGGGGAAAAAAAAGTAAAGGTACTTTTATTTCTCTGACCGAGTGTTGCTGGGCCTGCTCATGACATGTCTATTTCAGAACGTTTATTGCCCCCCCATGACTGTGTTCAGCAGATACAATAACAGGAGTATCACACCGTACACCGCGCTCTTCATAGAATTCCGTGGTGTCCACGCGCTCGTAACGATCCGTATTTAAAACATGGACCCCGACACTGAACACCGGCGGGGGGGTCAGACGCCTGACGCGCGCGGACCTGTCTGTCTGAGCGCCGCCGCCAAACGATGGCGGTCCCGCGCCCCCCCCCGCCCCCTCCCCGCGCTATTGTTGGCCCCCCGATTGCCGCATGCCTCAGATGGCGCTGCCGTGGCGACAGCTGCTCGACCTTCGTGCGCCTAAAAGGAAACGCATGGCAGCGCATCGCGTGTTCGTAGCCAGGTCCGAATTCAATACCATATAAAACAACACTAAACATGATGCCTGGGCTGGGCTGGGCTGGGATGGGGGGGGGGTGGTCCACAATGAAGGTGTGATATTATCGTTTATTATTAAGGTTGACTGGGGGGCTGGGTTGTGTCTAATTTTCAAAAATTCCTTAAAAACGACCTGGATAATTCAGCCACATTTTGTATTTTCCTGTTTTTTCAAATTTGGCATATAAGCATTAACAGAAAAATGTACACAGTGTTGTAGGCTGTTTTCTTATGCTCAATGGAGCATTTTTCTTGTTCTCGAGGCTTGTACTCACTGCTTACAGATGTAGCATACTGTATATAGTAACACATTTTTGATAAATGAAAAAGAGCTTATTGGAATATATTGTGTGTTCTAACCTGTCTACAGTTTACATTTCTAATATGCAACGGGGGAGTGAGATATTTGATATTTGAGTGCACTTGACCACAAAGCACAAGAGTAACGTCAAGGCTTTTAACTTTTATGTATTTATTAGTAGATGAGAACAATCTCTGGCAATGTATTGCTCCATTTTTTCTTAAAAGTTTAAGAATAAAAAAATATGAAGAAACTAAAAATAAAAAGTGCTTTTATGAAGAAAAAAAATTCATCAACTGACTACGTTAAGATGATATTGCTATATTGAGGGAGTAGCTCATGCCTAATGATGGCAGGTACTGTTACACACCTGAACTCAGGTATGCCAATCAGGTGAGGGTGAGGGTGAGGTGGTGAGCATAAATAAGTATGTCTGCAAAAAAAAAATTCTATTCAAATCTTTCTGTGCTGTGCTTTGTGTTTGAGTCACACAGTTTAGAAAAATAGAAACTATTTTTTAAAAATCTTTAAGCATTTGTTTGAATAGAGATGCAATTTCTCTTGGTGGACATACTACCTGTGTAAATTAACTATAACTAAAGAGGTAGGTTCTGTGGAACTAGTGCATCCTCCCCCCATTGCTGTTCCACAATGCTTCCAACTGTGAAAACGTAGGTGTTGCTTTCCACCAGATTTGGCTACAACCAAAACATTAAACCACCATAATCACATTCACGTGTGCCAGCGAGTTCAAATATCCCCCATTTGCCAAACTGCTGTGATATTGCTTTCCAGACATCCAAAGTCCAACGTTCAAAAAATCAAAAAGAAATACAGCACGTATGCCGACATTGTGCACCTGCATGTTCGTAACATACTGTCTACCTCTGTAGTTACAGTGTGTTTACGCAGGTATTAGAGGCGCTTAATGCAAATGGGACTAAATACTGTAAAGCAGTCCACAGGGCTTCATCAATCTTTTATTGTCCATTAAGACTGTCAGCCACGGGTGAGTTACTCTGCAGCTGGAGCTGCGAGGCCTAATCTGCTCACATGCAGTTTTAACGTCTCCCTCCTTCAGTTATCTCTCCATGGGGATCCACACTCCGTCACACCTGTAATACGCTACAGTAGAACCCCGAAGATGTGAGGCTCAGGTGCATGCTGACTGATCATTTTGGCCTCGGTGTAAACAGTGTATCAAAACTGGAAGAGGCATGTGTACATGTGCCTTAACAAGCTCCTTATCACACATGACAAAAAGGTCGGTATTAAAGAGAAGTGAAGCACACTTTCCATGCTCGTAACATTGCCAGAATTAAACACAGGAGCATTTCCTGGGATTATTTCTGAACAGAAAACAACGTGGGGAAGCTGGCAGTCTTAAGGCTAGAACAAAATGAAACAGTTAAAACAAGATAGCACGTCATTGAAAAGGAAGCCAAAGACGTTAGAAAGCCGAAACAATGCTAATTACCTCCGGTTTGATTGTTGCTTTTTAACTTAAAGGTTTCAGGTTTAAGGCTACAGTAATGTTCCAGATGTCCAATTGATCCTCACATCCAACGCATCTCAGAGGTTCTACTGTACATTATCAGCACAGAGCTCCGCACGAATGAAAAGCCATCCTAGGTTGCACTAAGAGAAATAAAAGCTTCAGGGAAAGCTTCCTGTTGGACACATCAAACATTATAAAACCGGTTTCTTTGCAGTATGCTGGGGCGAGTAAAAGAAAGTATCTTCCCGTCAATTATGTTGCAAACACTTTGATTGGGGTTTGTCCCGAAAAACATAAATGGATCTCAAGCATCAATTAGACACACATGTCATGATAACCAAGAAATTTGCCGCATGCTACAATGTTCAGTGTTAACTCAAACCTAAACAGAGTTTATATGAGCACAACAGGGATGACATTCATACTATCAGACTGAAATGCACTCTGCCTGGGCTGATTTAACACTGAACACCTTACTGCGTACAGGACAGTGTTTTAGGAAACGGCCAGAGGTGCCCTGCTGTCGTCATGCAATGGTTCTGTGTGGAGCGTTTTCTCTCTCTCTCTCTCTCTCTCTCTCTCTCTCTCTCTCCAGGTGAAGCGCAAACTCCCCACAGTCCTCTCGGGGCTTCTTCAGTCTCTCTGCCGCACCCCCCCCCTCTCCCCCCCCCCCCCCCCCCCCCCCCGGCTCCAGGGTTGCCGTGGCGCTCACTGGCCTGCGCCACCGGCCGCGTCGAACATCTTCTTCCTGCCCTCCATGCCAGACATGGCCTCCACGTTCTTACGCCAGTCCCCGACCTCGGTGGTCAGCACCTGGCAGACGAGAGGGAACGACCCCAGAGGCCGCCGGTCAGTCATCGCCTCGGTAACGCATACCTGTCTCTCTTTAGCAGCCTCAGGAAGCTCCAAAGGGGCAAGAGCGCGCCAAGCCCCTGCAGGCTGCGTATGTGAAGTGGGCCGGAGGCTTGTTGGGGTAGTGTTTATTACATGAGATACAGATAGCATAATTATTTTTACACGATTATGAAGTGGTATACCAATATATACTAAATGGATTATAAAAGCAACAGTGTATACGTTATAAAACTATATATTTAGTATTATATATCAATATATCAAACCCAGCAATATTAAATATTCCATTACATTTGCAAAATAAAGCACATCATTTCTGGTATGAGTGTGGTATGTCTGTCTGACTGAATGTTATGGTTGCAGCAGTCTTCTTCTGTGGTGTAGCGCAGCAAGCTAACTCTCACCTTCTCCTGCTTGATGTCCTCCTTTTTGACGGACTTGAGGTTGGCGCGCAGGTCCATGGAGCCCTTGTGTTTGGAGCCCAGCAGGGCGCGCATCATCTCGTCTGCAGACACGCGCACCTTCCTCAGGGCCGGCTTCTTGAACTTGCCCCCCAGGTCCTGGACCTTCAGCTTCAGCTCGTGGATCTGCAATGTGTCACGGCCGCGAGTCAGAGACACCTCACGAGTCACGGAAATGAGTCAGGGTCTCGTGAGTCAGGACAATTAGTCTGAGCCGCAAGTCGGAGCCACAAGAGTTACAGCAATGAGTCTGAGTCACAAGTCAGAGCCACACGAGTTACAGAAATGAATCTGAGTCAGGTCAGAGCCACATGAGTTACAGCAATGAATCTGAGTCAGGAGTCAGAGCCACATGAGTTACAGCAATGAATCTGAGTCAGGAGTCATAGCTATGAATTAGAACAGGGGTGTCCAATCTAATCCAAAAATGGCTGGTGTGGGTGCACGTTTCTGTTTAACCCACACCAGCTCACGGTGTGCTGGATTAAACTGAATGCATACGCACATCTCGGTTGTTCTTGATGACTTTCGCTTCACAGTCATAACGCTCCTCGTCCACAACATCAATTTTGTGATGGAGCTGCTTGCAGAGACTCTGTTGGAAGAAATACATCAAAGAATTACAAATAAGTAAAATAAATTATAAGCACTTTATGACTCCTTTCTTTCAAAAAATAACTGATTAAAGTGTGCACAATGTACAAGATGGCGATGCACAAGTTTGAGACAGAAGCCTTTTTGGAGTGTGAGTTTGAATGATCATTTCCAAGCAGTCTTGGAAGTTAAAATAAGCACGTAGTCTCAAACAGTCGTTGGAACGGTGGCATTATTTCAATTTTCAGCCAGTATTCAGAGCAGAGAAGCACCTGCAGCTCGTCCATTGAGAGTCCAGACATCTGCAGAGGGGCCATTTTCTCACCCAGATACCGCACTTTCTCTTCGTCCCGGTCCATCGTCTCCTTCTCCAGCTCCTCCATGGCCTTGGACAGGAGCAGGATCTGGGGGGGGGGGGGGAACAGACAGCAGAGAGCTTTGGGGTGAGCGGTCCGCACAGAACAACCACTTTCAGCTCAGCCGGAAGCCATTTTGAGGAAAACATCATGACCATGGGAACAGCTTCAAACTGCCGGACTGATCGTACCTTTAGGGACAGCTTCCGGGAGGCCGTAATTTTTGACTTGGGCTGTTAAATTGAAAAAGAAAACAATGTCAATTTTTGTGTAAATTGATAAGTGATATCGCTTAAACCAATGCCTTTTTTTTAAAATGGCCTTTCGTGTGTGACCATAATACCAAAGCATAATGATACATGCTGCATCACATGACCTCATATTTCTGAACAGATATGTAACTATTTCACATGGGACAATTTTAATTTTAATATTCTAAGTTGGTGAATGGTATATCATAACTTTATGTTAAATTTGGACCCTTGTGTTATGTAATTTAACCTTTTTTATTACAAGAACAATTGGCCTAGCCAGGGTTTGTGATCATAATTAGAATTCTAACGCTTGGACTTACATTGTACAGCGGGCAAAATCATGGCAGTGTGACAACACTTGGTTGTACTAGTCTCAAGAATCGTACATTGAAACACTGCTACAACATAACCTTTTGTAAATGGGCCAAACAATTCATATTGTCTTTATGCAAGTTAAAAATACCACAAAATTAAACGTGCAAACGAAGGTACCTTCACGTGGGGCGGCATTTTTCCCGATGTGCTGTGTTCCTGTCAGGACAGTACCACAGAGAACATGACATGTCTTCATCCACACAGGCTGTGACTAACTGGCTAATCATAATGGCTGAACTGGGCTCTGCTGTAAAGTACCAATTTGACATTAAGAACAATGGCACTCTTCACTGTGGTAATGTTATTAAGCTTGATTAATATGGGCTCCACTCAGTTATTAAAGGCCAGCGAAGAAGCACCATTTGTCATTTAGGCTCTCTCCCTTTTTCGACAACAACAGTCCCTGATTACATAAAGCTGTTGACCTTTTCAGTAATACAGCAGGAGGATAATTATAAGTGGGCTGCTGTTCCGAATGTCTCTGACACATTTAATACAGTGCTTTAAATATTTTCTTCCATAAAGGGCTGAATACATTCAGTGCCTTGGTCATTGCTCTAAATATATATGCACACGGAATCTTACCTCGCTGCGATATCTATTCGGAAGACAGAGACAGGGGGGCAACCATAAAAACAGGAGAGCAGAGAACAAAATGAGTACATCTATAAGATCAGGGACAGGCTGGGATGTATTTCTGTGAATAGTGTGAGTAGAGTTAGTGATAAGGAATCATCAACGTCATTCATTTTCATTGTATTGTACTTGACAGGATCCGAAACATGAAACACATCTTCATAAAGTTTTAAACACTTCAAAAACCATTGCTGAGTAATAACAATTTTGATTAAAATGAGGTGACAGATCTTTGGACTGCATTACTCCATTGTTGAAATGGGACCAATGACATTTTATTTGATATCCTTTTGAACACTTGCTGGGTTAGATACATTCCAAAGAGCATAAAAGTAAAAACTGAAATAAAAACAGTATTTCAAAAGAATCATCATCAAGCTGTTGCACTAAAAACGCCATCCTCTCCATAAGAATTACAAATACAAATCTCATTCCTGTGTAGTTTTTTTCTGGGTTTAACTGACGCAGAGCACTAAATCTGATCAAAAACTGAAAAACAAAGCTCTCTTTGAAATCTATTTTTACATGACTGAATCTGAATCAAATACCATCTCATCTGCCAACGCAACATCTTTCAAGCAAAATATAGGGTACACGCATTTTTTTCCACACACATTTATGGACAGACAAAACCGCACACAACCACTTATATTGCCACTGCTTCTCATTGATATCACAGGTTTCACTTCACAATTGACAATGCAAACTCAAGTTATGTAAATATATATATATATATATATATATATTAAAAACAACTAAATGTTAGCATCTCAGAATATTATGCAAGCAGGAAATATTAAGATAACTGAAACTAGAAAACATTACCTGAGTTACTTTGTGAGATGACTACTGTCCTATAACAAGAGAGGGCTGTAACAATGGGCTTTTATGTCAGCACAGCAGCTGGAAAATAAATATAGCACAAACGGTATGACTTGTTGCCAGGGATGAAATATTACCCCCTGTGACATTGCAGTGGAATAGACTGATTTAATAATAAATCATGACACCTACTAGGGGCAGTTAGTGGAAAATATTTTTTCATTAAACTCCTGACTTATTCCTGGGCTTTCCTGACAAAAACGTGTCCAAGAAATGTTTAATGAAAGCTTAACGATGAATGAAAGTTCATGCAATGGAGAAACGTACAATATCATTAAGTATGTCTTTGAGTGGAATTAAATATGATATAATGGACAGACGTTGTTTCTGAATCACCACTGTGACATGGTGAATTTGACGGCAAACTGCATGGACAGCACGCATGCCACAAATATAAACCAGTATATTATTTTATTTTTTATCTCCTTGAGGATATTCATATACAGAGTGACTTACGAACCTTACACTTTCACATATATCTTTATAAGCTTGGATATTTTCCAACAGAATTCTAGTTACCATAATTCCTTAATGGTACAATGGCCATACCTGAACAGAGACTCCTGTCACTTTCTATTTACATCTTCAGCTACAAACATGTTCAGTTACTAATTCTAGTTACGAACTAGAATTGTGTCATTGAATAAGTAACTCAGTTTAAGTGCTGGAAACTCAGTTTAAACACAGATAAAGTGTTATTGGGAACATCCAGCTTAAAGCCCCAATGAACTTCCCAATCTTAAAAATAATGCACCACTGAAAGGTACATTTGACATTATGCCGAACTGTCATCAACATTTTTAAAACTCATTAAGATTATCTCTCAAGCAGTTCCAAGGACTCATTTTGACCGAGAACTTCAATGGACAAACAACATTCCAACACAAACAGGTGGGTGAAAGTCAATATTGTGACATGCAATTATATTAGGCAGTACCCAAACTCTGAGTTGTCCCTATTCATCATTGGTTGTATTTTCATGTCACGGATCCAATAACTTAGACGTAACTCGAATCAACTGAATTAGCACTAGGAAAATATGCCTTGAGGGTCTTTGAGAACATATTCAAGTTAATCTCCTCATTAACATGTTTGAGGTTGAGTGTAATTTAACAATTTGAAGTTTATTATTCTTAGAAATAACCAGCTTTTTTCATATAAAGCAACTTTGCTGGCTCTGCTGCTTCCAGAAACAAACTACATTTAAAAAAATCGTATCAACATAGTTCATTTTGATTCCAATAGACTAATTAGCCAGAATTTTGTTCTGCTGTAGATAATCGTTATGTGTTATTTTGTGTTACAGTTAGATTTATCATATCTTGACATTTACTGTGTATACAAATTGAAAAATAAGAATGTGGTAAGAGCATTTCTGTGAAACCTAAGGAGAGATATTTGCTCAAACAGAAAATTAGATGAAGACACAGCTGGCACATTTAAATGGCTATGAAAACTGAAATGTGCATTGTCTCTGTTAAATAGATTCAAATATGATAGACGATACCTGTGGATTCACATTCTTACAAGAACAGCTCTTGTGTAATCGCTGGATCAGATAAAAAAGCCCATTCCGTAGGTAAATGTCATTCCTATTGTCAGCACCTGACATTAAAATAGCCCCCACCTCAAGTTTCTCTGTCATACTGATTGAAAATGATATTCCTTGTATCATCAAAGCAGGCCAACCTTTAATGACCATAGCACATTGCAGTAGCTATATAAACAGGAGTATTTGATAGCACACGCCAATGTTTGGTGTGCGTAAACAGACGGCGTGAAGAGTAACGGTTTTACACGATGGAACTTGAGAAACGAAAAAGGACCCTCTTTCCTTTCCTTTCATAGTACCTCTCTCTTGTGTTTACTGAATGTGAAACAGCTGACGTGGGTTTACCCTCTGCCAGGCCGGCTTAAAACGCCAATGTAACCTTGATATTGGCAGCTGGAGTCTGGGTCAAACCAGGTTCCACGGATAGCAGAAATGCCTGGTGTGCACAGCCTCACAGACTAAATATATCGGCCTATATTAGCACATTTCCTCCTAAGGCAGACTAACAGTGAGGCCGATCCAGGAGTCTGGCATTTCATTTGGACAAATCCACCCAGCAAAAGGAGGCTCGGTTGCCACAAGTCTATTTTAAGGGCACCCTAAATCTCAACTCTCTGGGGGACCCCCTTTGGTCCAGGGTCCCTAATCCAGCTTTTCTGATGCGTTTAAAAATAACTCGCATTGAATGCATCGCAGTTTCTCTACACTTTCGTGCAATTGTAGCTGTTTGAATTTATTTATTTTTATTTAACTAGGGATACCCTGTTGATTTTGCAATCTTCCAAGGGGGACCTCATAAAGACAATTGGCAGAAACAAAGATGAGCATGTAAATCAGAACATGCTTTACTAATGGCGAAGGCCTACGGTTCCAAATGCAGACATCATCACCTGCTACCCGTTAAACAAATGCGGTCAATTATTTTGGATTACAGTGGTCAAATTTAAATTGATTTTTTACTCGTAAAACATTGTTAAGATATAAAAGATATCTGTGTGTGATACTATATGCAAAGTCATGGATGGCCACTGTAAACTAAGTGACAGTATAACTAAGCGTCAGTAATCAGTTTTGACCCACTGAATGCACGTAAAATAACACGACACTTGGCATGCTTAAGGATTGAGCTCTCTGCTAATTTACTGTTCTTCAGACGGCTTAAATATCATGTTGTACCACTTCAAGGCGTGATAACTGAGACTGCTTAGGTTACTTAAATAAAAAACAAAGATTCTTCTCTGCCCTGCCAGAAACCTTAAGCCATGATGGCACATCAGGGGGTTTACAATTTAGATCATGGATTGTTGCAATCCATTACGCATTAAGTTTCCCAGGTTATTTTATGAAAGCGTTTTAAAAAAAGGACTATCACACATACTATCTGAAGAAATTATATTTGGTCAATTGCGAGAGGTTCTTCTTAACATAATGGAACTCCTTGGCCAATTTGACGTCTGGCTTGTCATTCAACTTACATTTTAACATTTTGAACGAAAAAGAAAATAAGACAGCGGAAGTAATACATATTCTCCCGGAAGTTATTGGTTTTTTAATTGACATTCAACGCTACCGTTGGTGGTGTTGCCAGCGCAGTGCGCCGCGCGACTCTCAGGTAGTGTGAGAGAAGGATTACCTGATTATTTCCCACAAATTTACGTTGATTTATCTTGCTAGCTATGTTTCATAGTTTGAGAAAACACATTGAAATAAGCTCGTAAATCGTTATACCATGTAGCAAAAAACTGGTTAATACATTACGAAACCGTCTGATAAACTGAAGATCCACCTTTTCACATTCATGTTATGGGCAAGAAGAAGAGGTCAAGCGGACAGTGTCAATAATGTACGGTTGAAGCGAAGCTTCTTGCGGATATCTTGTGTGACATAGTTTCAGGTAGTAATATTTTGAATGACATTTCATTTATTTAATTAACGAGCTACCTGTTCGTGTGTTTGTTTGTTTAGCTAGGCAGCTAACGGTGCCATTACTTTTATTTAGCTATCTTGCTAGCTAACGTTAGCTAGCACGAGCTAGTAACTTAGGCGACAAATGTTCTTCGCGGCAGGCCCTTCCCACCTTAGAGCGCGAGCTACGGTAGCCAACACAAACTGCAGTTCAGTGCGATTTCGGCTTTTCCCCTTATCTTAACATTAGGTCTTAATTACAATATGCATGGGTATCTAATTAGGAACTGCTATGAACCCATGTGCAACGAGTGACAAATGTACTATATTCTGCGGCAAGCTAGAACCCTAGCGTGTTGTTTGCTCGCAAGTGTTAGCTAGCACTTTCTGTCAGGAGACCGAGACTGCTCATTTCGATAATGCTGTATACCGTTGCTCTTTTTACTTGCTTGCTAATGAATTGTAACGTGTAACATTTTCGTATTTTTTATTTGGTATTTTTTACGTGAGCTACAAATGGTGTCGCATGTTTTGGTTGCTAGCTAACGTTAGATAGTTAGCAAAAGATGATGCTTTGACTGCAGAAAATGTAGCTTAGCTACTTGCGCTAATTGCGTCTGTCAAAAACATCTGTGAGGCACCCACGTGCTCCTGTGTTGTCAAGACACCGATTCCTGGATATTAATTAATTCAGCGCTAACGTCCCGTGTAATGCACCTGTAACATCAAGGCACGTATGACTGCAACGCAAGAGTGTCAGTTAAATGTCAAAATTTAAATGCACCTGTGCAAGACAACTAGTTCGCAGCTACAAGACAAGACGCCGGTAAGATGTTAACTTCGAGAACGCACGGCTAATTAATTGCGCACATCTTGCCGTGTCATAAATCTAATAAATCATAAATCTAAAATGCTCTTTTCCCTTTTTCTGTGACCTTATCGACGGTAGTAACCATGCCGGGGAAACTGAAGGCCAAGATTGTGGCTGGGCGTCATTTGCCCGTTATGGACAGAGCAAGTGACCTGACAGACGCGTTCGTTGAGGTGAGTGTATCTAAGCGTCGCATCCTTTTTTCAAAGCAGTTTAACAACCATCATCTTCTTGGTAGCGCCTTGTTTTTTTGCACAGGTAAAGTACAATCTTGCTTTCTGCAGGTAAAATTTGGAACCACAACCTTTAAAACCGACGTGTACCCAAAATCCCTTAACCCACAGTGGAACTCGGAGTGGTTCAAATTTGAGGTAAGTAATCTCATTCTTTCTGTTATTCCTATGTAGTAATACACTTTCCATTTGACATAGGTTTGAGGTAAAGTTTTTATAATGTGCTTCAGAGCCATCTTTTGTTGCATTTTCTCTGACTTTTTTGGATCATCATTTATAAAACAGTTGGTGAGAGCTTTAATTTTGCGTAAGGCATTTACTTGGACTACAGATCCAAATTAGTTCAAAGATTGTTGGCAAAAAAAAAAAAAATGTGTGGCACAACTTAGTATTTGTGCTTTGGCCATTTAGATGTGCAGTTTCTGATTGGTAAATGCAGAAAAAAGCAGTGAAATATTTGCCATTGAAACTGTGCAATCCAGGTGGATGATGAAGACTTGCAAGACGAGCCGTTGCAGATTACAGTGCTGGACCACGATACGTACAGTGCTAATGATGCCATAGGCAAGGTCTACATAGACATAGACCCTCTGCTATCGAACGAAGCTGCTACAGTCATCTCTGGGTGGTTCCCCATTTATGACACTATACACGGTGAGTGCAGTCTAACAAAATAACTAATTTAATGTACTGTACATGTCAGTGTGTTTACTGAAGGTGTTTTTGTATTGTGGATTTTTAGGCCTATATCCTGTTATATTGTCCTTTGGAAATGTCTTTGGGAATCTTGTTTCAAAAGCCCAGCATAAATGAAATTCATTGTTATTATTATCTTTTAATTTTTTTAAATTCGTTCCTTACATATGTGAAGTTAGTGTCATATTCATATTTGATTTTGTTAGAACAAATCCCTTAGCAGTGTTCCAGTTCATGTTCTAGAACGCGGTATGAATCTGTGTTTGGGTTCTGGAGGTGTGGAGCGTGCTCTCACGGCAGTTTGTTTTGACCATGTAAAAGGTATCCGTGGGGAGATTAATGTTCTTGTGAAGGTGGATCTCTTCAACGACCTGAACCGCTTCCGCCAATCGTCCTGCGGAGTCAAATTCCTCTGCAGTGAGTCTGAATTCATTTTCCCCTGGCTGCCTCTACCACAAGGATGAATGTGTCACTCTAATGCGATGTGCGGTTCCTGTTTTATTAATATATTTTTATGGTTGTTATTTCTGCATTTTATTGTCTAGTTATTTATTACATTTAGAAAAGCTTGGTGCATTTTGAGAGATTTATGGAAGCCCTAATACATGTTTCTGTAGTTTGTAGCACCTCTGAACACTGTGGTGGAAAGGCTAATGGTCTGCTTAGTTAGAAATGGGATGCTTTTGCTCCAGGATGGTTCAGAATGCTTATTTATCGGCTAAATCCTTGCCATGGGGCTGCAGTGTGGCTCACGCTGTTAGTCAGTGCTCCAGTGTGCGGGTGTACGGGTACGGTGCGGGTGTACGGGCTCCAGGCCGTTAAGACTGACAGGCTGCGGGTCTCTCTGCAGCCACGTCCGTCCCCAGGTGCTACCGGGCGGCCACGGTGCACGGCTTCGTGGAGGAGCTGGTGGTGAACGAGGACCCGGAGTACCAGTGGATCGACCGCATCCGCACCCCCAGGGCCTCCAACGAGGCCCGGCAGAGGCTCATCTCTCTCATGTCCGGTACGGGACCGTCCCGCGTCGCGGCAGAGTTCGCCCGCTGTGCACCCCCAAAGCGTCTGCCGTCAACAGGGCTCCCTGACCCGAGCACTGGAGAACCACAGGGTCTGATTAAGCCTTTATCTCCTTTAGTGAAGCAGTTGAAGCAGACTGTTGAGTCGCATGTCCTGGTTTCTTGCATCTGAATTATTTGCATTACATTACATTACATTTCAGGCATTTAGTAGGTATCTTACCCAGAGCGACTTACACAACATTATCAATTAGCATCCATTTATGCAGCTGGATATATACTGAAGCAATGCAGGTTAAGGACCTTGCTCAAGGGTACAACGGCAGTGTCCTACCTGGGAATTGAACCCGTGACCTTTAGGTTAGAAGGCCTGCTCCTTACCCATTGTACTACACTGCCGCCCACGGTAGCCCGCGGTGAAAATGAAAGCCGGCGCGTCCTGTGGCTCTCCATGACCAGGGCTGGCGACCCCTGGCCTGGAAGGAGCCCTCAGGTGTGCAGCAGGGTAGGAGGCCCCTCGCTGTGCCCTAACGTCAGCTCCCTCCCGCAGGCGAGCTCCAGCGGAAGATCGGCCTGAAGGTGCTGGAGATGGGGGGCAACGCGGTGGTGGGCTACCTGCAGTGCTTCGACCTGGAGGGCGAGTCGGGCCTGGTGGTGCGCGCCATCGGGACGGCCTGCACCCTGGATAAGCTGAGTAACCCCTCCGCGGCCGTCCCGCCCGCATGCAATTCCCCGTCCAAAGACATCAAAGAGTGAGTATGGGGCAGGTGGGCTCAGACACTCCCGCATGACAGAATGACAGAGATAAAGCACTGTGTGCGTTTAAACCCCCCCCCCCTCCCCGTCCTCCCCCCACACCCAACACTGCTCCATCCTTTCAGTCCCCCACCCCCACCTTCCTGGCCTGTCCTCCTATTCATGGGAAATCAAGTGCTGCCTGTTTACTGATCTCAGCAAGATTCATGATAGATTAAAGTGTTTGAAAAATGATTTAGTTCTTAAAAGTATATATTTAAAATATATTAATATATATTTAAAAACAACTTTGTTGCTGAAATGACAGATTCACAGCAGCAGTACATCTGTATTGGGTAGTGACTGTACTGTGTTATGTAACATTAGAACTCTGAAGCCCTACCGATTAACTAAATTATACATGGGACTGAGCTAGAAGCCTTTATGTTCCACACAAACATACCTGCCCTGAACACGCTCCTGTTTGCCCCTGGGGCATAAGGTCACACACTTACCTGCCCTGAACACGCTCCTGTTTGCCCCTGGGGCATAAGGTCACACACTTACCTGCCCTGAACACGCTCCTGTTTGCCCCTGGGGCATAAGGTCACACACTTACCTGCCCTGAACACGCTCCTGTTTGCCCCTGGGGCATAAGGTCACACACTTACCTGCCCTGAACACGCTCCTGTTTGCCCCTGGGGCATAAGGTCACACACTTACCTGCCCTGAACACGCTCCTGTTTGCCCCTGGGGCATAAGGTCACACACTTACCTGCCCTGAACACGCTCCTGTTTGCCCCTGGGGCATAAGGTCACACACTTACCTGCCCTGAACACGCTCCTGTTTGCCCCTGGGGCATAAGGTCACACACTTACCTGCCCTGAACACGCTCCCGTTTGCCCCTGGGGCATAAGGTCACACACTTACCTGCCCTGAACACGCTCCTGTTTGCCCCTGGGGCATAAGGTCACACACTTACCTGCCCTGAACACGCTCCTGTTTGCCCCTGGGGCATAAGGTCACACACTTACCTGCCCTGAACACGCTCCTGTTTGCCCCTGGGGCTCCAGGCCTTGCATGCCCAGCCCACCTGTTGCATGACCGATCTCCCGATTTGCAGCTGCATGCTTGGATGGAGGAAATGGAGGAATTGATCATTGATATAAGATATCATTTTTGGCCAGATCCAGCGTACCTCAGTGTTTAGATAACCCGGGCCTGTAGCTCTAATGTTGCAGGTCTGACTCCCAGCAGGATGCTGCTGCTGTTCCCTTAGCATGAATGTCTTCAGTAAAATATTCAGCTGTATCAGTGAATATAAATGTGTGTGTGATGTGCGCGAGGCTCTGCACCACTAGAGGGTATGAAATCTTAGCTTCGCGGTGCAGGCTAGTCACTGGGCAGCCACCTGTTTCCAGCGTGCCCGTCTGGGTTGTGCATACTGCATTGCTCAGAATACAGCCTCAGAATACGGTTTTTATAGGATAACGGGAGCTGAAAGAGAATTTTTAAATCATTAATTTAGAAATGAGGCAGTGTAAAAGGTGGAGGCAGTAAAAGATGGAGGTAGTGTACTGTAAGAGATGGAGGCTGTAAAAGGTGGAGGTAGTGTACTGTAAGAGATGGAGGCAGTAAAAGATGGAGGTAGGGTACTGTAAGAGATGGAGGCAGTAAAAGATGGAGGTAGTGTACTGTAAGAGATGGAGGCAGTAAAAGATGGAGGTAGTGTACTGTAAGAGATGGAGACAGGAGGCAGTGAGGTGGGCTGGGGACAGTGCTGAGTGCTGCTGATGCAGGTGTCTGTAGCCGGTGTGCGTTTGCAGCACACAGGCTGGGGGGAGCAGGATGTGTGCATGCACAGCGCACCCTGCTGGCTGGCTGCCTGCATGATTAAGCATTTGTGACAGTGCCGCTGGGAGTCCAATAACAGCCTGTCTGGAGGGCGTTGTGATGCAGCGTCCCCCGCGGATCTGTCTCCTGCTCTGTGTTTCCTGCTGCCACCTGCATGCTTCCTGTTTGCGTCTGCAGAAACGTCTGCTCTGAGTCAGCTGTGCGGGTGGGGGTGCGGGTGGGGGTGGGGGGGTACAGGTACAGGTACAGGTACAGGTGTGCTGTATCAGTCCCCTCTGTTTGCAGCCTCCGGGTGGTGAACTCTTTTGCCAGGAGGGCCTGATCGGGTCGGGTGGGGGGGGAGGGGTTAAACAAAAGGCACTTCTCTTTTTCCTCCTCTTCTAGTTCTTCTTTTTCTTCTCCTCTTCCTCCTCCTCCTCTTCTTTTCTTTTCTCTGCGATGTGTGCGTGTTTGTGTGTGCGTGCGCATGCGTGCATGTCTGTGTGTGTGTGTGTGTGTGTGTGTGTGTGTGTGTGTGTGTGTGTGTGCGCGTGCGTGCATGTCTGTGTGTGTGTGTGTGTGTGTGCTGTCTCTCTCTCCTCTCTTCTAGTTCTGGTCGTTGTGTTCTCTTGTCTCCTCTGCTGTGTCTTTTCTGTCTCTCGTGTGTGCTGTTGTGTGTGCTGTGCGATGCGTCAGTCGTGTGTGTGTGTGTGTGTGTGTGTGTGTGTGTGTGTGTGTGTGTGCGCGTGCGTGCATGTCTGTGTGTGTGTGTGTGTGTGCTTGTCTCCCTCCTCCTCCTCTCTCTACGGCTGGCCGTGGTTCTCAGGTCTCCGCTGGCTCACGCTCCCGGGCTGGGATGCCGCTCGACCCACAGCAGCCCTGTTCACGCCGCGTCCGGCTCGCGCCTCTCTCAGAACTTCTCTGTGTCTGTCCCCACCCTCATCTTCACGGGTATGAGACTGCGTAGGCACAGGAGCCTGGGAGAGCACAGGCCCCTCACTGTGTTGCCAGGCAGGCAGAGTAGGCAGGTACCCCGGTTCTCCAGCCCCTGTCTGCCCCTAGAACACCCCCCCTCCCCCCCACCCTCCCACGAACCTACCCCGCCCACTTTTCCACCGCCAGGTGGGGAGGGCTGTGCCATCACCAGCTTCAGAGTCCTTCAGCTTCCAAAGCATGGCCCATTGGCTGAGCACAAGCTGGGTGCCTTTACCCTCCCCCCCCGCCCCTCCCACAAAAAAATAGTTGCCCCTCCAGGTACAGTATGTAATTCCATTTGACCTTATATGCCAAGGTCGACCAGTCAGAACGATGACGTCAGCATCAGTATTACTTTCTGGTCCATTTGCAGCCATTGGTTTTTTTTTTTTTTTTGTTTCTTCAGTCTGGGGCATTTTTTATTTTTATTTATTATATTTCCTTAGGTTTCTATTATTGTGGCCCAGATAACTAAAAGGACAGAAAAATGATTCCGATCTGCGTGATTGATTTTTTGCTTTGGTGAGCTGAAACAAATGCTTTGCATTTCGCTTTTCTTTTTTCCCACATTAACCCATTTTTTATTTTTATTGATGTTGTTTCGTTTCTTTTCCGAGTTGCGTTGCTTTTTTCCGAATCGGCCATCATTCCTTCTTCTGCAATTCCACCGGCAAGCAGTCACCCCCTCCCAGAAAAGCCCAATGTTCCAGCCTACAGACACACACACGCACCCTCACACACACGCACCCACACACACTCTCAAATGGGGATCTCAGGGTGACTCCCCCCCCTCCTCCTCCTCCTCCTCTTCCTCCTCGTCCTCCTCCTCCTCCTCCTGTCTGTGGGTCGGTCCCGCTCTTTCCCCCCGGGTCTCCGCGGCGATGGTGGCGATACTGAATGTGTTTCCACCTTCTTCTGGCAGGCTTCCCTTCAGCGAAGACCCCAACCCTAATACTCACTCATCTGGACCCTCCACCCCAATGAAAACCCAAACTTATTCCTTTTCACCCTCCAAGTCCTACAGCCGACAGTCTTCCTCCTCTGACACAGATTTGAGTTTGACACCTAAAACTGGTAAGGCACCTGCCACCGCTTGGTGTTTTGTGCTTATTTTAAATTTATTTTGAGTTTTTTTTTTTTTTTTTTTGGTTTCCATTGCATTTCCTCATCCATCTGCTTGTCTGCACTCCCCCCCCCATGATTAAGTTTTTTGTTTTTTTTATTTTTGTGTGAAACAGTCACTCCAGTTTGTCAAGCTTGAAAGTTTTGCATTGCATTTAATTACTAAGAGACCTGGAGCTTAATATGTGATTAAAATGATATGCCGTGCTGTTTTCCCTTTATAACTTCAGTTTTATATTTAATCTACTGTACAACATTTACCATGTGAATGTTGCTAATCTAAAAAGAAATACTGTTTTACTTCTGTTACCAAACGTACTCACTGATGTTTTGGAATACCTGATAATGGCTTGATGATTGGAAAATAAGACTTGGAGTGTGTTTTTTATTTTTTTTTTTTTTTCATTTCTTATTTTTGTGTTCCTGAAACTCTTAAAAGGTGGGCTAACTGTGATTTTAGCAGCAACGCTTGAAGTGTTGTTGCTTGTTTTTGCCAAACACTGCATTTTCTATTGGCTCAGGCCTAATGCGAAATAATAGCTGTTTTCAACCGGGCGTTCCTGTTTGATACGTAACATTGTGTAATTGGCAGCGGATGCAGGCCCCACCTTCTAACAGTTCTTCGCTGCATCAGTTGATAAAGACACAATTGGGCAATGTGATACTGTGTGCACAGCATTACCATGCGCTGTTGAAGAGACGGCACCCCCATTCCAAATCCGCCATCACTGTGTCGTGTCGCGTGGCCGTTTGTGATGAGTGTGCCTCTGAGTCTTTGCGGAGTCCCTCACGGTACCGTCGGTAACCCTGGTAACCGAGTGCATCGTTTAAAAAATTAAAAAAAAACAAAAAAAAAACCGGGGGGGGGGGAACCTCAGAGTGTGGCCTCCAGCAGTTTCATGGCGGGGCGTTGTCCCTTGCGGTCCCAAAATTGGCATAATGAGGCTGGAATAAGCCGCTGCTCACTGCCAGTCTTTGTGACTGACCCTTTCCTCTTTGCTCTTGTGTCTTTTTATAATGTATGCAATTTGCCTTCCCCCCCCCCACCCCCACCTCCCTGTCCCATCTCATTTTGTCCCTACCCCAGCTATTTTATTCCAACTCCCATCTGTTACCATTTAATTTCTCCCTTTCTCCTCCCCCCCCCCCCCCCAGCTCCCCAGCCATGCTCAGCCTGTACCTTCCAGTTTCTCTGTCACTCTCATGATCTTGTGATCCTTTCATTCTTCTCTTTTTCTACACCTTCTTTTCTTTTCTTTTTGTTTTGTTCTTTTTTCTTCTCCATCCCAGCAGCCAGGCCCCCCAAGGGGCCCAGGATTTTCCTGTGTCCCAGCTCCCCTGTCCTGCCCACCGACTTCCCGCCCATTTACTCAAACGCTTTGCGCCTGCTCCCCGGGTCAGATCCGGGCCGGGGGCTGCACCCTGTCCCGTTCTCCAGCCGCCAAAGCCCCGCTGGGCTCAGAAAGAGTGTCTCTTTCAGTGAGGACCTGCTACAGGCGGCCTCTGGTAGGACACGCCCATTTATGCAAATTCTCTAGCTGCCCTAACAACAAGCACCGCCCCCCCTTTTGGCCCCTGACCCCACCCCCCCTGCTCCGGACTTGCCATAACAACTGATCGCACTTGGTTTGATGAGGAAAAAATGAAACGGAAAAACACTAAATTTTTTCTACAATGTTTTTTTTTTTCTTTTCTTTTTTTTTCCTATTTATTTTTATGCATTATTTTCACGGTATTAGTTCATATTTTCTTTCACAATTTTACTCAACCATTTACCATTAACTGTCACCATGGTTACTTGTTTGGTCAGTACACCAGTGAAGTTGGAGACCACTACCTCTATCCCAGTTTTATGTTCAGAATATGTGCAGTATATTCATTATTCATGCATATTCTATCAAAAGCATTTGTTTTCATGACATCCGCTCCTACTTTATGCTTGTTTGGAGTTTGGAGTTTGTCACCTTGTTAATGCTGCCTTCTAGCACCCCCAATTAACTAGGTAGACCTAAGCCCCATTGTTTTTATTTCTCACATGAAACAAAATCCAGGAATTTATTAAAGCAATATATTAAAACTATAAATTGGAGATTGTTTTGCATGAAATCTCTCTTTGCTACTGCATCTTTGATGAACAGTTCAAACCAGAGCACAGGACAACTGTGATTATAATAATCAGAACCAGATTATTATACGGTGTCATACAGTATTATGCAGGTGATTACATACATTTTGGGGGACATTTTTGCAGTCCTTGTACATTAGTGAGCTAGTTGTTAGTGAATGCTAGCAGCCTGAACAGAAGCAGTTTTTTTTTTTATTTGACACTGCTGGCTAAATAGCCATGGTTATACTGGCAAGGTTTTACTCCCAGGTGTTCTGAAATGTGGGCAGGTGGAACTTTAGATACATGTTTAGAATGTTTTAGAACAAGCATTCTGTGGAATTCCACGGTCACGTGGCCAAGCCTCTGCTGCTGGGGTTTGGGCCTGAATAGGAAAGCTGAAAGAGCTGCAGTGGAGCAGGGGAAATGGCTGCGTGGCAGGGCTTCTTCACATACTGCTGGAGACGGGTGGAGGCAGGCCCACTGCCGAGTGAACCTTCGACCAAAAATCTCATTACGTGTACGGGCGAAATTAAATTCAGGCGAAAATTTGCGATATCAGTCCTGGAATGTATTGTTTTTGGTTTAAAGAAAAAAAAAAAGAAAGATAACGTAGAACAATGGGGCTTAGGAAGTTCAGTGGAAAGTCACATTAAGACTCTTAGCTAACCGCAGAGTGAATCCTGCTCAACGTTTTTTTCTGTTACCGATTTCTTTCAATGCCCTTTTAAGTTGCCGCGTGGATTCTGAACGTACCAAGGGGACCAAGTGCTTGTGCAAATGACAGTT
The DNA here is from genome assembly GCF_018555375.3 of Anguilla rostrata. NCBI lineage: Eukaryota > Metazoa > Chordata > Actinopteri > Anguilliformes > Anguillidae > Anguilla > Anguilla rostrata. The sequence continues at coordinate 12,169,440 of NC_057951.1, read as the reverse complement.
CATATCTAATTCACGATATATTCGCTAAATTACCTCTGGTATCACTAGCTGCCTTATTTACCCATTTCCCATTTGTGCTAAATGTGTTTTTCCCCAGTAGCCCTGAGTATGCAGTTTAGCCTGTGTTTAGTGTTCCACATACCAAAGTCAATATTTAAGATCTAATTGCTGGAACAGACAGATTCTGCTGAGGTAGACTGTTAAGCTAAGATTGGTGAGTTAAATATTTCAGAGATTTCCCAGGATCTCTTCATTTAGTGTTGTGTTGTAGTATATTTCCTCACTATCAAAAGGCAGAGTTAGTCTTTAGTTGTGCGATGGACAGTGGATACGTATTGGTGGATGCAATTATGTTTCTGTAGAATCACCACAGATAGGTCTTGATTCAGTGTTCAGAAAGAAGCTTGTGTTTGTGCGTGTGTGTGTGCATGAATAGTGTTAGAAGTGCATCCATCTGTTTGTGTTCATGCAGGTGTGTTTGTGCTTGTGTGTGTTAGAGAGGGAGGTGTGCGTGTGCGTGAGTGTGTGTGTGTGTGTGTAAAAGCTGTGGTCTCCTGCAGGAATGGGCAGTGGAGGCAGTGCGGGGAAGGAAGGCGGGCCTCTGAAGACCCTGCTGAGACAGCAGACCCAATCAGCACTGGAGCAGAGGGTACGACTTGGCAACCCACACACACACACGTACACACACACACACACACACACACACACACACACACCACCCACACACGCACACACACACCACACACACACACACACACACACACACACACACACACACACACACACACACACACACACACACACACACACACGCTCACACACACACCCTGCAGAGTCAGTGTGCTGCAGAGCAGTCGGAGCTGCTTCCTGTGTGTTGTGCTTTGGCATTCCACCCACAGTCCCTCATGTCTGTTAAGACTTGGTGGCGCTGGTCAGTAAATGTGCTGTTGTGCTGTTCTTTTGGCTTTTAAAGATTGAAACCGCAGTGTTTTCTCTGAGCAGTCTCAGCTTGCTCGGGTTCGAGAGGCTCAATAACGTGTTTCTCCATCCTCTTGTTCTCTCTGGGATTCAGGGAGCTTCCTCCTCTGGTATATTTGTTAGGACACGGGTATGTTGTCAAAACCACCGCGTGACTATTTTCTGTGTTTCAAAACGACTCCTCATTTATTATTTATTTTTTATTTTTGTCGCATTTTCTCTTTCCCTCACATCCAAGATGAGAAGTCTGAACTTCCCCGAGGAAGGGGCGGTTTATTTTTGGATGCCCGAGTTCGATCACTCCAGTTTTCCTTTATCGTTCTCACACCCCCCATTCAGCGGTTCAGCGGCGACCTGTGCACCTGGCTGAGCCGCTCTGAATGCTGGTTGTCACGGCAACGGCTGTTTTCCTCCGAGCAGGAACGTTCTGTGTCGGCTGTTGCCCAATATGGAGCTGCTGCTTTTAGTAATAATTACTGGCCTCCAGTGTCACAGAGACCCTTTGGTTTGATTTTGCATGATTATTTAGCATTTGTATTATGCAGCCTGCGTAATATCAATGTTGCCATGCAAACGGTTGCATTCTGTTGGACCTGGCCTGGTAGCTTCTGAACATCATAACATGTTTGAAGACGAGCAAACTAAATAGCTCCACTGATTATTGTTTTGCCCCCCCTCCCCCCTCTTTGGAATAGATCAGTTTAATATTTTTGTTATAATTGGTTAGAGCACTTAGCAACTCACAAAATGACAGTTTCACTAGCAGTGTAAATTAACAAGAGACTGTCTTCAAAGGCCGCATGGTAGCCTGCCCAGCCAATAGCAGGCAGCAGAGACGTGGGTTACAGGAGCGCGGTAATCCCTAATCTCTCCAAATGGATTAAAGTCACTTAAACAGAGTCAGCAGCCCCAGGGCTAAAGATACCGTTTGAATTGATGCTCTCTTGGACTCCCAGGGGTGTCAGCGGCCGTGGCAGTGTGCGGTCCGGCCCAGTGGTGGCGCTGTGCGCTGTTCTATAACGGCGCTCGGGTGCTTCTCCAGTGTGCAGAGACCGAGCTGAACGCGTGCTGTAGAGCGCAGGCGTTTCGGCCGCCGCCCGACCCTGGGGGGGGGGAACGCCCTTCTGCTCGCTCACGTCTCCTCTGCATGACGCCCCCGAGAAGGATTTCCTCCTCAATCCTTCTTTCTCTCTTTTTCGTGGTTGGATTTGAAAAACGGGGAGCCATCTTTTTTTTCTTTTTCCTTTTTTTTTTTTTTTTAAATTTGAAAGGCTGCAGCCTTCTGCTTTGCACGCAGGTCGCAGTGCTAGCATTAAACATGTGTGGCATTTTAAAAAGTGAAAAAGAAAGAAAGAAAGATGAGCTTTCAAAATCAGCTTTGCTGTGTGTCTTTTTTTGTTGTTGCATATATGCGTTGTGGTTCAGCCTGCGGACCACGGTACAGTTTTGGGGCGGTTAGTGTGGTGCTGCTCGGGTTCGAGTCTCACCCCTGTCTCCTCCTCCCTCGTCCCGCAGGAGTTCCCCTTCTTCACCCTCACCTCCTTTCCGCCCGGCTTCCTGATCCACGTCGGGGGTGTGGTCAGCGCCCGGTCGGTCAAACTCCTGGACCGCATCCACAACCCCGGTAGGTCAAACCCGACTCCGCGCCTGTCTTCTCTCCAGGATGCATGCTGCCCCCCCCCCCAGCCCATGTGGAGACACTCCCCCTTCGCTCCCCCTTCGCCAGATGTTCTGTTTTTGACAGTCACGTGAAGGGGGCTTGTGTTACGGGAGCATTCTCAGATGGTGTGACGGGTGAGGGTACGAGAGGGGGCGGGGGAGAGGTAGAAGGATTACTCTGGTACTTTTGGGGGAGATTCCGGTCTTTCCGTTAAGGAGGGAGGGAGTTCTGAAGCAGTGAGTTTTTGAAATGAACTCCAGGCCAGGGCACACAGTTTGCACCCGAGTTCCCCGCTTGGGAGGGGGAATGCCAGGCTGTGAATCTGGAGTGTGAGGAAAGCAATGTGACCAAACGCAGGTTAATTTGCATGTGACCCTAGTTCCTAACATCTGAACATGCGTACCTACTGAAGCAGGTGAGGCATGATGTGGCATTATTGGATTCTGATTAAAGTTACCCTTCAAGGACAAAGAGCACTGTGCTAAGATTGAACAGAGCCTCTCTCTCTATTCCTCTTTCCCTTTTTCCCTCTCTCTTTCTTTCTGACTGCTTTCTCCTGGATAAGCCTGTGATTAACTCTGTTGTCTGTGTCTTTGCAGTTCCTGTGGAGTGTTGTTGTCCAGTGTTGTGCTCTCGTTTGTAGTTTGTTTGTGTCTTTTTTTTTTTCCTCTCTCTCTCTCTTTCTTTTTCTTTCTCTTTCTCGTTCTCTCTCTCTTTCTCTTCGGCTCCTTTGTAACCGCTGCACTAATTTGCTGTTTTGAACTCAGCCGTGGGTAACACCAGATCATACAAACTGCTAGACTGGAATAGTGTCACTGCAGGTACTTTCCTGTTCTCCTTCAGTATTGCACATACCCACAGAAGCTATGGCAGCTCAGTGAAGTTCCCACGTGCCTAGGAGCTGAGAGGTGCAGGAGAAAAACGTCCGCTTTTATTTATTTATTTTTAATTTTTATTTATTTTTTCTTGAATTTTGAATTGGTGATTGGGCATTGCGTTCCCCCCCCCGCACAGAAGCCTGCCGGGGGTGTCATGATGTGGCTTTGATTTCTGGTGTCTGCTTGCGGCCTGTAGAGCTGCAGCACAATGGAAGAAGTATTGCTGGGCACAGAGAATTGTGCATTAAGTAAAAAAATAAAAAATAGAAACATTTTTAAATGGTGAATCTCTACTATTGCTATTCGTCTAACACCAATGCGCAACTTTTGTTCTCCTAAAGTCTGGGCGGACAGAGATGATCTCAGGTTGTGTCAGACGTGTAACACCCTGACCTTTTGCAGAACCTTAAACGGCTTTATTTCTTAACGGCGCTGCGCCCAGTTCTTTCCGATCGCCGCAATGCTTAGAGACGCCCGAAACCCTGGTGAAATTGGGTGCATTTCCTAACGCGTTCGGCATTGAAATCCAGGGAAGTTTTAAAGATCATTTCTGGGGATTTGTCCTCGGTGCATTGCAAGATGAGTGCTCTGAGTTTATTGTGCAGCGGGGGGGGCCCTTATATCTCAGAGCTTAATGAGGATTTCCCTCTGGGGGCCTCAGCTCTAAGATGGGGGCTAATCCCGTTCACTCTGCAATAGACAGCAGGACAAGGGCCTTTCATCCCTGGTAAACAGACGCGCAGAGTAGGCGCAGCCGGGAAATGATTAGCATCAAGCGAGTAATCAGAAGCATACAGTTCTGCTCGTGCAGTAGCATGCATCCTGCAAAATGTGTTCCTGCAAAAACATTTTCATGAACACAGCAGGAGTCTGAGCTCAGGCAGTTGTGCCTGTATGCAGTGCATAGACAGTTTAACGCTGTGAGGTAAGAGGACACCTGGTTTATCCAAAGATTCACATCAGATTTCATTTGGAATGGTTATTTAAGAAACTAAACGGACACATTGCTCATCACCAATTCTCTAATATTGTAAAATTCGAGTCAATGCCTGCCTAATACTTTTTAGTTTATCAACTCTTTTTTTTTTTGTAACATAGATGATGACTTCCTTATTACAGTATGAAACGTGGCACTTGGGCAATTAATAAGTATCAGAGAAATAAAAATACCCTGCATATAATCAATAAATTGATTAAATTCAGTGTATAAATTCAGTAAACTGGCATCACCAGTGATTTGACACTACTGCCCGTGTGGTTTCTAATTTGCTGTAGCCTGTGCAGATTTATTAAACATGGCTGTTGTAGACTGGCATGGATAAAGCATCCCCATGGCTGAGGTTTCTGATCTCTTGAAAATATTTTAAGAGCTTTCGTCTCTCCCTAACTTTACCGTCCGTTTTGCGCTGTGTACCTGCTTTAAACCCGTTCTCTTTGAACCTGGCTTTGAAGTCTCTGGCGTTCGCCTGCGTCGTTCGCGTGGCAGAGCAGAGCGTAATGAGACGGAGGGGGAAACGTCACCTTCAGACGAATGGGTAGATTCACAAAAGGGTGATGCATTTATTTCATTGGAGGAAACGTTTACATTTTTGTTAAGTGAGGACAGGAATTGTAGATATTCAAAATCACCTTTTATCTTAGAAAGTAAAGATTTTGCAGTCGATGGATATGTACATTACCACTAATAAAAGATGCTTCAGTTGCATCAGTAGCTATAACTGTGTGAATTGAAGGGTAGCCTGTTTCCTAGTGGCCTTCTGCATCACAAATTATGATTCCATAACTCTGCAACTAGGGTGTTTGTTTTGCTAGTGACAGTTTTATCTCATTTTTGCTGCATAGCCCTGTGATAACCGTTACATAACTTTGCATGTCATAACAACGATAAGAATTTTGTTGGCAAATGTCCAAATCTCATACCTCGTATTTAGCTATCAAGCCAACTCCTTTTGGTCTGCCTGGTGAATCTAAAAAAAAAAAAAAAAAAGAAATCATTTCCAAGCGGAGGTGCCTGTCCCGTGTCTTGCATGAGGCTGATCCATCGAAGCGTCTGTATTCAGTGTGACAGTGCGGCTGGGGGGGGGTGGTGTCTGGTGTGAACTACTCTTTCCAAAAAAGAGATTCCCGGATAAACCCAAGGAGGATACCGTTTTCTTTGTAATAACTAAATCCTTAGTTTCGGTGAAGTAGTCCAGGTTGTTGCGTTTTCCGAAAGAAAGTGGGGCCAAGCTGAGATATGATTTGACAATGGTGATTTAGGCCTCTGGATATGGACTGTACTCCGGCAAACGGGCAGCAGCAGAATGTGATAGCTCCCCCTGGTGCTGTGGCTGTTTAGTGTCTGCTTGGCAGCCTGATAAATTCATCGGCTTTTGTGAATCCGCCATTAAGCCTTTGCTGTGTTTCATGGTAATTCTGTACTCATGTGTAAACTGCCTTTAGGGTGAAACTGATTGGTTTTGCCACACATCGGCAATACAGAATCCCAGAGTCACTTTTAGCCCTTCGTTAAAAAAAAAAACATTTTTTGTCTTCTGAAAGGTGAGGAGAGATGAAAGGTTTGATAAAAATTCCCCCAGGACTCTTAAGTCTGGAACACAGAGCCACATGACATGCTTTTTTGGTTTCCTTTATTTTATTTTTAATTTTTTTCCTTTATCCGTGCAGATTTGGGACCATAGCTTCTTTTTTTACCATTTTCAGTGAGCTGCCATACTTTTCAGTCTGTGCCGTCACGTGACTCCAGCATGCGCCAAAATAACCCCCCTGCCCCCCCCCCCATATCCGGGTCACACTTCTGCTGAATCCGCTTCGGGCATTTCCTGTGTGCACCTTTGATGGCTTCACGCTTTCCTCTCAAAGCATCTTGGAAGAAAACCAGCCTGACTAATATTTACATTTAAAAAAATAAGAACAGAAACGTGTGTGTGTGTGTATATGTGCAGATGGAAGAGACTGGGCATGTGTGTCCGTGTATAAAGGGACCATATTCATCACGCTGGCTGGGAGCCTGGAAGAGAGCTGCAGATTCCCTCCGTCACTGACCCAGATGCAGGCACTGAGAGGGCGGCCTCTCTCTCTCTCTCTCTCTCTCATTCAGACCCCCTGACCCCAACCGCTCTCCTTCCCTTTGCATTTTGCGCTGGCCATGCTCATATTACGGGCCTGGTCTGGAGGGGAATCGGCTGGTGGTTGCACAACTTCCTGGCTGAAGTTCATTCCAAATCGCTTAAGCACGAGCGACAGAGAGAGAGAGGGAGGGACGGAGGGAAGGAGAGAGAGAGTCGGAAATTTTCAAATTGGAAAAATCTCCAAACCGGCAAAAAACAAAATGATATCAGCAAATATCATATAATTGTGGAATGTACTGGACTGTACTGTGCCATGTAAATTGGCTGGTTGCCACCAAAAAAAAAGCCTGTTGTAAGTCGCAGGAAATAAGATTTTAAGCAGTAGAATTAGTCTTGCTGGCGCTGCAGCGTCCCGTTCCATCCTCAGCGTCTTTACTGCAGTGTGACTGTCTGCATCCGGTGAGCATCTGGGGATGGGAATGGATGAATATGGCCCTTCTGACTCTGAGTCCTGCCAAGGCCCCT